>NC_086448.1:768982074-769308949 GCF_028390025.1 Pseudophryne corroboree
ATCCGGTGCTGGTTAGGGAGAGATTATTCGCTCCTGCGTATAGTTATGTCTATGAGTAGGTTATGGACATTTACTGTATTTGCGGTTCATTATCCATGCGGCGGGAATCTTGAAGATACCTCCCATCTGAGCAGTTTGAAATAGTCACAGCCCACCTGTTCAAATCCACCTATGCCTTTTGTCATAGTGCAGAGAGACATTCCTGTGTCCAATGAACAATGAGATTGTAGGGCCCATTGTATTGTACAGTATGTTGTGTATATAAAGACCCCCATAGCCAGACCAGCCTCACTTCTCTCCACAAGGTTTTCCCCGTGATGACTGAGAGCTGGTTTCCAGATAACGCATGCGATTCATTCCCACGTGTGTAAGTTTTTCTCTGTGGCCATTTCGTTACTCTGTATGTATGCAATTGTTCTTTTGTAGCTAACCTATAAGTGTTTGCCATTTATCATCTTTCTGTTTATTTGTATTTGCAATCGTTTGCTAGTGTTTGTATTTCTGCTTAGTTATTGTGTTTAGGTATTTATGTCAGGTCTGTAGTGTATGAACGTATCTGTTTTCCCCTTTTTACGTACTAAATATCGTCAGTAAAGGTGTTGGAACCTTAGCAAGGAGTGTGTGTTTCACTAGTTAGTATAAAGGGTTTTTGAGCGTCTCAGTCGCTCAAAAAGCTTTCATTTCATAAAGGTTAATCAGCGTTACATTGTGATAATATTACAGTACTAAGGTTTACAGTATAAGCATACCCTTATAGTGTGTTGTTACAAGGTTGTCTGTGTGTAAATCAGTGAGCGTCAGCGCCGCTCGTATCCCGCTCTCGCGGTACAGCGTCTGCTACGCTATTAGCGTAGCATTACGGTACTCGGGCCGTCTATAGCGTGTTCGATACCAAGCGTAAGCCGTGAGCGAACGTGCCGCTCGTGCGTCTCGACCACGGCCTAGCGTCTGCTACGCTAAGTGCGTACCATTACAGCACCTCGTGCGCCTATTGCGTATGTTGTCTTTAATAAGTATACTGCTTAGGTTCAAGATAAATAATTAGCTTTATCAATTGGGGGCTAGTACGGTCCACCTCATATCCGCAGTCAGGCGAAGACACGCAGACTTTATCGATCAGCAAAGGGCGAATAGGTAGTATCTCGTAGTGCTGATCAGATGAGCGTCTGCGTCTGATTCTCTTGGTTTGTAGGGATGCTGGTGGAATCCGGAACCGGAAGGTAAGAACGGTAAGCTATTGTATTTTAAACCTGGTTTAAATTTCTGTACTGATACAAATTGCATACTTTTCATTTGTGTATTTTTCACATATCTCCTTCCTGTTTGCCATTTGCATTTGATAACGTGCTGAGAAAAATGTGTTGCTATTTTAGTTAAACGCAAGATTAAATACTTAAAGGGAGTAATTGTAAGGCACACACATAGCCTGGCCTAATTAAAAGGTTGCTACAGTGGAATACTGTGTGATGTGCAGTAAGCGATTATAGTTAAATATCGTTTACATTTATAGAAGCGTGTTATTTGTGTTACTGCGGACGTGTCTGGCCTGCGTACACGTGTCCCTAACAAAAGGCGGGACAAGCGTACGCGACGCAAAGGCCTACACACGTAGCGTATATTACGCAACGGAGCGTACAGGTACGCCCACTTAATACAAATCACACGATAGCATTGTTTTAGTAAGGCGATACGGAAGCAACGCGATAATAGCGCAAGTTAATCTCAGTGTCCAAAATTTTAATCCTTCTCTAGTTGCAACTCCTCTGGGACTAGCCTGTGTTACCTGAGTGAAAGGAATTTTCTGTACAGAAAAAGTAAAGAGTATATGAGGTGAAAGAGTGTGTGTGTATATATATATATATATATAAGTTTCTCATTTTGGTTGGAACCCCCGGAAGTCGAGTTCTCGTGAGGTACAGCCGTGAAAGTGATAGCACGTGGTGGCTTGGGAGGCATCCCTTGTTAATATTGAAATAAGAGCATTAGAAGTACAGCAGACTAGGAAGTCTACTGTAGATACAGACCAGGAGGTCCAGGTACAGCAGACTAGGAAGTCCGCTAGAGATCGAGTCAAGAGGCACAACCCCGGGAGGGTTGGTGCAATACCCATATAGGCCATTACGCTCTGGCTGAAAGGAATTCGCAGCCGCAATTATCGATTCCGCTGGTCGTAAGGCGTATAAATAATAGTTATTTATACACAGTGCGACAGTACCGCACGTAAGTGTGTGCATTAGTTTGTTATCTTGATACCCACTAAGATTTACTGTGGGATCATAAACGCTACTTGTACATTCTAACGTGATTTGTGTAGGTTTTTTTATTTTATTTTAAGGGAGGTTCGCTGATCACTCAGGAATTCTCCAGCAACTGATATTTACTGGGAAGGGTAAGTGCTCTGCGGATCACACCCACACGTCCCAGTAAATAGAGGTTCAGGTTGCAGGGGCCCTGGGTTGAGTACGCCAGCGCTAAGGCAGCGTGTGGGCATATTGGTCGACGTGGGCGAGAGTGTGTGAAGGTACTCGGTAAACTTTCACCGTCGCCTTACCTCTGGGAACTTGGTTTTTTTGTAAGGATTTCGCTGAGAAGGCAACGCCTGCAAATAATGGGGGCCAGTTGCTCAAGTAAGGGGCGATCAACCAAGGTTCAGGTTGATGATATTCCGCGCCCAGCTGGGTCAGCGAGGTACATAATGTGTGAGAAATATGGATCACACGCAGAGGTATTATGCAATGAGTGGGAACGAATGACTGTGCATGATGGGGAAAAGTTCCCACGAGTAGGCAGTTTTAGTCCTGAGGTGTTACAAAATTTAAGGAGAAGAATATGTCTAATTAAATCTGGCAAGCAGCGGATCAGACATTATGATTATTTACAATTATGGCAACAAGAAGGAGATATACAAAGAGGATTGGCTCAAGCGGCTGGTACAAATTCTACCAGGAAACTGATAGCCACCGCACCCCCACCATACATAACAGGAGAGAAAATGGCTGCAGAGAATAGCACACTGGTATATGATAAACGTGCACTTAATAAATGTATAAATGTTAAGAGTAATGTAGACAATTGTATCGATACTAATACTAACTCATGCAAGTTGTACCCTGTTTTAAACTTCCCTCAGGATTGCGAGCAGGAAGATGAACCTACCACAATATCGGCACTCTCTCTAGCAGCCACCATAGCAGAGACTACAGTGGGCACAGCCCAACCAGTAAGAGGAGTAGTAAAGGCCCCTAGTGGAGGGACAGGTGAGGTCGTGTCGGCAGGTAAGTACGGCACAATACACTACGCAGAAACAGTTACACCACATATTGTAGAATCAACCCAGAGGGATGTTATTGAACTTAATCCTGTCAGGGTAATTGCGGTCCCAAATGGGAAAACTGACGCTTCGGGAGTCACTCCCGTCAGAAACATTGCGATGCACTGCCCCTTTTCCCGGACAGAATTAAGAGCAATTATGTCTGAATACCGTGATCCGAGGAAAGATCTAGTTGCATATCAAAAGTTCATTAGAGAACTGGGTAACTCCTCAGAACCCAATAACAAAGATTGGCGAACAGTGTTGAGGGCATGTTTGCCCCCCAACATTGACTCTGTGAGATTTGTCACAGATTGTGGGTTAGATGAAGAAATGCCCCTCACTGATGAGTACAATCAGGAGAATGTAAGACGCATAAACCTGCAGTTAGGAGCATATTTCCCAGCTGTTGTCAAGTGGAACAAAATTTTCTCCATAAGACAAAAGGAGGGAGAAATAGCTGCTGATTATTTCCATCGGGCACTGCAGGAAATGGCTAAGTATACAGGGATAGAAGACATTAAGACAAATGTGAATCATAGAGAAGTAGCAGTTTCTGTGTTAATGGATGGTTTAAAGGAAGTATTGAGGACGAGGGTACAGACCACCCAACCATGTTGGCGAGGTTTGTCGGTGGCTACTTTGAGAGAGGCCGCTATTGATCATGATCGGAACATCACGAGGCACAGGGAGTCACAGGGCGATAAGCTGATGGCAGTAAGCATACAAGCCCTTACAACAAGGCCACCTCAGCATAAGCCCCAGACCCCTGTGGGTAAGTCAAATGTGGTAACTTGTTATTACTGTCACAAAGAGGGACATTTTGCACGAGACTGTAGATTGAAAAATACACAAAAATCATATCAAACCCCTAGACAACGGCATGACACACGAAATTGGGATCAAGGACCGCAGAGACGGAGTTATGAGCCACACGCAGGGGAAACAAGAAGGTATCCCCCAAGAAGAGACTGGCAAGTCTCTGACAATTCCCATTTACCCCCTCCACAGGTAATAGCTGCCAGCGCAATGCAGGGAGGTCACCACACACCATAGGGGTGGGGCCACACCTGTAGTTTGCAGCCAGTGAAATTGATTGCGAACCTTGGAAGTGAACCAGAGGTCACAATTGATGTAGCTGGTAGATCTCTACCTTTCCTTGTAGATACGGGGGCGGCCAAGTCAGTGATAAATTCGACCGTGGGCATGAGAACCACTGGTAAAACAATTCCAGCCATGGGAGTAACAGGAGTAGTACAGCACTATCCTTTAAGCAAACCTGCAGAGATTACGATAGGGCCTTTGCATACCAAGCATTCCTTTTTGCTGGCTGCATCGGCTCCGACTAATCTACTTGGGAGAGATTTACTGTGCAAAATGGGATGTGTCATATATTGTACTCCTGAAGGTGTGTTTTTAGATATACCTGAAAATCACGCTCAGGAAGTGCAGGATATGTTAGATACCCCACAAAGGTTAATGACGCATACTGCTGTTACAGATAGATGTCCGTCCAAGGTAGAGGAAATGATTTCCCAGATACCGGAATCACTTTGGACCAAGGATGGACAAGACACTGGATTGATGGCAAATGTAGGTCCTGTAGTAGTTCAAGTAAAAGATGGTAGGATAGCTCCAAAAATCCCACAATATCCTCTGAAGCCAGAGGAGGAGTTAGGAGTTTACCCTGTAATAGAACGCTTGCTACAACAGGGCATTCTGGTAAGGACGTCCAGCACTGCCAATAGCCCCATCTTCCCTGTTAAAAAGAGTGGGGGGAGGGGTTACAGACTAGTGCAGGATCTAAGGGGGATCAACAAAATAGTTGAGTCAATTCCCCGTAGTGCCAAATCCAGCTGTCATCCTTATGCAAATCCCTCCCACTGCCAAATTTTTCACTGTAATTGACCTCTGCTCCGCTTTCTTCTCGGTACCTCTGCACCCTGACAGTCAATACTTATTCGCATTCACATACAGAGGAGTTCAGTACACCTGGACTCGTTTACCACAAGGTTTCATTGACAGTCCAAGTATTTTCTCGCAGGCCTTGCATGATTGTTTACAGTCTTTTCAACCTGAGAGCGGATCAGTATTAATACAGTATGTAGATGACTTACTGCTGTGTTCTGATTCACTCGAATCGTCCTTGAGAGATACGAAACAGCTTCTGTTTCATCTTTCAGACACAGGACACAAGGTTTCCAAAGATAAGTTACAATTATGCCAGACCAAGGTAAAATATTTGGGACACTGTCTGACAAGGACTGAGACACCTCACCGCTGATAGAATTCAAGCAATTCATGACATGACTCTGCCATAAACCCAGCAACAGATTAGAACATTCTTAGGAATGTGTGGGTATTGCCGTAACTGGATCCCAGGGTTTTCCATACTAGCCCTACCTTTGCAGGAGATGGTCTCATCAAACAAACCAGATCGGATTTCGCACACAGACGAGTCTGAAATGGCATTTGAAAGACTTAAACAGTGCCTAACGCAGGCACCAGCATTAGGTATGCCAGATTATGGGAAACCCTTTGAGCTGTACGGAACAGAGAGTGCTGGGTGCGCGGCAGGTGTCTTAACCCAGAAGCATGGTGATGCCAGCAGGCCGGTAGCCTACTATAGTGCTCA
The DNA here is from genome assembly GCF_028390025.1 of Pseudophryne corroboree. Lineage (NCBI taxonomy): Eukaryota > Metazoa > Chordata > Amphibia > Anura > Myobatrachidae > Pseudophryne > Pseudophryne corroboree. Next base: position 768,988,020 of record NC_086448.1, read on the forward strand.
GCTAGACACGGTAGCGCGATCCCTCCCCACATGCTTGCGAAGTGTTGCAGCGATAGCATTGCTAGTAAGTAAAAGCGAAGATGTAGTGCTAGGACACAACCTCACAATTCATACACCTCATGCAGTGTCAGCCTTACTGAATTCGGCCCAAACCAGACACGTCTCATCCGCACGGTTTACAAGGTGGGAATTAGCACTAATGGCCCCGGTAAACATCACCATAAGGAGATGCAGCGCACTAAATCCTGCAACATATCTCCCAGGTGTGCCTGGACAGGCACAAAGGGTGGGGGATGAGAGTGATGGCGAAGGAGGATTTAGTATAGACACTGACTCACATGATTGTATGGAATATTTGACCCAAAATTTCACGGCAAGGCCTGACATCAGTGACAACCCACTGGAAGATGTAGATTTTACTTTCTACACTGACGGTAGTTGTCACAGACAGACGGAGACTTGTGTACTGGATTCGCAGTTGTAGATGACCAAGGTATCATAGAAGTGGAACCCCTAGGCCCACCACACTCAGCACAAGTTGCTGAGCTGGTGGCCCTAACCAGAGCATGCGAATTGGCTAAAGGTAAAGCGGCCAATATCTACACGGATTCTAGGTATGCCTTTAGAGTAGTCCATGATTTCGGGACCTTATGGCGCCTCAGAAATTTCATGACGGCAGCTGGCACACCCGTAGCGCATGCAGCCCACATCAAAAGACTCCTAACAGCGATACAGGAACCCGACAGAGTGGCTGTTATCAAGTGTAAAGCTCACACGCATAGCCAAGACCCGATATCACTTGGTAACAGCCGAGCAGACGAAGCTGCTAAATCAGCAGCCAGTACCCCCATACAGACAGACATCACACAACTGATGGTATTCAATACTGTCAACACACAGAAATTGTGTGAAATGCAACATTTGTGTTCACCACAAGAGAAGGCAGTCTGGAGGTCAAAAGGATATGGCCAGGAGTCCTCAGGACTCTGGACAGATGGACAGGGTAAGCCAGTGGCACCCAGAGCATACCTTCCAAGTCTAGCGGAAGCGGCACATGGGCTGACTCATCTAGGCAAAGAAGGGATGTGTAAGTTGGTAAGAGCTTATTGGTGCGCCCCAGGATTTTCTTCCCATGCGGGTAAAAGAGCAATGACATGTCTCACCTGCCTGAGGAAGAATATTGGAAAAGCAATATCAACAGAGCCATCCCATATCCCTCCTACAGATGATCCTTTCCAGGTAATACAAATTGATTTCATACAATTACCACCCTGTAGAAATTTAAAGTATGTATTGGTCTGTATTGACATGTTCTCAAATTGGGTTGAAGCATTTCCCGCGGCCACAAATACCGCTGTGTTTACTGCAAAGAAAATTGTGCAGGAATTTGTGTGCAGGTATGGTATCCCTAGAATCATTGAAAGTGATAGGGGTACCCATTTTACAGGTGACGTCTTTCAAGCAATGTGTAAGTTAATGGGAATTAATAGTAAGCTGCATACTCCGTACCGCCCCCAGGCGAGTGCGAAAGTGGAAAGAGTAAACAGCACTATTAAAAACAAGTTAAGCAAAGTGATGGCTGAAACAGGATTGTTATGGCCAGAAGCTTTGCCACTTTTACTATATAGCATCAGAACCACTCCCAGGTCCCCTCTTAACCTGTCCCCCTTTGAAATTCTGTTTGGTCGACAACCCCATGTTATGATAAACCCCCAGGATGATTTGAAGTGTAACAATGAAGTAACCGTAAAATATTTGGTTAAGATGAGTAAGCAATTGAGGAATCAGAATGATAATCTAAAGTTGGTGATTCCTGATCTGCCAGACAGTAATTGTCATGACATTGAACCTGGGGATTATGTAATGATACGGAATTTTCTACGCTCAGGTTGCCTTATTGACAGATGGGAAGGACCATATCAAGTCTTATTAACCAGCACGACAGCGTTAAAGGTTGCCGAGAGAGAGACTTGGGTTCATTCGTCTCACTGTAAGAAGGTCGCTGACCCAGAGAGGTCCCGTGACAAAGAACAGACGGTAGAGGAAATTGTATCGTTAGAGTGTCTGTTTCAGAAAGGTTGAGACGGCACCTGAGCACTGAAAACAATAAGATCGGAGGCTGTTGTCGAGCCAAGATTTCTTTTTCCCTTTTGTTATTTTCTCCAGTTCCCATCTCCCTCCTATTCTCCTTCCCCTTTCTTATTTCTCTCCTTTCCCTCCTCTAAGATGGACTTGCCCCAAGAGACTGTGTTCCGGATTTTCCTGTTGACCCTGTTGTTGACCAGAGCAATCTGTTTCGGTGAGAGTACCATGGAGGTCGAGAAGGGATCTGGAATGGGTTCTGATGACCAGGATGGAGGCGTAGATTCCCAAGAGCAACACAATCACAGAGTAAAGGCGAGTATCAGAAAACGATCTGGTTTCATCGACAATAGAAGAAATTGTGAAGGATTGTTAGCTGAAGAGAACTGCATCTGTCGGCATTGTGACAGTGTAGTCGAGGATGGGTGCATCAAGAAATGTCAGTCCAGTTTTAATATCCACATGGACCGGCATCCATTGAGTGACTATCACTCCTTAGTGGGTAAAGTGTTAAACCAGACAGACTGCTGGGTGTGCTCTCAAGTACCTCAAGGTCATAGCAAATCAGGACTAGTACCATTCCCTTTAACGACAGGAGAGGTACTTGAGTTAAGTGGTGGGAGGCCGGTGGACAAGAGGTTTAATATCTCTAGTCCTCCTAGTTTGAAGCTCCACCAATATCATGTAGATAGGTCCTTAGTATGCTTTAACATTTCCAATCCCCGAAAGCCGGGAAATTGGGAAGTGTCATGGAGTAATCCAACCATGACATTTTCACATAGAGCCGATAGAATGCCCATAGATTCAGAGCTTATACGCCAGATAGCCAACAGTGGAAAATATTCCCGGTATAGGTACACTCTAGGAAGTAGGACCATGCGAGTTGGAGAAGTATCACCAGGATACTGTGCACATATCGTACAACCGGATACGTGCACTAGACAGATGGGAGAATTAGGGTTAGGAGATTTCACATGGAAAGTTTGTAACATGGTTATGTCATACTCCGTCCCATATGTTCTCCCCGATGATGCATATTTCATATGCGGGAGGAAGGCGTATAAGTGGCTCGCCCCAAACTCAGAGGGATTGTGTTACATTGGAAAGGTACTGCCTGAAGTAATGACTGTATCCCATAACAAAATGAAAGACATTCACCGCGGTGCCCAAGCTCCTTATACTCACACTCATTACGAGCACGTTGTTAAAAGGCACCTGATAGAGAGGACAGAGCATCCGGCCTCTGATCTGATCCATGAATCCACCGGGATTCAATTCCTACTCGCGTTGGATATCACTCGTACCGCCAGAGGAGTGATAAACTTTAGGTATATAAACGCACTTGCGAACCTGATAGACAATATCACCGAAATGTATGACGACACGTTCAGGTATACTGGGAGAGAGCTACAAGCCTACAAAACAGAGCTGGTTCAGCATAGGATGATTCTCAATTACCTCACAGCAATGACAGGCGGGTATTGTGTTACCCTAGCAACTCAGTATGGTGTAAAGTGCTGCACATATATTACAAACAGCACTGAGGACCCGGCCGAGGTCATAGACCAAAAGATGGATGACATTTTGCAATTAAAGTGGGAGTTTCGAAGGAGGCATAATCTTACTCTCGCTGCTGTGGGTAATGAACTGACCAGCTGAGTGTCATGGTTGAACCCACGAAATTGGTTCTCTGGTTTAGGAGAATGGGCCCAAGGCATTATCATGGATGTAGGGAAATTTCTCTTGTGTATTCTGGGAGTCGTCATATTGATTGGTCTGATATTTAGATGCGTTCGGACTTTAATGAAGTGTAAACGTAGTACCAGAGTGATGAGTCTGAGGAGCGAGGACACTGTAATACCAATTGGTTTAATTTACGACCCAACGATAGAGACAATGTTGTGATGAAAATGTGATTCCATGGTCCGTTTCTTTCACCCGTTTCTCCTTTGTTTTCCTCCAAGGTACAAGGACATCCACTTGGAAGAAGAATATGACAACCTCTTTTATACAGACCATTGATGAACTATGTCACAGACACCCAATACTTTTAGTGACTTTAACTATCTACTGGAAACCCAATACTTTAGAGACTGTAATTTTATGGACACTGGAAAAGCTTTTGTTCACCACTTACAGCAAAAGCACCGCAAGACATCAGACAACACGTACATCAGACAAGACATCAACAAGACCTCAATCGGCGACTGTATACTAAAACTCACATAGTTATATGACTGCATTTATAACGCTTGTTTCTTATCTTCATCTCTACAACCTCCAGGTAGTATCCCACATAGTCGACAGGTGATTCTCACATATTAGCATCCACATACTCTCCCCCCCCTCAGGTATCATCAACTAATGTGCACCCCATTTGTTGCAACCAAAAGCCGAAAAGAGCTCGGTAGAGTTTGACAGCCCATCCACAGACCCTTAATACGGGATAAGAAGGATTCAAATGTATACTTCGCAATACCTCGAAGCTTGCTTTAAAACACGTACGGCACGATGATACATGACCCCTCAGACATGGATTCATACACACATGCTTTACTATCTCACTAGGTCATATCTTTCCCACCTTCTCCTCTCCTCCCTTTACCCAATCATAAAAAGGTATTTACATGATGACATATATTTTTCTGTTTGAATTGTTTAGGAAGTGGCAGTTATTGGTGACTGCCAAAAGGTGGACTGTCAAAGTCGAAAAATATCGTTATTCTCATCGCCATGTACTAACCCCAATGCACATGCCCGCTGCTCGTGCACCCACTCCCCCGTGCGTACGCATCCCCTCAGGTTGCGTAAGGGACGCTCCCACGTCGCCTGCGCGTGGGGATGTGCATTTACGGTAGAGTTTGTGTGCGACTAGCGAGCGACTCGATCGCTACATATTTAACCAATATAATGTGTTTTGTAGATATTAATCCCCTTAATAATGTCTGCAAGTATGTTTAGTGTAAATGGTTCAGGGACCTGGGAATTCCTCTTTTCACGATACAAAGGGTCTGACAAAGGTTGAACAGTGGTGTCTGGTACCTAACTGAAGAGTATTTTATTAGAAACAATCCGGTGCTGGTTAGGGAGAGATTAATCGCTCCTGCGTATAGTTATGTCTATGAGTAGGTTATGGACATTTACTGTATTTGCGGTTCATTATCCATGCGGCGGGAATCTTGAAGATACCTCCCATCTGAGCAGTTTGAAATAGTCACAGCCCACCTGTTCAAATCCACCTATGACCTTTTGTCATAGTGCAGAGAGACATTCCTGTGTCCAATGAACAATGAGATTGTAGGGCCCATTATATTGTACAGTATGTTGTGTATATAAAGACCCCCATAGCCAGACCAGCCTCACTTCTCTCCACAAGGTTTTCCCCGTGATGACTGAGAGCTGGTTTCCAGATAGCGCATGCGATTCATTCCCACGTGTGTAAGTTTTTCTCTGTGGCCATTTCGTTACTCTGTATGTATGCAATTGTTCTTTTGTAGCTAACCTATAAGTGTTTGCCATTTATCCTCTGTTTATTTGTATTTGCAATCGTTTGCTAGTGTTTGTATTTCTGCTTAGTTATTGTGTTTAGGTATTTATGTCAGGTCTGTAGTGTATGAACTGTATCTGTTTTCCCCTTTTTACGTACTAAATATCGTCAGTAAAGGTGTTGGAACCTTAGCAAGGAGTGTGTGTTTCACTAGTTAGTATAAAGGGTTTTTGAGCGTCTCAGTCGCTCAAAAAGCTTTCATATCATAAAGGTTAATCAGCGTTACATTGTGATAATATTACAGTACTAAGGTTTACAGTATAAGCATACCCTTATAGTGTGTTGTTACAAGGTTGTCTGTGTGTAAATCAGTGAGCGTCAGCGCCGCTCGTATCCCGCTCTCGCGGTACAGCATCTGCTACGCTATTAGCGTAGCATTACGGTACTCGGGCCGCCTATAGCGTGTTCGATACCAAGCGTAAGCCGTGAGCGAACGTGCCGCTCGTGCGTCTCGACCACGGCCTAGCGTCTGCTACGCTAAGTGCGTACCATTACGGCACCTCGTGCGCCTATTGCGTATGTTGTCTTTAATAAGTATATTGCTTAGGTTCAAGATAAATAATTAGCTTTATCACGTGCATACAGGAAATAGGACACTGGCGATTATTAATTATAGGTCACAATACATGCCAAGCATTATCATGGATAAATTTAGAACAGATGCTTTGATATATAAACATATATAGAACTGTAAGGATTGTGGGCTTTATTCAGCATGGGTTGGAGATGCGTTGCATTTGCATTTCTCACGACCCGTGCTGTAGTGAGCACGCAACATGATTAACAGTGGCGGGTGGGCGTCGACTTGTCATTGCAGGGGTGGAGTGGGGAAACGGAGGCGCTGTTTTTGGGGCAGCAGCGTGACGTCACAGGCAGCTGCTGCGAGTGAAAACATGGCCGCCCTGTGTCTGCCTTCGCAGCCAGGCTGCAGAGACAGAGCGGCTTCCACAATTCACTGGCGGGCATTTGCATGCTTGGCCGCCTTGCCCTGTGCTGGGCGGCCCCCAGCATGCTAAAATAGCACAACTGCGGAACTTAACTCCGCACAAGTTATGCAATGGAACCCGACTTAAAGTAACTGCTCTGCAGAGGAATCTAGTGGCGGCAGAGATTCTACTGGGATGTGGTGCAGGTGAGACTGTGTTTATACTACCTATACCCCTTATCCCCCAAAATCTTCCTTTTCAATTCATGAGCCCGCAGTTTCCTGTAAGCATCTGCTTGGCTATGACTTCTGAGATGTACAGGCTGGGTAGAAGAGTGTCACAGATGACACCATGAGGGCCTGGTCAGACACCATTTGCACCTACATAACTGCCAGAAACTAATGTATGACACGCTTTGTGAGACAAACAGGATGTGGTCTGTTTCCGAGCTTGCCGAACGCCGGGATCCCGAAATGGATCAAAATGCAGACACCGGGATCCCGAACGCTGGTATCCTGCAGGGAGTCCACTGTGGTAAGCGGGTGGGTGTGTGCATGTGTGTTTGGTGTAGGAGGCTGCAGGGGGAGGGATATGCTGCAGGGAGTGCGGTAAGTGTTAGGTTGCAGGGAGGAGAAGTTAGGCTGTGGGGAGGGGGCTTAGGGTTAGGCACTCCTGGGGATGGTTAGGGTTAGGCTGCGGTTAGGAGGGGGGGGGGGGAATTAGGAATTAGGCTGAAAGAACGGAGGGTTAGTGTTAGTGGGGTTAGGGACCAGGGTTTGGTTAGCTTTTCAAAAGGTGTCGGTATTGTGGCAGCCAGTATTCCAAAAGCCGGAACATCACAAGTATTCCAGACAAACACTACACTGAAGAATGCAGACTCAGTGATACACTGACTTCCAGAACCATCTAATGCCACACTGGATCAGCCAGAAGGTGGTGAGGCAGGTATTAAGTGCCAGAGCCCTGTTTTGAAGGCGTGATGTGTCCAGGGTATGCATCGGCAGATACAGACTTACTGAACCTGGGTGTCCGAATCCAACGGGCAGTCTGTGTAAGATTCATCTTATACAGGCTGGCTGGTGCCTGAAAACATGGCGGCTACATCCTCAGACACAGCACTGGGATATTGCAGATGTATGCAGGAATTAGGCCTTACGTCACACATATGTGCGACAATGCTCTACTGTCCACTGTTCTATCATGTTCATAAGACTAATAAATAAAATCACATTTGCTGTTGGTTCCCTGTCTTCCGTTTTCAATAGAACACTTTTTTGCCATGTGGGTTCCATTTCTTGATACGTTGAGAGTATGAATTTTCTGGAAATACAGTCTTCTGAAAAGTACAAGGTATAATCTGTGTGGATACCGTATCGACAATAGATCATTGATATTGATGTTGGAATGTGAGAAGTTCTAATGTTGGAAAATGGCCTCAGCATAAGGGTGAGAAAACCCTTAGCAGGGAAAGGCTTTATAAACACAGCACTTCCATTATGCTTGCAAGTTAAACCGTACCTATTTCACATATTATTATTATTATTATTATTATTATTATTATTATAATAATAATAATAATTTTATTTACATAGCACTCTTTCTCCAATAGGACTCAAGGCACTTAACAGATACATAGCATAATATAGTACAGAAAATAATGAAGTACAGAACAGATTTTCATAAAATACAGAAGCATGAAGATACTAAAGGGACATTATGGAAATACATGAGTAAACAGGAAAGTCTTGAGTCTACTTTTGAAGGATTCTATAGTTGGGGCCTCTCGCACTGTGCGGGGAAGTGAGTTCCATAGAGTCGGAGCCGCATGACTAAAATCTCGACCCCCAGATGAATTACGGGAGATTCTAGGTACTGGTAAAAGTCCTTCATCTACAGATCGCAGTAATCGAGTGGGGCAGTATGGGGTCAGAAGCTGTTTCAGGTACCTTGGGCCCTGGTCATGTAGTGCTTTGAAACTCAGTAAGCCAGGCATGTCCAAACTGCGGCCGTCCAGCTGTTGAGAAACTACACATCCCAGCATGCCCTGACACAGCTATTGCATTCTCTGACAGCAAAACTGGGTCAGGGCATGCTGGGATGTGTAGTTTCACAACAGCTGGAGGGCCGCAGTTTGGACATGCCTGCAGTAAGCCAATCTTGAAGATGATTCGCCATCTTACAGGCAGCCAGTGAAGGGAGTTGAGGATGGGTGTTATGTGGCTAGAACGGGGCTGGTTGGTTAACAGCCTGGCAGCTGTGTTTTGCACCAGCTGTAAGCGGTGCAATTCTTTTGCTGGGAGACCAAGCTAGAGGGCATTACAGTAGTCTAATCGAGATGATACAAATGCGTGGATGACTTTTGGCAGATCATCTGAGGGAATTAAGTGCTTGATTCTGGCTATGTTCCTCAGGTGAAAGAATGAGGATTTGATTGTGGCTGATATCTGATGTTTAAGTGTCAAGCCACCATCCAGGACAACGCCAAGATTCTGCATTATTATTATTATTATTATTATCCTTTATTTATATGGCGCCACAAGGGATCCGCAGCGACTGGTTACAGAGAACATAAATAAAAAAGCAAAACAGGAAAACAGTGACTTACAGTTCAAGACATTATAGGACAAGCACAGAGTATATAAACATAGCTACATCAGTAGATGACACTGAAATAAGTAATATGGTGGAAGAAAACCGCGGGATTAGGTGCCGTCGAAGGGAGTATGGAGTAGAAGATGGTTTAAGTAAGAGAAGGAAAGACATATGAGGGAAGAGGGCCCTGCTTGTGAGAGCTTACATTCTAATATTCACACTACACATACTCTCGAATGCAGTGAGTTTGATTAATGCAGAAATAAACAAAATTGCACAACAAAGTATTCTGAGAGTCATACTGCCACCTGGAGGATGAAAAGAGATCATGTCTATCTGGCAATATTATTATTACCAGTGATTTATATAGCGCACACATATTGCGCAGCGCTGTACAGAGAATATTTGCCCATTTACATCAGTCCCTGCCCCGGTGGAGCTTACAATCTATATTCCCTACCACATGTACACGCACACACATTCACGCTAGGGTTAATCTTGTTGGGAGCCAATTAACCTACCAGTATATTTTTGGATTGTGGGAGGAAACCCACGCAAGTACGGGGAGAATATACAAACTCCACACAGTTAGGGTCATGGTGGGAATCGAACCCATGACCTCAGTGCTGTGAGGCAGTAATGCTAACCATTACACCATCCGTACTGCCAAATATCCACATACAGTGTATGTTTTTCAATACGGTTTATCACTACTAGATAGAGATCTGCAGGCTCCGAGAGAATCCAAGTCTTGGTTTGGGGTTTCCTGCCAGGCTCTGATTCCAAATCAAGGCAAAACTTCACAATCCCAGTATTGGTTTTAGATTCACTATAAGTCTCTACCATGGTGATTCGGGCATCATTTCAAACAGGACCGTCGTAAGGAGAGCACAGCCACTAGACCAGGGGCGGATCTAGACTTCTCATATAGGGGGGGCGGTTATAAAATTAATCCAGACTCCTCCACCTTCCAGTCCACTAGGCCCTAGTGATACACCATACATATACTAACACACACAGACACTAGTGATACACCGTACATACACTATTAACACACATGCACTAGTGATAAACCATACATACAATACTGACACACACACTAGTGATACACCATACATAAACTACTAACACACACACACACACACTACTGATGCACCATACATACACTACTAACACACACACTAGTGATACACCATACATACAATGCTGACACACACACTAGTGAAACACCATACATACAACACACACATTAATGATACACCATAAGTACACTACTAACACACACACTAGTGATATACCATACATACAATACTGACACACACACACACACACACACACACACACACACACACACACACTACTAACACACATACATACACACACACACACACACACGTGATACACCATACATACAAAACTGACACACACACTAGTGATACACCATACACACACTACTAACACACACACACACACACTAGTGATGTACTATACAGCACAGACACAATAGGATAGTGTCCCGTCCACCCAGCGCTCCTCCTCCATCTGCCGGGACAGGTCCCCTGGCTCTCCCCAGCACACCGGCCGCTCTCTCCACATCAGCTGCTGCTGCCGCTGGTAGCAGGGGCTAGGGCACACTGGGTGGTCCCACCTGGCTCCCGGCGCCGTCTCAGCTGCCCTGTTAATGCGGCCAGGTCCTCCACCATCTGCCGGGACAGGTCCCCTGGCTCTCCCCAGCACTCCGGCCGCTCTCGCCACATCAGCTCACCTGTCGGGTGTCACTGTCCTTGAGGCTCCCAGGCCGTTAGACATGGTGGCAGCATCTACTCCGCGGCTGATTGAGCGAACAAGGATGCGCCGCGGAGAGTTGTGCTGCTGCTGCCGCTGGTAGCAGGGGCTAGGGCACACTGGGTGGTCCCACCTGTCTCCCGGTGCCGTCTCAGCTGCCCTGTCAATGCGGCCAGGTCCCGGCCGTCGCACTTAGCTCCCCTGAGTCTGACCTATGCTGCCCGCTGGAACAAGTGGGTGGGGCCGGGTCGCTGTGCTACGGGGGGCGATCGCCCTCATCGCCCCCTGCTGGATCCGCCACTGCACTAGACTAGACTAGACTGCCATGGCAGACATGAATAAATTGATGTTTTTATTGTACAACTTGTGTGTGTTGTAGGTGCCATACCCCACAGCGTTCACATAAATATAAGCACTGTGACACTGCAGTGTGAGTTGTCACTTGTAAAAAAAATAAGAATTTACTCACCGGTAATTCTATTTCTCGTAGTCCGTAGTGGATGCTGGGGACTCCGTAAGGACCATGGGGAATAGCGGGCTCCGCAGGAGACTGGGCACTCTAAAGAAAGATTTAGTACTATCTGGTGTGCACTGGCTCCTCCCTCTATGCCCCTCCTCCAGATCTCAGTTAAGGAAACTGTGCCCGGAATAGCTGACATTACAAAGAAAGGATTTTGGAATCCAGGGTAAGACTCATACCAGCCACACCAATCACACCGTATAACTTGTGATAAACTTACCCAGTTAACAGTATGAACAAACAACAGCGCATCAACCAATGGATGCCAACATAACATAACCCTTTATTAAGCAATAACTATATACACGTATTGCAGAAAGTCCGCACTTGGGACGGGCGCCCAGCATCCACTACGGACTACGAGAAATAGAATTACCGGTGAGTAAATTCTTATTTTCTCTAACGTCCTAGTGGATGCTGGGGACTCCGTAAGGACCATGGGGATTATACCAAAGCTCCCAAACGGGCGGGAGAGTGCGGATGACTCTGCAGCACCGAATGGGCAAACACAAGGTCCTCCTCAGCCAGGGTATCAAACTTGTAGAACTTAGCAAATGTGTTTGAACCCGACCAAGTAGCTGCTCGGCAAAGCTGTAATGCCGAGACCCCTCGGGCAGCCGCCCAAGAAGAGCCCACCTTCCTTGTGGAATGGGCTTTTACTGATTTTGGTTGCGGCAATCCAGCCGCAGAATGAGCTTGCTGAATCGTGTTACAGATCCAGCGAGCAATGGTTTGCTCTGTAGCAGGAGCACCCAGCTTGTTGGATGCATACAGGATAAACAGCGAGTCAGTCTTCCTGACTCCAGCCGTCCTGGCAACATAGATCTTCAAAGCCCTGACTACATCAAGCAACTTGGAATCCTCCAAGTCACGAGTAGCCGCAGGCACCACAATGGGTTGGTTCAGATGAAAAGATGACACCACCTTTGGCAGAAACTGCGGACGAGTTCGCAATTCTGCCCTGTCCATATGGAAAACCAGATAGGGGCTTTTACATGACAAAGCCGCCAATTCTAACACACGCCTAGCTGAGGCTAGGGCCAACAGCATGACCACTTTCCACGTGAGATACTTTAGCTCCACCGTCTTAAGTGGCTCAAACCAGTGGGATTTCAGGAAAGCCAATACCACGTTAAGATCCCAAGGTGCCACTGGTGGCACAAAAGGAGGCTGAATATGCAGCACTCCCTTAACAAACGTCTGAACCTCAGGCAGTGAAGCCAGTTCTTTTTGAAAGAAAATGGATAGGGACGAAATCTGTACCTTTATGGACCCTAATTTTAGGCCCATAGTCACACCCGACTGTAGGAAGTGCAGGAATCTACCCAGCTGGAATTCCTCTGTAGGGGCCTTCCTGGCCTCACACCAAGCAACATATTTTCGCCATATACGGTGATAATGTTTTGCTGTCACGTCCTTCCTAGCCTTTATCAGCGTAGGAATAACTGCTTCCGGAATGCCCTTTTCTGCTAGGATCCGGTGTTCAACCGCCATGCCGTCAAACGCAGCCGCGGTAAGTCTTGGAACAGACAGGGCCCTTGTTGTAACAGGTCCTGTCTGAGAGGCAGAGACCATGGGTCCTCTGTGAGCATTTCTTGCAATTCCGGGTACCAAGTCCTTCTTGGCCAATCCGGAACAATGAGTATTGTTCTCACTCCTCTTTTTCTTACAATTCTCAGCACCTTTGGTATGAGAGGAAGAGGAGGAAACACATAGACCGACTGGAACACCCACGGTGTTACTAGGGCGTCCACAGCTATCGCCTGAGGGTCCCTTGACCTGGCGCAATATCTTTTTAGCTTTTTGTTGAGACGGGACGCCATCATGTCCACCTGTGGCAGTTCCCATCGATTTGCAATCTGCGTGAAGACTTCTTGATGAAGTCCCCACTCTCCCGGGTGGAGGTCGTGTCTGCTAAGGAAGTCTGCTTCCCAGTTGTCCACTCCCGGAATGAACACTGCTGACAGTGCTAGTACGTGATTCTCCGCCCACCGAAGAATCCTGGTGGCTTCTGCCATTGCCACCCTGCTTCTTGTGCCGCCCTGGCGGTTTACATGGGCCACTGCCGTGATGTTGTCTGACTGAATCAGCACTGGTTGGTTTCGAAGCAGAGGCTCCGCTTGACTCAGGGCGTTGTATATGGCCCTTAGTTCCAGGATATTGATGTGCAGACAAGTCTCCTGACTTGACCACAACCCTTGGAAGTTTCTTCCTTGCGTGACTGCCCCCCACCCTCGGTGACTTGCATCCGTGGTCACCAGGACCCAGTCCTGTATGCCGAATCTGCGGCCCTCGAGGGGGCGAGCACCTTGTAGCCACCATAGAAGAGACACCCTGGCCCTGGGGGACAGGGTGATCATCCGATGCATCTGAAGATGCGATCCGGACCACTTGTCCAGCAGACCCCACTGAAAGATCCTCGCATGGAACCTGCCGAAGGGAATGGATTCGTATGACGCCACCATCTTTCCCAGGACTCGCGTGCAGCGATGCACCGACACCTGTTTTGGCTTTAGGAGGTCTCTGACCAGGGTCACGAGCTCCTGAGCCTACTCCTCCGGGAGAAACACCTTCTTCTGGTCTGTGTCCAGAATCATGCCCAGGAAGGGCAGACGCGTCGCAGGAATTAGCTGCGACTTTGGAATGTTCAGAATCCAGCCGTGTTGACGCAACACTTCCTGAGAGTGTGCTACGCTGATCAGCAACTGCTCCCTGGACCTCGCCTTTATGAGGAGATCGTCCAAGTATGGGATAATTGTAACCCCTTGCTTCCGAAGGAGCACCATCATTTCCGCCATCACCTTGGTAAAAACTCTCGGTGCCGTGGACAGACCAAACGGCAACGTCTGGAATTGGTAATGACAGTCCCGTGTCACGATCCGGGTATCTGGACGCCATTTCTTACCCATCAGATGCCTCCTAAGGCTGGCTCAGCGCTCCAGGACCGGATCCCATCTATTATCCTAATGTTCACATTCCTGCATCCTCTCCTGTCTCTCTGAGACGCTGTCACAGTAACGCCTTATTACATCTGGCATGGCGTCTCCCGCGGCCTCCGCCGCCGTCCCTGAGCTTCTGCATGCAGAGTGTCAGAGTGGCGATTACGTCAGCCGCGGCCTCCGCTGTGTCCGCGTGGTTGGATGTGCACTTGTCAGCCTGGCGTCTCCTGTCTCCAGTGGCCGGCGCCGCCATTACTGTTTTCATTACCACATGGATTACAAACTAAACTTCCCTCCAAGTGTCTGCATGGGCGCAGCCATCTTGGATTCTGTCAGCTGATCATTTCCTCCAATCTGTTGTCAGTATTGTTAATCTGCATAATTGCCTAGCCAATCCCTTCCTTGCTGCAGGTATAAATACACTGTGCCTGAGCAAGGAAGGCGTCAGTGCTTTGGTTGTCAAACCTAGTTCCTGTTTGTCTCTCTCCTGTGATTGTCTTCCAGGTTCCAGCTCCTGTCTCAAGACTTCCACCATAGAGACCCGCACCAGCATTCCACCTGCGGTGTAGCCTGACTCTCCAATCCATTGTGGATTCATCTGTTTCCAGCTACAACATTACCTGCTTCCAGCTCAGCTTCCAGCAGAGTACAGCTTCCCTTAAAGGGCCGGTGTCCTTTCTACACTTTACCACTCTCCACCGGTATTATTATTTCTCCGCTCTCAAGTTCTACATTTCAGTTCATATTTCATCGCTCCCAAGTTCATTTATTATTTAACTGGTTCCAGCCAGTATCCACTCCGTGCTAACAACAGTCTGGTTCCAGCCAGTATCCACAGCAGCTGTTTTATCTTCAGCAACCCAGCTTTTCCTGGAACACCAGCTGGCACAATCCTGGGTTATCTCCATTGCTACAGTCGGGCCTGGTAAGGACTTTCCATCTAGAAGATCATAAGAACTATCTCACACTACCAGTGCCCTGTGGCTCCTGCCATCCTGTAGTACCCAGGAACTGTATTTATTCTTTGCTGACTTTTACGTTTTCTTTTACTGCTGCTGTGTTGCGGAGTTGTCATAATAAACATCATTGACTTTTATCCAAGTTGTCGTGGTCACGCCTTCGGGCAGTTATTATTCATGTTACTTACATGTCCAGGGGTCTGATACAACCTCCCAGGTTCCGGTACATCTCACCCCCTACAACTGAGGCTGCCTCCCGTCAGCTCAGGCCCTCAGTTGTGACATCCCGTACCACAAACCTGAGGTACTCCTGATGAGGCGGATAAATGGGGACATGCAAGTAAGCATCCTTGATGTCCAGAGACACCATAAAATCCCCTTCCTCCAGGCTTGCAATGACCGCTCTGAGCGATTCCATTTTGAACCTGAATTTCTTCAGGTAAATGTTCAGGGATTTTAAATTTAAAATGGGTCTGACCGAACCGTCCGGTTTCGGTACCACAAACATAGTGGAATAGTAGCCCCTTCCCCGTTGAAGGGGGGGGGGACCTCTACCACCAGTTTCTGGAGAAAAAGTTTGTGAATTGCCTCCAACACTATCTCCCTTTCCATGGGGGAAGTTGGTAAGGCCGATTTTAGGTAACGGTGAGGGGGCATCACCTCGAATTCCAGCTTGTATCCCTGAGACACAATTTGTATAGCCCAAGGATCCACCTGTGAGCGAACCCACTGGTGGCTGAAATGTCGGAGATGCGCCCCCACTGCTCCTGGCTCCGCCTGTGGAGCCCCAGCGTCATGCAGTGGATTTAGTGGAAGCCGGGGAAGACTTTTGTTCCTGGGAACTAGCTGCATGGTGCAGCTTTTTTCCTCTACCCCTGCCTCTGGCAAGAAAGGACGCACCTCTGACCTTCTTGCTCCTCTGAGAACGAAAGGACTGCATTTGGTAATACGGTGCTTTCTTAGGTTGTGGAGGGACATAAGGCAAGAGATTTGACTTCCCAGCCGTAGCTGTGGAAACTAGGTCAGAGAGACCGTCCCCAAACAATTCCTCACCCTTATAAGGTAAAACCTCCATGTGTTTTTTAAAGTCGGTATCCCCTGTCCATTGCCGAGTCCATAAGACCCTTCTGGCAGAAATGGACATTGCGTTAACAAAAGAGCCCAGCAGGCAAATGTCCCTCTGGGCACCCCGCATATATAGGACCGCGTCCTTGATATGTGCCCGGGTCAGTAGAACAGAGTCCCTGTCCAGGGTATCTAACTCCTCAGACAGAGAATCCGTCCATGCAGCTACCGCACTACACATCCAGGCCGAAGCAATTGCTGGCCTCAGCAGTGTGCCAGAATGCGTATACACAGACTTCAGGATAGCTTCCTGCTTTCTATCCGCAGGATCCTTTAGGGCGGCCGTATCCGGAGACGGCAGGGCCACCTTCTTGGACAAGCGTGTCAACGCCTTGTCAACCCTAGGGGAGGATTCCCAGCGTAACCTGTCCGTTGGCGGGAAAGGATACGCCATAAGTAATCTCTTGGAAACTATCACCTTCCTGTCAGGGGAATCTGTTACGCACACCAGTGCTAACAGGAGTATACCGGTGTATGAACAGAGAGGGAGGAGGTGATGGAATAACTAATAAACACAAAGTGAACGGAGAAGCCCAAAGGCTCAGGAATTGGGTGTCTCCCTAGTGTCAGGAATGCTCAGATGGAATAGAGCGGACAATGAAGCGAGGTGTAGTGATTTAACATGTGGAGCACCTGAAATGATGTTGCTAAGAGCAACAGAAAAAACCCCAAAGGGTTATCAACGGGTGTGGGAATAAACTCCTTGGTCAGAGATAGAATTATAGACACAAGGAGAGTATCCACAATCCTAACCCCCACTTGCAGGGCACAGGTTCAGCTTACTGCCACTAAACTGACACCTGGACGCCCTGCACAGTGAGGGAGGATTAAGCAAGCAGGTCTGAGAGTACAGCCGCAAACCTGCTGGGTTCACAGAATAGCAAAAGAACCCCAGCAGGTCAAACAACTGACTCCAGTCTTACTGCTAGGTCCGGATTGGCAGAATGAAGTACCGAATCCCAAGGCCTATTCGCAGTAAGCAACAAGTAAATACAAAGTCAAACAGTACTAGCTAACTCTCTGGAACTGACTAACAAACAAAGATTCAGCAGCATTTGCCTAGCCTGAGAGGATGGTTTATATAGCAGGTGCTGTCCACGCCCCACTCAGACCTCACAGACTGAGCACAAAACCAGCGCCGGATTCCCTGCCGTGCACAGAGCCTGTAACCACTACACAGTAAAAACCCGGACCGGAGTATCAGCTGCGCTCAGGTTACTTCGCTAACACTTGCCTCCCGGTTGCCATGGCGACGTGGCAGCACAGAGCAGGAGATCCTAACAGAATCCCACGCTTTTTCACATAATTCATTTAATTCATGTGAAGGAGGAAAAGTCACTTCATGCTTTTTCTCCCCATACATATAAATCCTCTTGTCAGGGACAGGATTTTCCTCAGAAATGTGTAATACATCCTTCATAGCTACAATCATGTAGCGGATGGCTTTAGACATTTTAGGCTGCAACTTTGCCTCATCGTCATCGACACTGGAGTCAGATTCCGTGTCGACATCTGTGTCAACTATCTGGGATAGTGTGCGCTTTTGAGACCCTGACTGCCTTTGCGCTGTAGGATCAGGCATGGGTTGAGACCCTGACTGTCCCCCAGTTACAGTTTTATCCAATCTGTTATGCAAGGAGTTTACATTATCATTTAACACCTTCCACATATCCATCCAATCAGGTGTCTGCACCGTCGGCGGCGACACCACACTCAGCTGCACTTGTTCTGCCTCCACGTATCCTTCCTCATCAAACATGTCGACACAGGCGTACCGACACACAGCACACACACAGGGAATGCTCTGACTGAGGACAGGACCCCACAAAGGCTTTTGGGGAGACAGAGAGAGAGTATGCCAGCACACACCCCAGCGCTATATAACCCAGGGATTACACTGTACCTTAGTGTTTACCCTGTAGCTGCTGTTAATATATATATATATATACTGCGCCTAAATTTAAGTGCCCCCCCTCTCTTTTTTACCCTTTAATGCACCTGTATACTGCAGGGGAGAGCCTGGGGAGCGTCATTCCAGCGGAGCTGTGAAGAGAAAATGGCGCTGGTGTGCTGCGGAAGAAGGCCCCGCCCCCTCAGCGGCGGGCTTCTGTCCCGCTTTAATGTGTAAAAAATGGCGGGGGCTCGGGCATATATACAGTCCCAGACTGTAAATATGTCTCTTTTTGCCAAAAAGGTACTTAATTGCTGCCCAGGGCACCCCCCCTGCGCCCTGCACCCTACAGTGACCGGAGTGTGCGGTGTGCTGTGGGAGCAATGGCGCACAGCTGGTACCTGTGTTCGATCCCTCTGGAGCTAATGGTGTCCAGTAGCCTAAGAAGCGCTACCTAGCTGCCGTGAGTAGGTTTGCTTCTCTCCCCTCAGTCCCTCGTAGCAGAGAGTCTGTTGCCAGCAGAAGCTCTCTGAAAATAAAAAACCTAACAAAATACTTTCTTTTCTAGCAAGCTCAGGAGAGCCCACTAGGAGCACCCAGCTCGGCCGGGCACAGATTCTAACTGAGGTCTGGAGGTGGGGCATAGAGGGAGGAGCCAGTGCACACCAGATAGTACTAAATCTTTCTTTAGAGTGCCCAGTCTCCTGCGGAGTCCGCTATTCCCCATGGTCCTTACGGAGTCCCCAGCATCCACTAGGACATTAGAGAAAAATAATAATTACATTCGTTTTTATAACTTGTGTGTGCTGTATGAGCCATGCCGCACTCATAAATATAAGCACTGTGACTTTGCAGTGTGAGTTATCATTTGTGAGGAAACAAGAAAGCTGCTACTTTTGTGTACAACTTGTATGTTCAATAAAGCCAAACAGGTTACCGTGCCCGACTGCATTAAGTCTATATGGATCACGATCAGTCGATAGAAGAGCAGGAGCAGCAACCAAGTACTAGTGCTGTGGCTGCTGCCAATAATAATGCTTGTAATATTAGTATGATGTACAGTACTTCAACATCAACTACAGCCCTTGCTCAATGGAATAGAGGGTTTAAAAAAGGGCACCTGAAATCAAAACAATACTTTACAATGCTAAAGAAAAAAAAACACCACTGGAATCCACCATTACAGTCTCTGTACTTTCTTGCATTGGGCAGCAAAAGTCTTCCTCATTGAATTTGTAGTTCATGTTTATGAACAGGAGTCTTTTTCCACATTTCATTAGTTGCTACTTCAAATGGTTTCAGTAGCTTGCATAAAATAGAGAGTACTCTCCAGTGTGCTGGAGTAAGATACATTCCCCCTCCTTTCACTGTTATACTGTAGCTTCTTGTGTAGATTTTGATGGCTTGTTGCTGTTCCTCCATTCGCTGATGAGCAAGAAGCATTTTTAGCAGATTATGAACTATTCCAGCTACAGTATATTATTTATCAAAGTAAAACAAAAGACCACACAGTATATAAAAAAACCCATAGAAGCTTCAACGCGCTTAAAACCTTAGATTTTTTTCTCTTTGCACTATTACGTGTTAACTATTTCAGCAATGTATCTGTGGTTGGTCCATCGCTCTTGCTGGTGTGCTTTGTACACATATTCCTCCTCAAAATTTAAAATAATTTTTGCTGAAAACGTATCATCTTATCTGCAACCACGGAATAGGAATAAAAGTTGCAGAAAATGTTTATACACCAATTACACCACCTGTATTAGAGCTACGACGATTTTTGAAAGATAAATGCAGTGCTTTTTATTTTTGTTTTAAAAGTTAAAATAACTTAACGAGGATCTTCCCACTATATAAACAATGTAGAGGCCTTTGAAGCTTATAGATGTGTGTAGTCAAACTTATAAAGTGTCAATGTCAACAGCATGCTTGAGTGTATCTTTCAAACACGCAAGTAGCTTTATTTAATCAAAGTGGACATTTTCTTTAAATCTAAAACAATTTGGTCTCAAGTTGGTCCTTTGTCAAAATTATCAGGACCTGTGCTGTTTACCCTATGGAAAAATCCCTATGGGGCATCACATGATCTGATCCCAAAAATAGGATTTTAAGTACCTACCGGTAAATCCTTTTCTCATAGTCCATAAGATATATTGGGGAATCTAGTACGATGGGGTATAGACGTGGGTCCAAAGGAGCCAGTGCACTTTAAATTTCTTCAACTGGGCGTGCTGGCTCCTCCCCTCTATGCCCCCTCCCACAGGCAGTTATAGGTAAAACAGTGCCCGAAGGAGAAAGGACATACTTGGGAGAAGGAACATAACAACGAGTAGTGAGATTTATACACGAGCACACCACTAACATATAACAACTAGCAACGGCTGTTAACAAAACAGCAACAGCTGAACAGGTAACCATAAAAAGAGAACCTGTAGAATAGTCAACGCACTGAGGCAGGCACCCAACATCCCTTATAGACTACAAGAAAATGATTTTCTGGTAGGTAATTAAAATCCTATTTTCTCTAGCATCCATAAGGGATATTGGGGAGACTTAGTACGATGGTGACGTCCCAAAGCATCCAGAACAGGTGGGAATGTGCAGAGACTTCTGCAGCACCGCCTGCCCAAACTGGGTATCCTCTTTGGCCAGAGTATCAAATCTGTAGATCTTCACAAAGGTGTTCTTCCCTGACCAGGTAGCAGCTCGGCATAGTTGCAAAGCCGAGACTCCATGGGCAACCGCCCAGGAAGAGCCCACCATTGCAGAGTGGGCCTTCAGAGACTGTAGAACAGGTAAGGCTCTCGAACGAGCAATAGACTGCTTTGAAGCAGGGCAACCCTTTTTCTGTGCATCATATAGCACGAACAAAGAATCCGTCCTTCTGATCCGAGACGTTCTCTTGACATAGATCTGCAAGGCTCGCACAGCATCCAATGCCTCCAGAGAAGCAGAAGTGCCAGAATCTGACGGAACCACAATAGGTTGATTCAAGTGCAACGCAGAGACAACCTTCGGCAGGAACTGCTGCCTAGTCCTGAGCTCCGCTCTGTCCTTGTAAAAGACCAAGTAGGGACTTTTACACGATAAGGCCCCCAATTCTGAGACACGCCGAGCAGAAGCCAGGGCCAACAACATCACAGTCTTCCACGTGAGGTACATGTCTTCTACCGTCATCAGTGGTTCAAACCAGGAGGACTGTAGGAACTCCAACACAACATTCAAATCCCAGGGTGCCATGGGCGGCACAAAAGGAGGTTTTATGAGAAGTACCCAGTGGTGGGATTCAAATAAATTAACAACAGGTTCTATGCCCTAATGACCATTTTAAGTATACCGAAGGGTAGTTTAATAATTCATGCATTTAATATTCAAATAACACCCATTATGCGTTATGCCACACACTGTAACGCCAATTACATATTATGATACACACAGTTATGGCCCTGACACCATTTATGCCCACACACAATAATGTCACTTACATTGCTAGGGGTCTCCTGTGCTTAGCCAGGGGTTTCATGCGCGTTGTTAGGGGTCTCCTGTGCATTGCCAGGGGTTTCATGCACGTTGCTAGGGGTTTCCTGTACGTGGCCAGGGGTTTCATACGTGTTGCTAGGGGGTCTCCTGTGCGTTGCCAGGGCTTTCCTGCGTATTGCCAGGTATCTCCTGGCCGCTGCATCAGTAAAGTTAGGGAGGGTGGGTGCGGGCATCAGTGGTTACTGCTAGCCCCTGCAGTAGATTGAGACGTGCTGGGGGCTGTGGAAGTGCTTCTATACCATAATAGTGTAAAAAAAACACCCTCTTAAAATGCCCGCCGCCGTGGAGACAGGCGCTAGAGGTCAAATGTGACCTCTAGCATCTGTCTCCTCCTTGGCGGAGGCCATTTTTTGGGGATTTTTTTTTCATTGCTATGGTACAGAAGCGCTTTTGCAGCCCCCAGCACGTCTCAATCTACTGCGGGGGCTGCGGGGGCAGCGGCGGCAAGCTCTACTGGGGTAACGGAATCGGCGCCTATGCTGGCGGCGCTCATTAGCAAATGGTTCTCAGAACCATACCTAACATTAAGTATCGGTTCTGAAGAACCGGTGCGAACCGGCTGAATCCCACCACTGGAAGTACCCCTTGCAAAAAGGACTGAACTTCTGGCAACACTGCCAATTACTTCTGGAAGAAGATGGACAGAGCTGAAATCTGGACATTAATAGAAACCAGACGTAAGCTCTTGTCCACACCAGCCTGCAGGAAATGTAGGAAACATCCCAAGTTAAACTCCGCAGGTGGGTATGTGCGGTCCTCGAGACATATCTTCTCCAGATATGATGGTAGTTTTTTGACGTCACAGTTTCCTGGCCTGAACCATGGTAGCAATGACCTTCTTGGAAAGGCCCTTGTGAGCTAGGATGTTCCGCTCAACCTCCATGCCGTCAAAGAAAGTCGCCGTAAGTCCGGGTAGATGAACGGTCCTGGTTGAAGATCTTTTCTTAGTGGTAGAGGCCAAGGGTCTTCAAAGGACATGTCTAGAAGATCCACGTACCACGCCCTCCAAGGCCAATCTGGGGCAATCAGAATTGCCTGGACTCTTTGATTTCTGATTCGCTTTAGCACCCTTGGGAGCAATGGAATCGGAGGAAACAAGTAGATCATCCGTTAAGGCCAAGGCAACGTCAGTGCATCCACTGTCCTCGCCTGAGGGTCCCTGGTTCGGGAGCAATACCAATGAAGCTTCTTGTTGAGTCGAGAAGCGATCATGTCGATTTGTGGGCAGCCCCACCGGTCGATGACCTGCTGCAACACCTGATGGTGGAGCCCCCACTCTCCCGGGTGAAGATCATGACGACTCAGGAAGTCTGCTTCCCAGTTGTCTACTCCAAGAATGAAGATTGCTGACATTGCTCTTGCATTTCTTTCTGCCCAGAGGAGTATCTTTGACACCTCTTGCATGCAGACCCTGCTTTTTGTCCCTCGTTGCCGAATGATGTACACCACTGCTGTGGCGTTGTCTGACTGTACCTGGATCGCGTGATCCCTGAGTAGAGGAGAGGCCTGAAGCAGAGCATTGTAGATCACCCGAAGTTCCAGAATATTGATCGTAAGGAGGGCTTCATGGGATAACCACCTGCCCTGGAACTGAGCCCCTTGGGTGACAGCTCCCCATCCTCTCAGACTCGCATCCGTCGTGAGGAGGATCCAATCCTGCATCCCAAAACTCCAGCCTTCTAGGAGATTGGAAAACTGCAGCCACCACAGGAGGGAAATCCTGGCCTGAGGTGACAGCCGTATCATCCGGTGCATCTGAAGATGTGATCCGGACCACTTGCTCAGGAGATCCAATTGATATGTTCTGGCATGGAACCTCCCATATTGGATCACCTCGTATGAGGCTATCATTTTCCCCAACAATCTTATGCAAGGATGGAAGGATATTCAAGCAGGTTGGAGAACCATGTGGACCATCTCCTGTAGTTTTCTCGCCTTGTCCTCTGGGAGGAACACCTTCTGGGCCACAGTATCCAGTAACAACTCCAGGAACAGGAGTCGCTGAGTTGGCTCCAGATGGGACTTCTGTAAATTGAGAATCCACCCATGGTGTGACAGAAGTTGGATAGTGCGGTCGATATGGAACAATAAAAGCTCCCTGGATCTTGCTTTTATCAGGAGATCGTCCAGGTAAGGGACAACATTGACCCCCTGGACCCGGAGCTGAAACATCATCTCTGCCATTACCTTTGTGAACACCCTCAGAGCTGTGGACAGGCCGAAGGGTAGCGCCTGGAACTGGTAGTGATCGTCCAGTAGGGCAAACCCCAGATAAGCCTGATGGGGTGACCAACTCAGAATATGGAGATAGGAGTCCTCGATATCCAGGGAGACCATGAATTCCTGTTCTTCCAGGCCCGCGATCACTGCTCGCAAGGATTCCATTTTGAACTTGAAAACCTTTAGGTAAGGGTTCAAGGACTGTAGATTCAAAATGGGCCTTACCGAACAGTTCAACTTCGGTACCACAAAAAGGTTGGAGTAATCACCCATTCCTCGTTGTGGTATTGGTAATGGAACAATTATGTGAGACTGGACCAACTTTTGGATGGCCTGTTGCAACGTAACTTGCGTATCCTCAGAAGCTGGTAAGCTTGATTTAAAAAATTGTTGGGGAGGAGCACCATCCAACTCCAGCTTGTAGCCCTGAGAAATGAGGTCCTTGATATCCTGGTAGGAGCTCTACAAGACGTGGCTGAAGTGACACAGGTGAGCTCCCACCTCAAGATCCCCACGGGGTGGGTGGGCACCGTCATGCTGAGGACTTAGTGGAAGTATAACTGGTGCTATGTTCCTGGGAACCGGTGTTTGCAGGTCTTCTTGTCTTACCTCTGGTAACTCTAGCTGCATTGGAGGCATCTCTGGCCCTAGATCGAAATCTGTTAGACCGAAAGGACTGAACAGACGGCTCCGGGTAAGAACGCCTAGCCGGTGGGGCCCCAGATGGGAGAAACGTGGATTTCCCCACAGTAACCTTAGAAATCCACGTATCCAACTCAACCCCAAAGAGCCATTCCCCAGAAAAGGGGAGAGATTCCACACTGCGCTTGGACTCTGCGTCCACTATTTATTAACACAACCACAAGGCCCTGCGCACCAACACTGCCATGGCAGAGGTCCTAGCATTAATATTGCCCATCTCCTTGAGCGAGTCACACAGGGCACATGCAGTGTCCTGAATGTGCTTTAGGAGAGTCACCGTAGTGACCAGAGGCATATCCCCAGAGGCCCTCCTGAATTTGAGTAGCCCACGTATGAATGGGATGGGTCATCCAGCAACCTGCTATGACCGTTTTTTGTGATATACCTGCTGCTGTGTAGATAGACTTTAGAGTAGTCTCTATTTTTCGGTCCCCAGGGTCCTTTCTGGTAAAGGAGCCCGGGGTAGGCAGCACCGCCTTTTTAGACAGTCGAGAGACTGATACGTCAACCCCCGGGGGTTCTTACCAGAATTTCCTACCTTCAGGAGCAAATGGGAAAGTGTGCAAAAATCTTTTTGACACTTGGTATTTTTTGTCTGGATTTTTCCAGGCTAACTTAAATCAGGGAAAGTGACATTAGGCTTGTTTTGTGTAAAGAAAAACGACTGCTGTGACGCAACATCCTCTAGAGGGAGTTTTAACAGGTTCCATATAGGCAGAATGAGGGGTTCAATACCCTGAGCAGAAGTGGAATCCCCACTAACGTGATCCAAGTCCTGCCCATCCTCCTGTATCTCTTCATCTGAATCAGAGAGTAGAGCAGGTAAACCATGCTTTTGTGTTCCTGAGTTAGAGAGCGGTGGCTGTGTAACATCTTCCCTGGCAGTTAGGTCTGCAACAGCCTGCTGTAGTAGCTGAGTTTTTTGAGCATCAGCAGTGCTTTGTGATGACATATCAGACATCATAGTTTTAAAGGCACCAAGTAAGGAAGGCTCTTGACCCTCTCCCCCATCGCCCTCACTGTGTTGTGAAGATTGGCTGCATTGTTCACATGATACAGAATCAGATGATAAGGGAGAGAATCTGGTGTGACATACATAGTTTGTGTTTACCCATGTTCACAGTAAAGCACAATTACATACACACAGCCAAGTAATAACTTAGCAAGCCTGCCCTTACTGTATGTGAGAGGGAGATAGAGAGAGGGGACCAGCATACTCCAGTGAGGCTGTAAGCTGTTATATCACAGTGAAACACCTATGATTACTGGGGGTCAAGCCAAGTTGATCGCTAGCTGAATTTGTTCGCAGCGCAGCAATCAGGCTAAAAATCGGCAGTTCTGCGTATGCGGCGCACGCGCGACGTAAGGGCACAACGAACTATGTAGTTTTGCACAGGGTCTAGCGATGCATTTCAGTCGCACTGCTTGCAGCAGAGTGATTGACATGAAGTGGGCGTTTCAGGGTGGCAACTGACCATTTTCAGGGAGTGTGCGGAAAAATGCAGGCGTGCCAGAAAAAACGCAGGCGTGGCTGGGCGGGTTTGTGACGTCAAATCCGGAATTGAATAGTCTGAAGTGATCGCAAGCGCTGAGTAGGTTTTGAGCTACTCTGAACAAATAGACAACAAAAGAGAAAGAGGCAAGCGCTCATGGGTTCATATTATGTCAATAAACATGTACAGAGCCGGTAATTGTATTCAGAATTTATTAGTACTAAAAATAACATAAAAATTGTTATGACCTAAAATAATAAATTGCACTTTATATATTAAATATTTAATTGCTGGCCAGCAGTTTCATTAGGCAATGATAAAAATTCAGCTGTCCTCGATGAGGAATATTGAACTTCAGAAGCTACATTGTTACAATATCAGCGTTTGAAACTTAGTATCAGTCAATAGAGTAACTGTTGCACGTGAGGGGTAAAGAGATGTGACGGCTGTAAAAGCGTTTTGAATTATCCAATTACCTCCTTTCAAGAAACAGTGGTGTGGTCCTGCCCCCAGTGCCGAGCGTCCTCGGCAATAGATAGTTTGTCCACGGGGCTTGCCTTTTCTTTTCACCGACTGTAGAAGCGGGTTATTCCGCAGGAGGAAGGTGGTAAAGACGGTCCTTTTGTGCTGGTGCTGATTCCGTCACAAGATATACCGGCTCATATCGGGATGGACAGATGGCAAAGTCCTGATGTTACTCCCGCTCTGGTGAGCCTCTCTTTGAAAAAGTCACGTGCTTCCGTGACGAAACGCGTCAGTCTCCGCCCATCTGTCCGTAGCTGCAGCAGTGCTTTTGGTAAGCACGGAGGTGTACGGAGGTCTACGGCTCACCAGAGCGGGAGTAACATCAGGACTTTGCCATCTGTCCATCCCGATATGAGCCGGTATATCTTGTGACGGAAAAAGCCCAGGGGTATGTGGACAAAAAAAGGACCTTCAGATGCCTAAGCACAACCAATTCTGGTTTTAAAAGGGTTAAAAATCCACAAGGATGGGGTCAAGGAACAGGACTGTATATAAATCTGCCTTTAAACTGAATCCAGTGTGCATAACCTAACGAAAGTCCTGAGTGACTGGTTATTTATCAGCCACTTCTACCGTGACTCCTTCACGACGAGTTTTAAAAACTTACATGATATTAGGACTCGGGGTTTGTTTTTATCAGTCTTTTATTTTATCAGAAAATTGAGGGTCATTCCGAGTTGTTCGCTCGTTGCCGATTTTCGCAACGGAGCAATTAAGGCAAAAATGCGCATGCGCTTGGTACGCAGCGCGCATGCGCTAAGTAATTAGCACAAAACTTAGTAGATTTACTCACGTCCGAACGAAGAATTTTCATCGTTGAAGTGATCGGAGTGTGATTGACAGGAAGTGGGTGTTTCTGGGCGGAAACTGACCGTTTTCTGGGAGTGTGCGGAAAAACGCAGGCGTGCAAGGATAAAACGCGGGTGTGTATGGAGAAACGGGGGAGTGGCTGGCCGAACGCAGGGCGTGTTTGTGACGTCAAACCAGGAACGAAACTGGCTGAGCTGATCGCAGTGTAGGAGTAAGTCTGGAGCTACTCAGAAACTGCTAAGAATTACTTATTCGCAATTCTGCTAATCTTTCGTTCGCAATTCTGCTATACTAAGATACACTCCCAGAGGGCGGCGGCCTAGCGTGTGCAATGCTGCTAAAAGCAGCTAACGAGCGAACAACTCGGAATGAGGGCCATTGTCCGAAATCTGTCTGTACTTATATACTATTTGTATTCCTCTTTTGTAACTTCTTCAGTTATTCTTGAAATTAAATCCTAATTTCTATTTCTGATTTTTAGTGGTCTTAGACCTACGACCTTGAGAGGCACGTGCTACTGATTTTGAAAGCATATAGACAGTGCCACTAAGGGAACGGTTATTTCCCGGAATCCCCATACTCATGTGAAACTAACCAATGGGAGTCTGTGGGCGAGCTTAGAAGGATCACGTGAAGCCTTATGGGGAGTCCCAGAAGCAGCATGGCACCTGATACACACAGCGCTGCCATTCCCCATGGGAACCAGCCAGCACATATAAACATACTTGCTATGATGCATGTAATGTATGTGCTAAGCGGTTCCCCCCTGCACTATGTGGTTGGCTCTGCAGTGCAGCCCATGTATTCTGTGTTGCTGGCTTGACAAAGGGGGTTACAGGGGTGTATCTAGGGGTCCTAGCGCCCCTGGCAAAGTAAAGGACTAGCGTCCCACACCCGCCCCGCCCATATTTAAAATATATATGGTGCATGTGCCAAAAAAGGGGCATGGCATTGGCCACTCAATGGTACCCAAATACAAATTACACCACACAGTAGCATCCCTTACTAATATTACACAGCATAGTAATGCCCAATATTCGCGTTATGCTACACAGTGTAGTACCCCCTATACACATTATGCCACACAGTAGTGCCTAAAGTGTTTTACTCGTATGGACGACCAACGACAGAACAGCTGTTTTTAATCTTTTACATTGTACGGGCAATTTTTTATCATTGGACTAGTTCTGAATAAATGTGCGTTTTTATTTTTAAAAACGTATTGCACCATTGGTCCTTTTCTGCTCTTATCTCTCTTACATGAGGTAAAAACAAGGGAGAAATACCAGAAGGATACCACAGATGACATCTAATTTCACTGCATATTGATAAAGTCTGACATTTTTGCCATTAAGAAAGGTGGTTGAAATTCCACCATATACGGTACACCTTAAATTTGTAGGGGTGATACTGAAGGTGTTGGGCACACTGTTTTACATAATACTACACTAGGAGGCGCCTATTCTCACCCTTTGTTTATATATATATATATATATATATATATATATATATATTAGGATTTTAATACCTACTGGTAAATCCTTTTCACTTTTCACTTAGAGGATGCTTCAAGAACCATGGGGTATAGACGGGATCCGCAGGAGACATGGGCACTTTAAGACTTTGAATGGGTGTGAACTGGCTCCTCCCTCTATGCCCCTCCTCCAGACTCCAGTTTAAGTAACTGTGCCCAGGGAGACGGACATTTCGAGGAAAGAATTTATTGATAAACCACGGTGAGCATTTTACCAGCTCACACCTCCAGTATGCCGCAGAACGTGGCATTCAATAGAACACCAGCCGACGGCATGAAGAATATGCAGCAATACGCTGACATAAAACGTAACACAACCTATGTGTGTAAACACAACCAGTAACCGCATAACGCATGCTATGGCCTGAATATCGTCAGCAACAGGCTGACTTAAACACAACACACCATGTGTGTAAACATACCCAATGACTGCAGATACAGTATGCACTGGGACGGGCGCCCAGCATCCTCTACGGACTAAGAGAAAAGGATTTACCGGTAGGTATTAAAATCCTGTTTTCTCATACGTCCTAGAGGATGCTGGGGATGCTTCAAGAACCATGGGGTTTATACCAAAGCACTAGAACGGGCGGGAGAGTGCGGATGACTCTGCAGTACCGATTGACCAAACAAGAGGTCCTCCTCAGCCAGGGTATCAAACTTGTAAAACTTCGCAAAGGTGTTTGAACCCGTCCAAGTAGCTGCTCGGCAGAGTTGTAATGCTGAGACCCCCCCTCCCCCCCCCCCCGGGCAGCCACCCAGGATGATCCCACCTC
Source organism: Pseudophryne corroboree (assembly GCF_028390025.1). NCBI lineage: Eukaryota > Metazoa > Chordata > Amphibia > Anura > Myobatrachidae > Pseudophryne > Pseudophryne corroboree. The sequence continues at coordinate 769,017,986 of NC_086448.1, forward strand.
TCTGGTAGAATGGGCCTTCACCGATTTCGGTAACGGCAATCCAGCCGTAGAATGAGCCTGCTGAATCGTATTACAGATCCAGCGTGCAATAGTCTGCTCGGAAGCAGGAGCCCCAATCTTGTTGGGAGCACACAGGACAAACAGAGCCTCTGTTTTCCTAATCTGAGTCATTCTGGCGATATAGATTTTCAAAGCTCTGACCACATCGAGAGACTTCGATTCCGCCAAGGCGTCAGTAGCCACTGGAACCACAATAGGCTGGTTTACGTTAAACGATGAAACCACTTTTGGCAGAAAATTGCTGACGAGTTCACAACTCCGCTCTATCTGCATGGAAGATTAAATAGGGGCTTTTGTGAGACAAAGCCCCCAATTCAGACACCCGCCTGCCTTGCGGATGCCAAGGCCAACAGCATGACCACTTTCCAAGTAAGAAATTTCAACTCAACCTTACGTAAAGGTTCAAACCCAGAGCCGGCCATCGACATAGGCAAACTAGGCAATTGCCTATGGCATTTTATATGCCTAGGGGCTTCAGCAGCTTCTGCTGATTAAAATGATATGCGGCATGCCTATATTCTGTATGTAGCATTTCATATGCAGATACAGCCACAGTCTCACACAGTATATAGGCATGCTGCATATCATTTTAATCAGTAGAAGCTGCTTGTGCATCCTAGCCACATTGCAATGCAAATAAGATGCATTTTCATTAAAAAAAGGTGCCAGATGTTAGCATTGAGGCAATATTTATGAGGACACATCTGTATCGAAGCAGAGGCAGAGGTCACAGTGTTAGTGGCAGTGTGATTGCTGTGTGCATGTGAGTGGGTTGGTTGTGCAGTAGTGTTCGGAATATGTGTAAGGAGCATTATGTGTGTCATTTAAGAATGCATTAATAATGTGCAACATGTGTAAAGGGCACTATGCGTGTCATTATGTGTATAAGGGCATTAATAATGTGCGGCATATGTGTAAAAGGGTACTACTGTATGTGTGTCATTATGTGTATAGGGGCACTAATAATGTGCAGCAAATCTGTAGGGGGCACTGTGTGTGTCATTATGTGTATAAGGGCATTAATAATGTGCAGCTTATGTGTAAGGGACATTATGTGTAAAAGGGCATTAATAAAGGTTGTTATAATGTGTAAGGCGCATTATGTTTATAAGGACATTAATAATGTGTCTCATATGTGTAAGGGGCATTACTGTGTGGAATTATGTGTATAAATGCATTACTAATGTGTGGCATTATGTGTATAAGGTGCTCTACTATGTGGCATTGCATATAGAAAGGGCACTACTGTGTCGTCTAATGTGAATAAAGAGCAATAGGGTGTGATATAATGTGAATAAGGGGCTCTATTGTGAGTAGTAACGTTTATAAGGTAAAGTGATACTACTGTGGGATGTAATATGAATTATGAACACTATCGCATGATCAAATGTGAATTAAGTTGCAGTACTGTGTGCGTAATTGGAATTGAGGTTACTATTGTGTGGCCATGCCCCTTGCCAGCAAAAACTCACCCCTTTTTGGGCTGTGCGCCAAATGTGCAAATTGTTCCTATTTAAAATATAGGGGTTACAAACGCCAAAATAAGGACTGCTATGGGTGAGAGGTGATGGTGCTGGGAAAGAGGTGCAAGGTCAGAGGCGGAACCAGCGGTGGTGCTAGGGGGCACCAGCCAAAATCTTGCCTAGGGCATCATATTGGTTAGGGTCGGCTCTGTTCAAACCAATGAGATTGCAGGAACTACAACACCACATTAAGATCCCATGGTGCCACTGGGGGCACAAAGGGAGGTTGGATGTGTAGCACGCCCTTCACGAAGGTCTGAACTTCTGGAAGGGAGGCCAATTCTTTCTAAAAGAAAATAGATAAGGCCGAAATTTGTACTTTAATGGAGCCTAACTTTAGGCCCGCATCCACACCTGCTTGCAAAAAATGGAGCAAACGCCCCAGCTGAAATTCTTCCGTAGGAGCCTTCTTGGATTCACACCACGACACATATTTTCTCCAAATACGGTGGTAAAGCTTCGCCGTTACTTCTTTTCTAGCCTGAAGCAGTGTGGGAATGACTTCACTGGGAATACCCTTTCGGGCTAGGATATGGCGTTCAACCGCCATGCCGTCAAACGCAGCCGCGGTAAGTCTTGATACACGCACAGTACTTGCTGTAACAGGTCCTCTCATAGAGGAAGAGGCCAGGGATCTTCTATGAGTAATTCTTGAAGATCTGGATACCAAGCCCTCCTTGGCCAGTCCGGAACAATGAGGATCGCCTGAGCCTTTGTTCTTCTTATGATCTTTATCACCTTCGGAAAGAGTGGAAGTGGAGGGAACACATAGACTGACTGAAACACCCACGGTGTCACCAGGGCATCCACCGCTATTGCTTGAGGGTCCCTCGACCTGGAACAATATCTCTGAAGTTTCTTGTTGAGGCGAGACGCCATCATGTCTATTTGAGGAATTCCCCAAAGACTTATCACTTCTGTGAAAATCTCTTGATGAAGACCCCACTCTCCTGGATGGAGATCGTGTCTGCTGAGGAAGTCAGTTTCCCAGTTGTCTACACTAGGAATGAAGACCGCTAACAGAGCGTTTACATGCCTTTCCGCCCAGCGGAAAACTTTTGTGGCTTCTGCCATTGCCGCTTTGCTCTTCGTTCCGCCCTAGTGGTTTACTTACGCCACTGCTAAGTTGTGTCGAAGTCGAAAATATTTCAGAACACACATCACGTACAAACTACACACAGATGGCCTCCGTGCGCATATTCACAGGTTGCGTATGATCGGTCCTGCGTATTAGCGCGTGGTATGAGTAATTACGGTAGTATTTGTAATCGCATGGAAAAGCCATAAAAACACATCACATATTTAATCCACATAGTGCACAATTTTCACATAGTCTACATGCACCACACCAGCGAGTTACACTTGCTTAAAGGGTATGATAACAAAGGGATTCAGCTTTACAGGATAGGAGGGGACAGAATTAGGTTAAGAGGTGGTGTTTGGTATCCTGCTGTAGGGTATTTTTAGAGCAATATTCCGGTGTTAGTTTGCAGAAGATCGCACGCTCCTGCGAATAGTTATGCGCAGGAGCAGAATATTAATATCAACTGTATTTACTGTACTCCTGATATTCGGCGGGAACCCAGTGGAGAACATCTGCAAGTGCACCTGGACCAGACATTGCCCACCTATTCAAACCGACCTATGACCTCTCCTGTACTGTAAATGACCATCCCAGTGTCCAATAGACAAAGAGATTACAGTTTCCATTGTGTTAGGTTTTGGACAAATGTATAAAAAGCCAGCTGCAGGCCCGATCACACACAATCTCTGAAGATCATCTACCTTGATGATTGAGGACTGGACCGGGAAGCGCAGGCAACAAACGTATGTACCATTGACTGTAGCCTTTTTCTCTTATTGTATTGTATTATTCTTGTAACCCCCTGCTAGTAAAATAACCGTTGGTGGGTTAGACCCCAACATAGTTTTGAAATACAATTGGTGTCGTGTCCCATTTCCTTGCTAAGGTTTAAAGTGTATTTACAGTCACTCGGGCTGCTGCATTGTGCTAACAGCGTGTAGGCCTGGGTATGCAAACAGTGTAGTTACTATGTCCGTTCGGCGTAGGTACGCAGAGTATGCACACGGTACGATCTTGTGTATGTAAGGAGCGTAAACAGTACAAAGGTGAAAGGTTAAATACAGCGGCTGCAGCAGCTTGAACTTTGGTGAAATAAGGTATAGCTTTCTATCCTGTAAGATAATCAGCATTCACAATTGGGGGCTCGATCAGGTTTTTCACACACTCAAAGGCTAGCAGATCATAGCAGACTTTAATCTATCAGCAAAAGGGTGGAAATACATCTTTACGCTAAACCTTTTTCTGGTTGCTGGATGTTTTAAAACCCTATTTTGTGCTGTTAGATTGCGGCTGCTCTGTCTAGTCTGCAGAGGTGCTGATAGAATCTGGAGGTAAACAGGAAAAAAGCTATTTAAAAATCTGCGTAATTTTTTTGGGCGCCAAAAGCGTACACAAAGGGTACCGATACTTTGCATACCCTCTCACATATTGTTGCCTCAAGGTATAGATTTTTAGATCAGTTTAGATCTGTGTGAAATCGGATACATTTGGTTGCTATATAGATAAATTTGCTATTGTATATTAAGGGCGTGATTGTAAGACACAAAACGCAGTTCTGGCCTAGTCGTTACGGTTTACACAGAACAAGTGTGGGTTGTGTTTAGTGGGCAATAGTAGTTTTAAGCTCACATTTATCGAAGTTGTGTGATTTGTTTTATTGCGTACGCACATCGGTACACGTGGTACGGAACTTGAGGACAGCATACAAAAATGTGCCACGCAAGGCCGCACATGTGGCATAGAGGTACGCACGGTTGCGTGATTACGCAAGCTTGCGTAGGGTTACGTGCGCATAATAGAACCACACGATAGTTATTCAATTAAAGGAGGGGTAGTATACCTTAAATACAAATAACATAGTACTATCCGATTTCAAAAGCAGATTAGTGTTAGACTTTTATCTAAACGGTACTGCCTCTGGGGTAAAGCTGCCGATCAGAAAGAGTGGAAATTTTCTGTACAGAAAAACACTGTGTATTTGTGTGAGCTGAAAGCGGAGTGAGTGGATTTGAACCCCAGAATTCAGGATCCCGTAGTTGGTACACCAAGTAAGTGGAGGGTTGGCGGCTGACTCATGTTAGTATAGATATTGAAGTACGCAAATCGTGAGATTTGCAGAGGAGCGTAATAGGGAATTGCGCATTGTGTAGTATTGAAGTAAAAGGTTTTGTATTACACTCCGGCTGAGGATCGCAGCTTGTATATTCGATTCCAGTGGTCGTAGGGCGGATAGGTAACAAGTACCTATATGCTGTGCGATTGGACAGCGCGTTTGTGGGTGCGATACGTGACGCAACTTGATACCCTTGTGCGAACTTTTTGCCCAAAACCACGGTATCATTAGCGCCGTGTAAAGCATACGCAAGCGTGATTTGTGTATAAGTTCACAGGGAGTTTTCGCTGGTCTCTCTCAGGAAAATCTCCAATGGTAGATATTCACTGGAAAAGGTAAGTCACTCCTAAAACTTCCAGTGAATAGAAGCCAGTTAGGGCCTCACTGGGTACGCGGTGGTCACTATTGGAGTGAGTCGTGGTACATCAGCGGAGAAGGAGCGAGTGAAAGCGTTAGGTGTCTTTCACCATCTATTGTGTAGTGCATTTGGGGATTGCGTTTACAGGCAAAAAGTCCATGATGGGATCTAATTGCACAAGCAGTGGGTGTTTGGTAGCAAGGGTTCAGGCTGAAGAGTTGGGACCGAGAAGATCAGAATTGCGGCCGAGAGGGTCAGCAAGGTTTATTATGTGTGAGAAATATGGTTCACACACGGAGGCTTTTTGCAATGAATGGGTACGTATGACTGCGGAAGATAGGGTATCATTCCCTAGGATGGGCAGCTTTGAGCCGAGGTATTACAGAACATAAGGATTAGGATATGTCTGATAAAATCCAGAAAACAAAGGATTAGACATACAGATTGTTTAAACTTGTGGCAGCAAGAGGGGGATGTGCAGAGAGAATTGGCCCGCACAGCAGGTTCCAAACTTAGCGGGAAAGTGATGGCGACCGCACCACCACCACCATATGTTGATGGGGAGAAATTGGCTACAAGCAATGATGCATTGGTACAGGATAGGAAAGTAATTGATAAATGTGCTAACCCTTACCCTTGCCAGCTGTATCCCATTTTACATTTTCCCCAGGATTGTGAGCAGGAAGACGAGCCCAGCACGATATCGGCGCACTCTCTAGCAGCCACCATACAGGTGGGCACGGCTCAACCACCAAGGGTTGTAGCAAGGCCCCCCAGCGGAGGGGTGAGTGAGGTTGTGTCCACAGGTAAGTATGGCACCATACACTATGCAGAGACAATAGCTCCCTGCATTATAGAGTCAAGCCAGAATGATGTAGTTGAATTAAATCCTGTCAGGGTGATTGCAGTTCCCAACGGGAGAACTGACACTCAGGGAGTAACTCCCATCAGGAACATTGCTATGCATTGTCCCTGGTCCCGAGCAGAGTTAAGGTCAATTATGTCAGAATTCCCCGATCCCAGAAAAGATCTAGTCGGATGCCAGAAATTTGTTAGAGAGTTAGGTAACGCCCATGAACCCACAAAGATTGGCGAACAGTGCTACGGGTGTGTCTACCCTCAAATATTGACATCACAAAATTCATAACGGATTGTAAATTAGATGCAGAAGTACCTCTCACTGATGAGTAGAATCAGGAGAACGTAAAGCAAATCAATCTGCAATTAGGAATATATTTCCCTACTGTTGTTAAATGAAATAAAATCTTCTCCACAAGACAAAAGGAAGGTGAAACAGCATCCGAATATTTCCATCGAGCACTGCAGGAAATAGCTAGATACAATGGGATCGAGGACATTAAGAATAATGCACATCACAGGGAGGTAGCAGTCTCGGTGTTAATGGATGGTTTAAAGGAAACACTAAGGACAAGGGTGCAAACCTCTCTACCTAACTGGAGAGGTATCTCGGTGGCTGCATTGAGAGAGTCCGCTATCGAGCATGATTGGAATATCAGTAAACACAGGGAGTTGCAAGGGGATAGGCTAATGACGGTAAGTATACAGGCTCTTACAGCAAAACCACATCAGTCAAAACCCCAGACCCCTGATGGTAAGTCACGTGTAATAGTATGCTACAATTGCCAGAAGGAAGGACATTTTGCAAGGGACTGTAGGAATAAGGGGACACATAACATAAACAAACCCCCTAGATCGGAATACGAGCCATATTACAATTCACATAATTGGGATCAGGGTCCAAATAGAAGAAATTACGAGCCACATAGAGGGAAAATAAGGAGGTACCCACCAAGGAGAGACTGGCAGGCCTCCAGAAATTCACAGCTACCCCCCCTCACATATTGTACTTGCCAATGCGCTGCGGGAGGGTCCCACTACACAATAGGGGTTTGGCCACACCTGTAGTCTGCAGCCAGTGAAGTTGATTGCAAGCCTTGGTAATGAACCTGAGGTCATGGTTGATGTAGCTGGTGTACCATTACCTTTTCATGTAGATACAGGGGCGGCCAGGTAAGTGTTGAATTCCACATCAGGTGTAAAAACCACGGGTAAAACGATTTCGGCAATGGGAGTAACAGGAACGGTGCAACAATACTCTTTGAGTAGACCTGCAGAGATTACGATAGGGCCCTTGCAGACAAAACATTCCTTTCTGCTGGCTGCATCGGCTCCGAATAATCTACTCGGCAGAGACTTATTGTGTAAAATGCGGTGTGTCATAAATTGTATTCCTGAGGGTGTCTTCTTGGATATACCTGAGAACCATGCTCAAGAAGTGCAAGATATACAAGACACCCCTCAAAGGCTAATGTCGCATTCTACTGTTATAGACACGTGTCCATCAAAGGTAGAGGAAATGATCTCACAAATACCAGGTTCCCTTTGGACCAAAGATGGATAGGACACTGGATTGATGGTGAATGTAGCTCCAGTAGCAGTACAAGTAAAAGATGGCAGGATAGCTCCAAAAATCCCTCAGTATCCTCTGAAGCCAGATGTAGAGTTAGGAGTGTACCCTGTCATAGAGCGGCTGCTACAGCAGGGCATCCTAGTCAGGACGTCCATTACTGCCAATAGCCCAATCTTCCCTGTGAAAAAGAGTGGGGAGAGGGATAACAGGTTAGTGCAGGATTTAAGGGGGATATACAAAATAGTTGAGAGCCAATTCCCCGTAGTGCCCAATCCAGCTGTCATCCTCATGCAAATTCCCCCCACCGCAAAATAGTTCACGGTCATTGACCTCTGCTCCGCTTTCTTTTCTGTCCCTCTTCACCCTGACAGCCAATACCTTTTTTCTTTTACGTACAGGGGAGTACAGTACACCTGGACTCGTCTCCCCCAAAGTTTCATTGACAGCCCAAGTATTTTCTCCCAGGCCTTACATGACTGTTTGCAATCTTTTCAACCTGAGAGTGGGTCAGTGCTAATACAGTATGTTGATGACTTGTTGCTGTGTTCTGACTCACTCGAGTCGTCCTTGACAGATACTAAAAAGCTTTCCCAGACAGGACACAAGGTTTCAAAAGATAAGTTGCAGTTGTGCCAGACCAGGGTTAAATACTTGGGACACTGCTTGACGCAAGGACTTAGACACCTCACCGCTGATAGAATAGAGGAGATTCGCGACATGACTCTGCCACAAACTCAGCAACAGATCCGCACTTTTCTCGGAATGAGTGGGTACTGTCGTAACTGGATTCCGGGGTTCTCCATATTGGCTTTACCTTTGCAAGAAATGGTCTTTTCGAGCAAGCCAGAACGGATCTCTCACACAGATGAGTCCGAACTGGCGTTTGAGAGACTCAAACAGTGTCTATCACAAGCACCTACATTAGGTATGCCAGATTGAGAAGCCCTTTGAATTGTACGGTACTGGAAGTGCTGGGTGCGTGGCAGGAGTCTTAACACAGAGACATGGTGATGCCAGCAGACCGGTAGCTTACTACAGTGCACAGTTGGACACTGTAGTGCGGTCTCTCCCCACTTGCTTGCGAAGTGTTGCAGCGATAGCTTTGCTGGTAAGTAAAAGTGAGGACGTAGTGTTAGGACACGACTTGACCATCCATACACCTCATGCAGTATCAGCCTTACTAAACTCCGCCCTAACCAGACATGTTTCATCTGCTCGGTTTACAAAGTGGGAATTATCACTGATGGCCCCTGTAAACATCACCATTAAGAGACGCAGCTCACTAAATCCTGCAACTTACTTGCCAAGTGTGCCTGGTCATGCACAAAGGGTGGAGGATGAGAACAATGGTGAAGGAGGATTTAGTGCAGATACTGATACTCACGATTGTATGGAATACCTGAACCAAACTTTCACTGCGAGACCTGACATCAGTGACAACCCACTGGAAGGAGTAGACTTTACCTTCTACACTGACGGTAGTTGCCACAGACAGATGGAATCGGGAGACCTGTGCACCGGATATGCAGTTATAGATGACGAAGGTATCATAGAAGCTGAACCCCTTGGCCCACCACACTCAGCGCAAGTCGCTGAGCTGGTTGCCCTAACCAGAGCATGCGAGTTGGCCAAAGGTAAGTCAGCTAATATATACACACAGACTCTAGGTACGCCTTTGGAGTGTTGTATGATTTTGGGGCCCTGTGGCACCTCAGAAATTTCATGACGGCAGCTGGCACACCTATAGCGCATGCGTCCCACATCAAAAGGCTTCTGACAGCAATACAAGAACCAGACAGAGTGGCTGTTATCAAGTGTAAAGCACACACTTACAACCAAGACCCAATCTCACTTGGTAACAGCCAGGCAGACGAAGCTGCAAAATCAGCAGCAAGCACAACCATACAAATGAACATCACATCACTGATGACATTTGAAACAGTCAACACACAATAGTTAATCGAAATGCAAAATTTGTGTTCCCTATAAGAAAAGGCGGTCTGGAAGGCGAAGGGGTATGGTCAGGAGTCCTCAGGACTTTGGACAGGTGGACACGGTAAGCCAGTGGCCCCCAGAGCATATCTTCCAAGTCTAGCTGAGGCGGCACACGGTCTGACTCATCTGGGCAAAGAGGGTGGTAAGAGCCTACTGGAGTGCACCAGGATTCTCTTCTCATGCGGGTAAGAAAGCAATGACATGTCTTATTTGCTTGAGGAAGAATATTGGTAAGACAATACCAACAGAGCCATCCCACATCCCTCCTACAGACGGACCTTTTCAGGTAATACAAATCGATTTCATACAGTTACCACCCTGTAGGAATTTGAAATATTTGTTAGTGTGTACTGATGTGTTTTCCAACTGGGTAGAAGCGTTCCCTGCTGCCACAAATACTGCCACGTTCACTGCAAAGAAAATTGTGCAGGAATTTGTGTGCAGATATGGTATCCCTAGAATGATTGAAAGTGATAGGGGTACCCATTTTACAGGTGAAGTCTTTCAGGTCATGTGCAAACTGAGGGGAATTAATAGCAAGCTGCATACTCCGTACTGGCCACAGGCGAGTGCAAAGGTGGAGAGAATAAACAGCACTATTACGAACAAGCTGAGCAAGGTGATGGCTGAAACTGGACTGCTGTGGCCAGAAGCTTTGCCACTAGTGTTGTAAAGCATCAGAACCACTCCCAGGTCACCGCTAAACTTATCACCCTTTGAAATTCTTTTTGGTCGACAACCTCATGTAATGATAGACCCCCAGGATGATTTGAAATGCAATAATGAAATAACTGTGAAATATTTGGTTAGGATGAGCCAGCAGCTGAGAAATCAACAAAGAAATCTAAAGATGGTGATTCCTGACCTACCGAACAGTAATTGTCATGACATTGAGCCTGGGGATTATGTGATGATTCAAAATTTCTTACGTTCAGGTTGCCTCATAGACAGGTGGGAAGGACCATACCAAGTCTTGTTAACCAGCACAACAGCACTAAAGGTCGCAGAGAGACTTGGGTCCACTCGTACCACTGCAAGAAGGTCGCTGACCCGGAGAAAACTCGTGACAAAGAGCAAGGTGAAGAGAACCTCGTATCACTAGAGTGTTTGTTCCGGGAAAGTTGAGAGGCAGGACTGTTGAACAGCACCTGAGCACGGAAAGCAACAAGATCAAGGACGGTTGTCGCACCATTTTCTATTTTTCACCCCCCTGCATTTTCCTTTCTTTTCTCCTCCTTATTTTTCTTCTTTCCCCTAACAAAATGGATCTATCACAAGAGACTGCGTTTCGGGTTCTGCTAATAATTCTGTTTTTGATCAGGACAATTTGTTTTGGTGAGGATCCCAGAGAAGTCGAGCAAGGATCTGGAATGGGTTCTGATGGCGAGTACGAATTTGTAGGATCTCAGGAGCAGCACATCAATCGAGTAAAGGCTGGTATCAGTAAGCGCTCTGGTAGTCATGGAGCTCGGAGGCAATGTGAAGGGTTATTGTCTGATGAATATTGTATTTGTAGGAATTGTGAGAACATAGTCGAAGATGGGTGAATCCAGAGATGTCAGTCCAACATTAATATCGACATGGACCAACATCCGTTGAGTGATTACCACTCATTAGTGGGTAAGGTCTTAAACCAGACAGAATGTTGGGTGTGCTCACAGGTACCTCAAGGACAGAGTAAGTCAGGATTAGTACCATACCCTTTAGCAATAGATGAGGTACTCGAATTACGGGGTGGGAGATCGGTGGACAAGAAATTCAATATATCTAGGCCCCCTAGCTTGAAGCTCAACCAGTACAACGTAGATAGGTCCCTGTTGTTTTAATATTTCCAATTTCCGAAAACCAGGAAATTGGGAAGTGACTTGGAATAACCAGACAATGACTTTTTCACACAGAGCTGATAGAATACCTATTGACTCTGAATGTGTACGCAAGATAGCTAACAGTGGGAGGTATTTTCGGCATAGGTATACATGTGGAAGCAAGACCATGTGGGTTGGAAAAGTATCGTCAGGGTATTGTGCCCATATCATCCAGCCCGATACTTGTACTGAGCAAATGAGAGAACTAGGGATTGGTTTCTTTACCTGGAAAGTTTGCAATATGGTGATGTTACATTTTGTCCCCTATGTTCTCCCAGATTATGCCTATTTCATATGTGGGAGGAAAGCGTACAAGTGGCTTACTCCGAGCTCTGAGGGATTGTGTTATATTGGGAGAGTACTACCAAAGGTCAGGACCATAACCCACGACAAAATGAAAGACGTTCACCGCAGTGCTCAGACTCCTTATACTCATACCCACTATGAACACATCAAGAGACACCTCATAGATAGGGCAGAGCATGCAATCTCTGATTTGATCCATGAATCCATCAGGATTCAGTTCCTTCTCACATTAGATATTACCCGTACTGCCAGAGGAACTATAAATTATAGTTTCATCCATGCGCTAGCGAACTTGATAGACAATATTACCGAGATGTATGATGACACCTTCAGGTATACGGGAAGGGAGTTACAAGCCTACAAGAAGGAACTGATCCAGCACAGGATGGTCCTTAATTACGTCACAGCCGTGACAGGTGGGTACTGTGTTACCCAGGCAACTCAATATGGTGTGAAGTGTTGTACGTATATTACAAACAGCACTGACGACCCCACGGAGATCATCGATCAGAAGATGGATGAGATCTTGCAGTTGAAGTGGGAGTTCAGGAGAAAGCACAATCTTACCTTAGCGACTGTGGGTAATGAACTGACTGGTTGGGTCTCATGGTTGAACCCACGCAAATGGTTCTCAGGGTTAGGAGAGTGGGCACAGAATGTTATGAGTGTGGGGAAGTTTCTCCTTTGTATCCTGGGAGTCATCATAATTATTGGCCTGATATCCAGGTGTGTTCGAATTCTAACGCGGCGCAAGCTCAGCACAAATTTTATGAGTCTAAGGAGCGAGAGCGCTGTTACAGCAGCAGATTTGATTTATGACCCATCCATGGAGACAGTGTTATGATAAGGACTGCAAATGAATTTCATGGCCTGTTTCTTTCACCATTTTTCTCTGTTTTCCCCCCTTACCCAGAAAACATCCAACCGGAAAAGACGTCAGCCCTACCCAAATGCTTATGTGAATGTATTTTTATATACACTGCTCAAAAAAATAAAGGGAACACTAAAATAACACATCCTAGATCTGAATGAATGAAATATTCTTATTAAATACTTTGTTCTTTACATAGTTGAATGTGCAGACAACAAAATCACACAAAAATTATCAATGGAAATCAAATTTATTAACCCATGGAGCCTCATTTTGACTGTTTTAAGGACAGTACATCAACGTTTGATCAGCCTGTAGTGTGTTTTTCCACTTTAATTTTGAGTGTGACTCCAAATCCAGACCTCCATGGGTTAATAAATTTGATTTCCATTGATAATTTTTGTGTGATTTTGTTGTCAGCACATTCAACTATGTAAAGAACAAAATATTTAATAAGAATATTTCATTCATTCAGATCTAGGATGTGTTATTTTAGTGTTCCCTTTATTTTTTTGAGCAGTGTATATGTGTCTTATCTTCATCTCTGCAACCCTCAGTTAATGGCACACATAGTCGACAGGTGTTATACACATATAGTAGCATTCACATATGTTCCCCCTCCATGTATCATCAACTAAATGTGCTCTCCATTTGTTGGAATAAGAAGCTGAAAACAGCTCGGTAGTGTTTGTTTGCCCATTTACAGACCCCTAATACGGGATAAGAAGGATTTAATGTATACTTCACAATACCTCGAAGTTTACTTAGAACGGTATCCGTTCACATGGTCGACCATGTTATGGTCGACAGTCATTAGGTCGACCACTATTGGTCGACATTGACATGGTCGACATGGACACATGGTCGACACATGAAAGGTCGACACATGAAAGGTAGACATATGAAAGGGTCGACATGAGTTTAACTTTTTTTTCTTTTGGGGAACTTTTCCATACTTTACGATCCACATGGACTACGATTGGAACGGTAAAGTGTGCCGAGCGAAGCGGTAGCGGAGCGAAGGCACCAGGCCCGAAGCATGGCGAGCGAAGCGAGCCATGCGAGGGGTCGCGGTGCACTAATTGGGGTTCCCAGTCACTTTACGCAAAAAACGACACCCAAAAAAGTAAAAAAAAAAATCATGTCGACCTTTTCATATGTCGACCTTTCATGTGTCGACCATTTTCATGTGTCGACCATGCGTCAATGTCGACCAATAGTGGTCGACCTAATGACTGTCGACCATAACATGGTCGACCATTCATACCGGAACCACTTAGAACATATACGGCACGATGATACAAGCCCCTCAGACATTGATTTATACATACATGCTTTTACTATCCCACTAGGCTATACATTTCCCACCTACAACTCTCCCCCGATCATCCAAACTTGTATATATTGTAAAATTAATATTTTCTGTTTAGTGTGGCAGTTATTGATGACTGCCAAAGGGTGGACTGTCGAAGTCAAAAATATTTCAGAACACACATCACGTACAAACTACACACAGATGGCCTCCGTGCGCGTACTTGTTCTGCCGTGCGTGCGCATACTCGCAGGTTGCGTATGATCGCTCCCGCGGTCCTGCGTATTAGCGCGTGGTATGAGTAATTACTGTAGTATTTGTAATCGCATGGAAAAGCCATAAAAACACATCACATATTTAATCCACATAGTGCACAATTTTCACATAGTCTACATGCACCACACCAGCGAGTTACACTTGCTTAAAGGTATAACAAAGGGATTCACCTTTACAGGATAGGAGGGGACAGAATTAGGTTAAGAGGTGGTGTTTGGTATCCTGCTGTAGGGTATTTTTAGAGCAATATTCCGGTGTTAGTTTGCAGAAGATCGCACGCTCCTGCGAATAGTTACGCGAAGGAGCAGAATATTAATATCAACTGTATTTACTGTACTCCTGATATTCGGCGGGAACCCAGTGGAGAACATCTGCAAGTGCACCTGGACCAGACATCGCCCACCTATTCAAACCAACCTATGACCTCTCCTGTACTGTAAATGACCATCCCAGTGTCCAATAGACAAAGAGATTACAGTTTCCATTGTGTTAGGTTTTGGACAAATGTATAAAAAGCCAGCTGCAGGCCCGGTCACACACAAGCTCTGAAGATCATCCACCTTGATCATTGAGGACCGGACCGGGAAGCGCAGGCGAACAAACGTATGTACCATTGACTGTAGCCTTTTTATCTTATTGTATTATTCTTGTAACCCCCTGCTAGTAAAATAACAGTTGGTGGGTTAGACCCCAACATAGTTTTGAAATACAATTGGTGTTGTGTCCCATTTCCTTGCTAAGGTTTAAAGTGTATTTACAGCTACTCGGGCTGTTGCATTGTGCTAACAGTGTGTAGGCCTGTGTACGCAAACTGTGTAGTCACTACGTCCGTTCGGCGTAGGTACGCAGTGTGCACACGGTACGATCTTGTGTACGTAAGGATCGTAAACAGTACAAAGGTGAAAGGTTAAATACAGCGGCTTGAACTTTGGTGAAATAAGGTATAGCTTTCTGTCCTGTAAGATAATCAGCATTCACAGTTGTCCGACTGAATTAAGACCGCGAAGAAGATGTTCCGCTTGCAGAAGGCAGTTGTAAATAGCCGTTAATTCCAGAATGTTTATTACAGACAAGCTTCCCGGCTTGACCATTTTCCCTGGAAATTCATCCCCTTGAAAGACTGCTCCCCAGCCATGGACACCAGGATCCAATCCTGGATCCCGAACCTTCGTCCCTCTAGGAGGTGAGAACTGTGCAGCCACCACAGGAGAGAGAGTCTGGTCCTGGAAAATAGGATTATTTTCCGGTGCATGTGCAGGTGAGACCCGGACCACGTCCAACTGGTCCCGCTAAAACCACTCTGGCATTTAACCTGCTCACCGAATGGCCTCGTAGGCCGCAACCATCTTCTTCATCAACGGAACGTATTGATGGATTTACACTGTTGCAAATCTGATCCGACTCTGGATCCTCAAAGCTCTTTCCACTGGAAGAAACAAACTCTCAACAGTTCTGTATCTAACCTTATTCCCAACTCAGACAACCGCGTCGTTGGGATCAACAGCGATTCTGGCAAGTTCTGGCAAGCCAACCACTTTGTTGAAAAACTGTCAGAGAGAAAACGATTTGCACCACTTGTTTCTTGACCTCGCCGTAGACAGGAGAGCGACCCAGTACAGAATAATAATGACTTTTACTACTGAAGGAAAACCATCCTACTGCCATCACTCCGGTGAATTAGCAATGACAATCCTGAATAGCAAACCCAGGTAAGCCTAATGCGGAAGAAACCGTACATAGACCCTCTTTCTCCTTTTACAGATTGGAGATCCCTGCCCTGAGAGATTCCATCTTGTAGTTCAATTTCTTAAGTAGAAAGTCTTGGGATTGTTCTGACCGAGCCGTCCGAGCTCAGAAGCACGAAAAAGCTTGAACAGCAGCTCATTTACACCGCGCTCATTATATAGTGTGCTTTTATTTTTAACTTATATTGCACCAAACAACTGTGCCCCCCCTCGTTTTTCACTCTGATCTGTACAGCAGTGTTTTGCAAGGACCAGCGTCTCTTTGAGGAGAAAATGGCGCTGGTTAGAGCTGTGAGGGCTAAGCCACGCCCCCTTAATGGAGCGCTTCAGTCCTGCTTATTTTTATATATTTATGCTGGCGTGGGTCTGTATTTAGTGCCCAGGCACTGTATACTCTTATGCCACTTGCTATTGAGGTTTTTATGCTGCCCAGGGCGCCCCCCCTGCGCCCTGCAGTGCCGTTTTGTATGTGGGAGCATGGCGCGCAGCGCGGTACCTCAAAAGCAGTCATTGAAATCTTCTGCCGTCACTGAAGTCTTCTACTACTCACCCGACTTCTGGCTCTGCAAGGGGGGTGACTGCGCGGCTCCGGGAACAAGCATCTAGGCGTACCTAGCGATCAGACCCTCTGGAGCTAATGGTGTCCAGTAGCCTAAGAAGCAGAGCCTTGAAACTCACAGAAGTAGGTCTGCTTCTCTCCCCTCAGTCCCACGATGCAGGGAGACTGTTGCCAGCAGTGCTCCCTGAAAATAATAAACCTAACATAAAGTCATTTCAGAGAAACTCAGTAGAGCTCCCCTGTGTGTGACCAGTCTCACTGGGCACAGAATCTAAACTGGAGTCTGGAGGAGGGGCATAGAGGGACGAGCCAGTTCAAAGTCTTAAAGTGCCCATGTCTCCTGCGGATCCAGTCTATACCCCATGGTTCTTGAAGCATCCCCAGCATCCTCTAGGACGTATGAGAAATATAATTTCACTTTTAGAACCAACAGGCAGTAGCTGTCCACCCCCAAACCCCTCCCACCCAACCATTAGTCCTCACCTGCACTGATGCCCAGGAACAACCATACTAGGCACCCGCGGCAGACACTGTAATTGGCGCCAGTGTCCGGTATTGTGCTACAATCAAGAAGCTACATAAACTACACCTCCCAGCAGTCCTTGCTGCAGTGAGCTCCTGCCGCAAGGGTTGCTGGGAGTTGTAGTTTATGTGGTTTCTTGATTGTAATTGGTGCCAGTGTCCTACTTTAAGTAAAATTGTCTCCCCCCGCCTTGGTGCCCCCAGAGCCTTGGAGTCTCACTCACCTATGCCAGGGGTCACATACTGTAGACAAAGTAGAAGAACGATGAAGACGGTGAGAAGATAAAGGTGAATATCGGTTAGAGATGTGCACGATTCACCAGAATAACAGCCTCATGGTGCCTGGGGATGGAAGGCTGCTCCACAGCGAACAAATCGCAGCAAGATAACAGGACTGAGGGTTCGAGGCAGCAGCAGCACCATATTGGGAGGAGGAGAGCGGTGGGAAATGGATGCGTAGGAGCTGATGCACCTAGCCCCCGTAGGGAGTAGAGAAGATTCGGCGATAGATAGGAGCCAGGAGGAAGAAATTGCTGTAAGGAGCAGTGGAGGAGGCGGGGGACACTGGTGCTAGGAGGGGGCTAATGCTTGTCCGGATGGATCATAGAAACATGGACTTTGGTGGCAGATAGGAAACACTCGGCTCATCTAGTCTGCCCATGTACTTGCACACAGTTACACGCTAGGGTCAAAATTAGTCTGGAGCCAATTAACCTACCAGTATATTTTTGGATTGTGGTAGGAAACTGGAGCACCCAGAGGAAACCCACACAAGTACAAAGAGAATACACAGTTAGGATACTTAGCACCATGTTATTTGTATACTGTTCAACTCCTCTATATATTACAAAACTGATCATTTTCAATAATCCAGATAATGGACGTATCATTGTTGACAAACCTAAATGTAAACCATAGGCGATAGGGAATCACACAATGCAGATAAGAGTAAAAGTAGTCCTGAGCAAGCAGTGATTACACATCAGAGACATGAGGCATGAGGCACAAGTAACCATCCATTCTCCTCCTATAAAAGAAAATAAGAATTTACTTACCGATAATTCTATTTCTCATAGTCCGTAGTGGATGCTGGGAACTCCGAAAGGACCAAGGGGAATAGCGGATCCGCAGGAGACTGGGCACAAAAGTAAAAGCTTTAGGACTAGGTGGTGTGCACTGGCTCCTCCCCCTATGACCCTCCTCCAAGCCTCAGTTAGGATACTGTGCCCGGACGAGCGTACACAATAAGGAAGGATTTTGAATCCCGGGTAAGACTCATACCAGCCACACCAATCACACCGTACAACTTGTGATCTGAACCCAGTTAACAGCATGATAACAACGAAGGAGCCTCTGAAAAGATGGCTCACAACAATAATAACCCGATTTTTGTAACAATAACTATGTACAAGTATTGCAGACAATCCGCACTTGGGATGGGCGCCCAGCATCCACTACGGACTATGAGAAATAGAATTATCGGTAAGTAAATTCTTATTTTCTCTGACGTCCTAGTGGATGCTGGGAACTCCGAAAGGACCATGGGGATTATACCAAAGCTCCCAAACGGGCGGGAGAGTGCGGATGACTCTGCAGCACCGAATGAGAGAACTCCAGGTCCTCCTCAGCCAGGGTATCAAATTTGTAGAATTTAGCAAACGTGTTTGCCACTGACCAAGTAGCTGCTCGGCAAAGTTGTAAAGCCGAGACCCCTCGGGCAGCCGCCCAATATGAGCCCACTTTCCTTGTGGAATGGGCTTTTACAGATTTTGGCTGTGGCAGGCCTGCCACAGAATGTGCAAGCTGAATTGTACTACAAATCCAACGAGCAATAGTCTGCTTAGAAGCAGGAGCACCCAGCTTGTTGGGTGCATACAGGATAAACAGCGAGTCAGATTTTCTGACTCCAGCCGTCCTGGAAACATATTTTCAGGGCCCTGACTACGTCCAGCAACTTGGAATCCTCCAAGTCCCTAGTAGCCGCAGGTACCACAATAGGCTGGTTTAAGTGAAACGCTGAAACCACCTTAGGGAGAAATTGAGGACGAGTCCTCAATTCTGCCCTGTCCGTATGAAAAATTAGGTAAGGGCTTTTATAGGATAAAGCCGCCAATTCTGAGACACGCCTGGCTGAAGCCAGGGCTAACAGCATTACCACTTTCCATGTGAGATATTTTAAGTCCACAGTGGTGAGTGGTTCAAACCAATGTGATTTTAGGAACCCCAAAACTACATTGAGATCCCAAGGTGCCACTGGAGGCACAAAAGGAGGCTGTATATGCAGTACCCCCTTGACAAACGTCTGAACTTCAGGAACTGAAGCTAGTTCTTTCTGGAAGAAAATCGTCAGGGCCGAAATTTGAACCTTAATGGACCCTAATTTTAGGCCCATAGACAGTCCTGTTTGCAAGAAATGCAGGAAACGACCCAGTTGAAATTCCTCTGTAGGGGCCTTCCTGGCCTCACACCACGCAACATATTTACGCCAAATACGGTGATAATGTTGCACAGTTACATCCTTCCTGGCTTTGATCATGGTAGGGATGACTTCATCCGGAATGCCTTTTTCCTTCAGGATCCGGCGTTCAACCGCCATGCCGTCAAACGCAGCCGCGGTAAGTCTTGGAACAGACAGGGTCCCTGCTGGAGCAGGTCCTTTCTTAGAGGTAGAGGCCACGGGTCCTCCGTGAGCATCTCTTGAAGTTCCGGGTACCAAGTCCTTCTTGGCCAATCCGGAGCCACGAGTATAGTCCTTACACCTCTCCTTCTTATGATTCACAGTACCTTGGGTATGAGAGGCAGAGGAGGGAACACATACACTGACTGGTACACCCACGGTGTTACCAGAGCGTCCACAGCTATTGCCTGAGGGTCCCTTGACCTGGCGCAATATCTGTCTAGTTTTTTGTTGAGGCGGGACGCCATCATGTCCACCTTTGGTTTTTTCCAACGGTTCACAATCATGTGGAAGACTTCTGGGTGAAGTCCCCACTCCCCCGGGTGGAGGTCGTGTCTGCTGAGGAAGTCTGCTTCCCAGTTGTCCACTCCCGGAATGAACACTGCTGACAGTGCTATCACATGATTTTCCGCCCAGCGAAGAATCCTTGCAACTTCCGTCATTGCCCTCCTGCTTCTTGTGCTGCCCTGTCTGTTTACGTGGGCGACTGCCGTGATGTTGTCTGACTGGATCAACACCGGCTGACCCTGAAGCAGAGGCCTTGCTTGACTTAGGGCATTGTAAATGGCCCTTAGTTCCAGGATATTTATGTGCAATGACGTTTCCATGCTTGACCACAAGCCCTGGAAATTTCTTCCCTGTGTGACTGCTCCCCAGCCTCTCAGGCTGGCATCCGTGGTCACCAGGACCCAGTCCTGAATGCCGAATCTGCGGCCCTCTAGAAGATGAGCACTTTGCAACCACCACAGGAGAGACACCCTTGTCCTTGGAGACAGGGTTATCCGCTGATGCATTTGAAGATGCGATCCGGACCATTTGTCCAGCAGATCCCACTGAAAAGTTCTTGCGTGGAATCTGCCGAATGGAATCGCTTCGTAAGAAGCCACCATTTTTCCCAGGACCCTTGTGCATTGATGCACTGACACTTGGCCTGGTTTTAGGAGGTTCCTGACTAGCTCGGATAACTCCCTGGCTTTCTCCTCCGGGAGAAACACCTTTTTCTGGACTGTGTCCAGAATCATCCCTAGGAACAGCAGACGTGTCGTCGGAATCAGCTGCGATTTTGGAATATTTAGAATCCACCCGTGCTGTCGTAGTACTACTTGAGATAGTGCTACTCTGACCTCTAACTGTTCCCTGGACCTTGCCCTTATCAGGAGATCGTCCAAGTAAGGGATAATTAAGACGCCTTTTCTTCGAAGAAGAATCATCATTTCGGCCATTACCTTGGTAAAGACCCGGGGTGCCGTGGACAATCCAAACGGCAGCGTCTGAAACGGATAGTGACAGTTCTGTACCACAAACCTGAGGTACCCTTGGTGAGAAGGGCAAATTGGGACATGGAGGTAAGCATCCTTGATGTCCAGAGACACCATATAGTCCCCTTCTTCCAGGTTCGCTATCACTGCTCTGAGTGACTCCATCTTGAATTTGAACCTTTGTATGTAAGTGTTCAAGGATTTCAGATTTAAAATAGGTCTCACCGAGCCGTCCGGCTTCGGTACCACAAACAGCGTGGAATAATACCCCTTTCCCTGTTGTAGGAGGGGTACCTTGATTATCACCTGCTGGGAATACAGCTTGTGAATGGCTTCCAATACCGCCTCCCTGTCGGAGGGAGACGTTGGTAAAGCAGACTTCAGGAACCGGCGAGGGGGAGACGTCTCGAATTCCAATTTGTACCCCTGAGATACTACCTGCAGGATCCAGGGGTCCACTTGCGAGTGAGCCCACTGCGCGCTGAAATTCTTGAGACGGGCCCCCACCGTGCCTGAGTCCGCTTGTAAGGCCCCAGCGTCATGCTGAGGACTTGGCAGAAGCGGGGGAGGGCTTCTGTTCCTGGGAAGAGGCTGCCTGCTGCAGTCTTTTTCCCCTTCCTCTGCCCCGGGGCAGATATGAGTGGCCTTTTGCCCGCTTGCCCTTATGGGGACGAAAGGACTGAGCCTGAAAAGACGGTGTCTTTTTCTGCTGAGAGGTGACCTGGGGTAAAAAGGTGGATTTCCCAGCCGTTGCCGTGGCCACCAGGTCCGATAGACCGACCCCAAATAACTCCTCCCCTTTATACGGCAATACTTCCATATGCCGTTTGGAATCCGCATCACCTGACCACTGTCGCGTCCATAACCCTCTTCTGGCAGAAATGGACAGCGCACTTACTCTTGATGCCAGAGTGCAAATATCCCTCTGTGCATCTCGCATATATAGAAATGCATCCTTTAAATGCTCTATAGTCAATAATATACTGTCCCTGTCCAGGGTATCAATATTTTCAGTCAGGGAATCCGACCAAGCCACCCCAGCACTGCACATCCAGGCTGAGGCGATTGCTGGTCGCAGTATAATACCAGTATGTGTGTATTTACTTTTTAGGATATTTTCCAGCTTCCTATCAGCTGGTTCCTTGAGGGCGGCCATATCAGGAGACGGTAACGCCACTTGTTTTGATAAGCGTGTGAGCGCCTTATCTACCCTAGGGGGTGTTTCCCAACGCACCCTAACCTCTGGCGGGAAAGGGTATAATGCCAATAATTTTTTAGAAATTATCAGTTTTTTATCGGGGGAAACCCACGCTTCATCACACACCTCATTTAATTCATCTGATTCAGGAAAAACTACGGGTAGTTTTTTCACACCCCACATAATACCCTTTTTTGTGGTACTTGTAGTATCAGAAATGTTTAAAACCTCCTTCATTGCCGTGATAATGTAACGTGTGGCCCTACTGGAAAATACGTTTGTTTCCTCACCGTCGACACTGGAGTCAGTGTCCGTGTCTGTGTCGACCATCTGAGGTAACGGGCGCTTTAGAGCCCCTGACGGTGTTTGAGACGCCTGTACAGGTAATAACTGATTTGCCGGCTGTCTCATGTCGTCAACAGTCTTTTGTAAAGTGCTGACGCTATCACGTAATTCCTTCCATAAGACCATCCAGTCAGGTGTCGACTCCCTAGGGGGTGACATCACTATTACAGGCAATTGCTCCGCCTCCATACCATTTTCCTCCTCATACATGTCGACACAACGTACCGACACACAGCACACACACAGGGAATGCTCTGATAGAGGACAGGACCCCACTAGCCCTTTGGGGAGACAGAGGGAGAGTTTGCCAGCACACAACAGAGCGCTATATATATACAGGGATAACCTTATATAAGTGTTTTTCCCTTATATAGCTGCTGTATAGATTTATCTGCCAAATTAGTGCCCCCCCTCTCTTGTTTTACCCTGTTTCTGTAGTGCAGGACTGCAGGGGAGAGTCAGGGAGCTTCCCTCCAATGGAGCTGTGAGGGAAAATGGCGCCAGTGTGCTAAGGAGATAGGCTCCGCCCCCTTCTCGGCGGCCTTTCTCCCGCTTTTTTAAGGAAAAACTGGCAGGGGTTAAATGCATCCATATAGCCCAGGAGCTATATGTGATGTATTTTTTTTGCCATCTAAGGTGTTTTTATTGCGTCTCAGGGCGCCCCCCCCCCAGCGCCCTGCACCCTCAGTGACCGGAGTGTGAAGTGTGCTGAGAGCAATGGCGCACAGCTGCGGTGCTGTGCGCTACCTTATTGAAGACAGGACGTCTTCTGCCGCCGATTTCCCGGACCTCTTCTGTCTTCTGGCTCTGTAAGGGGGCCGGCGGCGCGGCTCTGGGACCCATCCATGGCTGGGCCTGTGATCGTCCCTCTGGAGCTAATGTCCAGTAGCCTAAGAAGCCCAATCCACTCTGCACGCAGGTGAGTTCGCTTCTTCTCCCCTTAGTCCCTCGGTGCAGTGAACCTGTTGCCAGCAGGATTCACTGAAAATAAAAAACCTATACTTAAACTTTTTCACTAAGCAGCTCAGGAGAGCCACCTAGTGTGCACCCTTCTCGTTCGGGCACAAAAATCTAACTGAGGCTTGGAGGAGGGTCATAGGGGGAGGAGCCAGTGCACACCAGGTAGTCCTAAAGCTTTTACTTTTGTGCCCAGTCTCCTGCGGAGCCGCTATTCCCCTTGGTCCTTTCGGAGTTCCCAGCATCCACTAGGACGTCAGAGAAATAGACGTTATGGTAAGAACTTACCGTTGATAACGAGATTTCTCTTATGTCCACAGGTATCCACAGGATAACACTGGGATATGCCGGAGTGACAGCGGAAATGGCACCAACATGGTCCCGAGCTTTCTGGCCTCCCAGGATGCATCGGGGCTTCACCATATAGTCCCGCCCACTGACTCAGTCAAATCAGTTCTTTCCACAGCGAGCATCATTCAGGAGCATCAGGTAGAAACCTATTTAGGCGATAAGAACACACATGCACACCCTTCTATACAAGAGGGAAGAGGTTTAGTGATTGTCAAGATCCTCAAATCAGGTGCGTCAGGGTGGGACCCCTGTGGACATAAGAGAAACCACGTTATCAACGGTAAGTTCTTACCATAACGTCTATTTCTCTGGCTGGGTCCACAGGATTATCCACAGGATAAAACTGGGATCCCCAAAGCCAGTTTTAGTGGTGGGGATTACACAGGAGGACCTTTCGCCCGAAGTCTGCGTCATGAGAGGCAAAAGCATCCAAGACATAATGTCTAATGAATGTGTTTATGGAAGACCATGTGGCTGCCTTACAAATCTGTTCTGCTGAAGCACCCTGTTGTGCTGCCCATGAAGGACCTACCTTACGTGTAGAGTGAGCAGAGACATTAGCCGGAGTAGGGAGATCTGCATGAGAATAAGCTTCTGATATTACTATTCGGAGCCATCTTGCGAGCTTCTGTTTACTAGCCGGCCATCCTCTTCTATGAAATCCGTAGAGGATGAAGACAGAATCTGTTTTCCTGATGGCACTAGTACAATCTATGTAGATTCTTAAAGCTCGGACTACGTCCAGCGACGCTTCTCCCGCAGATAGCCCTGATACCTGAAAAGCTGGGACTACAATCTCTTCGTTAAGGTGAAACTTTGAAACCACCTTCGGAAGATAACCAGATCTAGTTCTGAGAACTGCTCTGTCTGGAAAAAAAACTTAGGAAAGGAGACTTACACGACAGTGCTCCTAAATCTGACACTCTTCTGGCTGACGCCATTGCCAGTAGAAAAAGTACTTTAGCCGTTAACCATTTAAGATCTGCTCTCTTAAGTGGTTCGAATGGAGGCCCCTGAAGGAATCTAAAAACTAGATTCAAATCCCAGGGAGCTGCAGGAGAACAAATGGAGGTTGAATATGTACAACTACCTGAAAGATAGTACGTACATCCTGTAAATCAGCAATCTTTCGCTGAAACCATACAGTTAACGCTGATACTTGAACTCTCAAGGAAGCTACTTTCAAACCTTTATCCAACCCTGTTTGAAGGAAATCCAAAATCCTGGATACTTTAAAAGATCTTGGATTCAAACTTTTTTCAGAACACCAATGAATATAAGCTTGCAATATTCTATGATACACACGAGCTGAAGAAGGCTTTCTTGCTCTAAGCATAGTTTGGATTACTTGTTTTGAAAATCCTCTAGCTTCTAAGATAGAGGTTTCAACAGCCACGCCGTCAAAGACAGACGATCCAGATGGCTGTGACAACAAGGACCCTGCATTAGTAGATCTGGACGTTGAGGGAGCAGTATTGGTGCTTCCATGGACATTCTAAGTAGATCTGTGTACCAATACCTTCTTGGCCAAGCTGGAGCTATTAGAATTATTTCTCCCTTTGCTTGCTTTATTTTTCTCACTACTCTGGGTAACAGAGATATTGGAGGGAACAGATACGCCAGATGAAATTTCCATTCTACTGACAGTGTGTCTACAAGGACCGCTCCGGGATCCTTTGTTCTCGATCCATACTTCGGAACTTTGTTGTTTAGACGAGACGCCATGGGGTCTATCTCTGGTAGATTCCATCTGTTCACTATTGTCTGAAACACTTCTGGGTGTAATGCCCATTCAGTTTCCTGAATGGTGTGTCGACTGAGAAAATCCGCTTCCCAGTTCAGTACACCTGGGACAAACACTGCTGACAATGCTGGGAGATGGAGTTCTGCCCATCTTAGAATGGGAGTTACTTCCTCCATCTTTTGCTGTGAGTTCCTCCTTGATGATTGAGGTACGCTATTGCTGTCGCATTGTCTGAGCGAATCTGGACCGGTCTTCCTTGCAGACTGTTCTTTGCCTGAACTAGAGCCATATAAATGGCCCTTATCTCCAACAGATTTATTGGCAGGCAACTTTCCCTTACGGTCCATTTTCCCTGGAACCAAAGGCTTCCGAGTACCGCACCCCAGCCTTGCAGACTGGCATCTGTTGTCAGGACTTGCCATTCTTTTATCCAAAAGGGTCTCCCCTTGTTTAAATGGTCTGTCTGTAGCCACCAAGCTAGAGACCTTTTTACGTTTACTGGAAGCTTTATCATCTGCTTTTTTATCGTCTGATGATTTCCGTTCCATTTGGTCAGAATTAGGTGCTGCAATGGTCTGGAGTGGAATTGTGCATATTCCACCATGTCGAAGGTTGATACCATCAGACCCAACAGTCGCATTGCTGCATGGACTGACATTGTCTGGGCGTGCAACGCTTCCTGAGCCATGACCATCTTTTTCTCTGGTAAAAAAACTTTCTGTAGGTCTGAATCCAATATGGCCCCCAAATGAACCATACGCTGTGATGGATTTAGAGACGACTTTTCCCAATTTATGAGCCACCTGTGTCTCTGTAAACAAACTATTGTATGTTGAAGAAGGCTAAAAAGTAATTCCTGTGAATGTGCTAGGATTAACAGGTCGTCGAGGTATGGAAATATTCTTATCCCTTGCCTGCGGAGATAAGATGCCATAACCACCATAATCTTGGTAAACACCCTGGGTGCTGTTGCTAGCCCGAAGGGCAAGGCTTGGAACTGAAAATGTTCCTGGAGGATGGCGAACCTGAGGTAACACTGATGAGAGTGCTATAGGCACATGTAGGTAAGCATACTGTACATCCAGAGATACCATGTAATCTCACGATTCCATAGCCAACCTTATGGAGCGTAATGTCTCCATGTGGAACCTTGGGATCCAAATGTATTTGTTTAACATTTTCAGATTGAGAATTGGTCGAAATGACCCATTCGGCTTATGGATCAGAAATAGATTGGAGTAAAACCCCTGTCCCCTTTGTGATGGCGGTACTGGGACAATCACACCTGACTGCAGTAATTTTTGGACTGCTTCTTGCAGGGCATTGGCCTTCGACTCTATACGAAATGGGCTGGTGCAAAAAATCTTTGAGGAGGCTGCCTCCTGAATGGGAACCCATACCCCTGAGATACCACCTTCTGCACCCAAGCATCTGTTGTCGACTGTTGCCATACGTGTGCAAAATGAAGGAGTCGGCCCCCAATCCTGGAATCCTCCAGGCGGAGGCCCGTCTCTTCAGGCTGATGGTTTCTGTTCAGGCTTGGAAGCTGGCTTTTTGCTAGCCCACTGCTTCCTACCCCTGGCCTTGAACTGTGGTTGCTTAGACTCCTCTTTAGCCTATGCTTTGCCTTGCCATCAAAATGGCCGAAACTTTGAACCCCTAGACTTAGGGTTATAACTAGTCGGAAATCTGACCTTCTTCGACTCAGCTTCCGATTCTAGAATGTCTGACAATCGTTTCCCAAACAATATATTACCAATAAAAGGTAATGCTTCCAATTCCTTCTTGGATTCTGCATCTGCTTTCCAAGTACGCAGCCAAACTGCTCTACGAGCGGCTACCGTCAAGGCTGATGCTCTAGAAGCGATTGTACCCATGTCAATTGCCGCTTCTTCCAAGTATTGGGCAGATTGTCTTAAACGGCTTAAATGATACTCTTGCTCCCTATTAGAAGAGAGGTCATCCTCTAGTTCCTCTATCCATTCGCCCATTACCTTTGCTATCCAGGCCGAAGCCATAGCAGGCCTTACCACTGCTCCTGCGAGAGAAAATATATTTTTCAAGAAGCTATCTACCCTTCTGTCTGTGACATCATTTAGCGAGGTAGATGACAGTGGTAAAGCCGATTTATGCACAAGTCGCAGCACATGTGCATCTACTTTTGGAGGAACTTCTCTTTTCGAACAATCCGCAGCTGGAAATGGATAATAAGAATTCCATCTTTTCGGAATCTTATACTTTTTACTGGGTGTCGCCCAAGATTCTTTCATCATTTCTGTCAGCTCATCTGACGCTGGGAATTCAGCTTTAACTGCTCTTGCTTGTTTAAACACAGGTGCTTTAGACTTTGACACTGTCTTGGCTGGCTCTTCCAAAGAGAGAACGGCCTTCACAGCATCAATAAGTTCAGCTACATCCTCTGAACTAAAACTCTGCGACTGATCATCATACAGAGTATTTGAATATACTGTATCATCATCTGTTGTATCATCTCGTGTAGTCTACCACATAGACGCATCTGTCTTAGTCTTACCTGTCCCTTGGTTACTTGTAGAGGCTACTGGAACCAAGCCATAGGAAAGGAGCTGCATGTATGGGTTTATAGTGTAACCTAACCCCTGGGGTGGTGCTGCCGGAGTTAACCTGTCCGCTATTGAAGACAAAGTCTTTGCGAACATACTCCATGGTGGCTCTGTTGGTGGTTGAACCAACTCCTGTGTTTTACTTTGCTGAAAAGCAAAACAGTTCACACACAACCCCTCATAAGTGACCAATTGGTCCATACCAATTAACCCTGTCTTACAAGATAAGCATGTTAGGGATGTAGGAGTGCCTGATAAATTCTCGTCACTTTTGCCGCTCACAGACATGGTATTATTCTGTTAATGACTACACAATTTGTGACTAAAAATCACCTATATATGGATATGTAGAAGTGAGATCAATCTGACCACAACCGTGTACCTGAATTGAGGGTCAGAACAGGACTGACGACATAGAAAAGTCAGCACACATACTAGCAGTCAGTCACATGTTAAGGCATTAAACATTGTCATATGAGAATACAACCCCCATTACAACCCCCATAACAACTTACAAGTAAGTAGGAAAATTGTACTTCTGTTTTTTTCAAACATCACATGCAGAAACAACAGTAATTATACAGATCTCATATGCAATATGTACTAAAAAATAAGAATTTACTTACCGATAATTCTATTTCTCATAGTCCGTAGTGGATGCTGGGAACTCCGTAAGGACCATGGGGAATAGCGGCTCCGCAGGAGACTGGGCACAAAAGTAAAAGCTTTAGGACTACCTGGTGTGCACTGGCTCCTCCCCCTATGACCCTCCTCCAAGCCTCAGTTAGGATACTGTGCCCGGACGAGCGTACACAATAAGGAAGGATTTTGAATCCCGGGTAAGACTCATACCAGCCACACCAATCACACCGTACAACCTGTGATCTGAACCCAGTTAACAGCATGATAACAGAGGAGCCTCTGAAAAGATGGCTCACAACAATAATAACCCGATTTTTGTAACAATAACTATGTACAAGTATTGCAGACAATCCGCACTTGGGATGGGCGCCCAGCATCCACTACGGACTATGAGAAATAGAATTATCGGTAAGTAAATTCTTATTTTCTCTGACGTCCTAGTGGATGCTGGGAACTCCGTAAGGACCATGGGGATTATACCAAAGCTCCCAAACGGGCGGGAGAGTGCGGATGACTCTGCAGCACCGAATGAGAGAACTCAAGGTCCTCCTCAGCCAGGGTATCAAATTTGTAGAATTTAGCAAACGTGTTTGCCCCTGACCAAGTAGCTGCTCGGCAAAGTTGTAAAGCCGAGACCCCTCGGGCAGCCGCCCAAGATGAGCCCACCTTCCTTGTGGAATGGGCTTTTACAGATTTTGGCTGTGGCAGGCCTGCCACAGAATGTGCAAGCTGAATTGTACCACAAATCCAACGAGCAATAGTTTGCTTAGAAGCAGGAGCACCCAGCTTGTTGGGTGCATACAGGATAAACAGCGAGTCAGATTTCCTGACTCCAGCCGTCCTGGAAACATATATTTTCAGGGCCCTGACTACGTCCAGCAACTTGGAGTCCTCCAAGTCCCTAGTAGCCGCAGGTACCACAATAGGCTGGTTCAAGTGAAACGCTGAAACCACCTTAGGGAGAAATTGAGGACGAGTCCTCAATTCTGCCCTGTCCGTATGAAAAATTAGGTAAGGGCTTTTATAGGATAAAGCCGCCAATTCTGAGACACGCCTGGCTGAAGCCAGGGCTAACAGCATTACCACTTTCCAAGTGAGATATTTTAAGTCCACAGTGGGGAGTGGTTCAAACCAATGTGATTTTAGGAACCCCAAAACTACATTGAGATCCCAAGGTGCCACTGGAGGCACAAAAGGAGGCTGTATATGCAGTACTCCCTTGACAAACGTCTGAACTTCAGGAACTGAAGCCAGTTCTTTTTGGAAGAAAATCGACAGGGCCGAAATTTGAACCTTAATGGACCCTAATTTTAGGCCCATAGACAGTCCTGTTTGCAGGAAATGCAGGAAACGACCCAGTTGAAATTCCTCTGTAGGGGCCTTCCTGGCCTCGCACCACGCAACATATTTACGCCAAATACGGTGATAATGCTGTACGGTTACATCCTTCCTGGCTTTGATCAGGGTAGGGATGACTTCATCCGGAATGCCTTTTTCCTTCAGGATCCGGCGTTCAACCGCCATGCCGTCAAACGCAGCCGCGGTAAGTCTTGGAACAGACAGGGTCCCTGCTGGAGCAGGTCCTTTCTTAAGAGGTAGAGGCCACGGGTCCTCTGTGAGCATCTCTTGAAGTTCCGGGTACCAAGTCCTTCTTGGCCAATCCGGAGCCACGAGTATAGTCCTTACTCCTCTCCTTCTTATGATTCTCAGTACCTTGGGTATGAGAGGCAGAGGAGGGAACACATACACTGACTGGTACACCCACGGTGTTACCAGAGCGTCCACAGCTATTGCCTGAGGGTCCCTTGACCTGGCGCAATACCTGTCTAGTTTTTTGTTGAGGCGGGACGCCATCATGTCCACCTTTTGGTTTTTCCCAACGGTTCACAATCATGTGGAAGACTTCTGGGTGAAGTCCCCACTCCCCCGGGTGGAGGTCGTGTCTGCTGAGGAAGTCTGCTTCCCAGTTGTCCACTCCCGGAATGAACACTGCTGACAGTGCTATCACATGATTTTCCGCCCAGCGGAGAATCCTTGCAACTTCTGTCATTGCCCTCATGCTTCTCGTGCCGCCCTGTCTGTTTACGTGGGCGACTGCCGTGATGTTGTCTGACTGGATCAGCACCGGCTGACCTTGAAGCAGAGGTCTTGCTAGGCTTAGAGCATTGTAGATGGCCCTTAGCTCCAGGATATTTATGTGAAGTAATGTCTCCAGGCTTGACCACAAGCCCTGGAAATTTCTTCCCTGTGTGACTGCTCCCCAGCCTCTCAGGCTGGCATCCGTGGTCACCAGGACCCAGTCCTGAACGCCGAATCTGCGGCCCTCTAGAAGATGAGCACTCTGCAACCACCACAGGAGAGACACCCTTGTCCTTGGTGACAAGATTATCCGCTGATGCATCTGAAGATGCGACCCGGACCATTTGTCTAGCAGATCCCACTGGAAGGTTCTTGCGTGGAATCTGCCAAATGGGATTGCTTCGTAAGAAGCCACCATCTTTCCCAGGACCCTTGTGCATTGATGCACTGAGACTTGGCCTGGTTTTAGGAGATTTCTGACTAGTTCAGATAACTCCCTGGCTTTCTCCTCCGGGAGAAACACCTTTTTCTGGACTGTGTCCAGGATCATCCCTAGGAATAGAAGTCGTGTCGTCGGGATCAGCTGTGATTTTGGAATATTGAGAATCCAACCGTGCTGGCGCAGCACTATCTGAGATAGTGCTACCCCGACTTCCAACTGTTCCCTGGATCTTGCCCTTATCAGGAGATCGTCCAAGTAAGGGATAACTAAAACTCCCTTCCTTCGAAGGAGTATCATCATTTCGGCCATTACCTTGGTAAAGACCCTGGGTGCCGTGGACAATCCAAACGGCAGCGTCTGAAACGGATAGTGACAGTTCTGTACCACAAACCTGAGGTACCCTTGGTGAGAAGGGTAAATTGGGACATGTAGGTAAGCATCTTTGATGTCCAGAGACACCATATAGTCCCCTTCTTCCAGGTTTGCAATCACTGCTCTGAGTGACTCCATCTTGAATTTGAACCTTTGTATGTAAGTGTTCAAGGATTTTAGGTTTAAAATTGGTCTCACCGAGCCGTCCGGCTTCGGTACCACAAATAGTGTGGAATAGTACCCCTTTCCCTGTTGTAGGAGGGGTACCTTGATTATCACCTGCTGGGAATACAGCTTGTGAATGGCTTCCAATACTGCCTCCCTGTCTGAGGGAGACGTCGGTAAAGCAGACTTTAGAAAACGGCGAGGGGGAGACGTCTCGAATTCCAATTTGTACCCCTGAGATACCACTTGAAGGATCCAGGGGTCCACTTGCGAGTGGGCCCACTGCGCACTGAACTTCTTGAGACGGGCCCCCACCGTGCCTGAGTCCGCTTGTAAAGCCCCAGCGTCATGCTGAGGACTTTGCGGAGGCAGGAGAGGGCTTTTGTTCCTGGGAACTGGCTGTTTGCTGCAGCCTTTTTCCTCTCCCTCTGCCACGGGGCAGAAATGAGGCGCCTTTTGCCCGCTTGCCCTTATGGGGCCGAAAGGACTGCGCCTGATAATACGGCGTCTTCTTAGGTTGAGAAGCTACCTGGGGTAAAAATGTGGATTTTCCAGCAGTTGCCGTGGCTACCAGGTCTGATAGACCTACCCCAAATAACTCCTCCCCCTTATAAGGCAATACTTCCATGTGCCTTTTAGAATCCGCATTGCCGGACCACTGCCGCGTCCATAAACCTCTTCTTGCAGAAATGGACAGCGCGCTAACTCTTGATGCCAGTCGGCAAATATCCCTCTGTGCATCACGCATATATAGAAATGCATCCTTCAAATGCTCTATAGTCAGTAATATACTGTCCCTATCTAGGGTATCAATATTTTCAGTCAGGGAATCCGACCACGCCAGGCCCGCACTGCACATCCAGGCTGAGGCGATTGCTGGTCGCAGTATAACACCCGTGTGAGAGTATATACATTTTAGGATATTCTCCAGCTTTCTATCGGCAGGTTCCTTTAGGGCGGCCGTATCAGGAGAGGGTAGTGCTACCTGTTTAGACAAGCATGTGAGCGCTTTATCCACCCTAGGGGGTGTTTCCTAATGTGCCCTATCCTCTGGCGGGAAAGGGTACGATGCCAATAACCTTTTAGGAATTATCAGTTTTTTATCGGGGGAAACCCACGCCTCATCACACACTTCATTTAATTCCTCGGATACAGGAAAAACTACAGGCAGTTTTTTCTCACCAAACATAATACCCTTTTTAGTGGTACTTGTATTATCAGAGATATGCAATACATTTTTCATTGCTTTAATCATGTAACGTGTGGCCCTAGTGGAAGTCACTTATGTCTCCTCATCATCGACACTGGAGTCAATATCCGTGTCTGTGTCTGCCATTTGAGGTAACGGGCGTTTTAAAGCCCCTGATGGCGTTTGAGACCCCTGGACAGGCACAAGCTGAGTAGCCGGCTGTCTCATGTCGTCAACTGTCTGTCGTAAAGAGCTGACACTGTCACGCAATTCCTTCCATAAGCTCATCCACTCAGGTGTCGACTCCCTAGGGGGTGACAACTGTATAATAGGCAATTGCTCCGCCTCCATCTCATTTTCCTCCTCAAACATGTCGACACAATCGTACCGACACACCGCACACACACAGGGAATGCTCTGATAGAGGACAGGACCCCACTAGCCCTTTGGGGAGACAGAGGGAGAGTATGCCAGCACACACCAGAGCGCTATATATATACAGGAATACCACTATAAAATGTGCTTTTCCCTTTATAGCTGCTGTTAGTATCAAAACTGCGCCAAATTAGTGCCCCCCCTCTCTTTTTTACCCTTTTCTGTAGTGCAGGACTGCAGGGGAGAGTCAGGGAGACGTCCTTCCAGCGGAGCTGTGATGGAAAATGGCGCCCGTGTGCTGAGGAGATAGGCTCCGCCCCCTTCTCGGCGGCCTTTTCTCCCGCTTTTTGGTGAGTTCTGGCAGGGGTTAAAATACATCCATATAGCCCTGGGGGTTATATGTGGTGTATTTATGCCAGCCAAGGTGTTTTACATTGCTGCTCAGGGGGCGCCCCCCCCCCCTGCACCCTCAGTGACCGGAGTGTGAAGTGTGCCTGAGTAACAATGGCGCACAGCTGCAGTGCTGTGCGCTACCTTGTTGAAGACTGATGTCTTCTGCCGCCGATTTTTCCGGACCTCTTCTTGCTTCTGGCTCTGTAAGGGGGCCGGCGGCGCGGCTCTGGGACCGAGCTCCGAGGCTGGGCCTGTGTTCGGTCCCTCTGGAGCTAATGGTGTCCAGTAGCCTAAGAAGCCCAATCCACTCTGCACTCAGGTGAGTTCGCTTCTTCTCCCCTTAGTCCCTCGATGCAGTGAGCCTGTTGCCAGCAGGTCTCACTGAAAATAAAAAACCTAAACTTAAACTTTCACTAAGAAGCTCAGGAGAGCCCCTAGTGTGCACCCTTCTCGGCCGGGCACAAAAATCTAACTGAGGCTTGGAGGAGGGTCATAGGGGGAGGAGCCAGTGCACACCAGGTAGTCCTAAAGCTTTTACTTTTGTGCCCAGTCTCCTGCGGAGCCGCTATTCCCCATGGTCCTTACGGAGTTCCCAGCATCCACTAGGACGTCAGAGAAATTAACAATTAAAACTAATAAGTAGAGAGAATTTTTAGTACTGTATACCCTTCCTCCATAGAGCGGGATACAGGGAGACTCATCACACTTCCATATCCAAGCAAATGCGCTCGCAAGACGCTGAGTGAATTCAGACGCTACTGATGTACACTACCGCTCCTGATAACTGATAAAGGACACAGTCGCTCACTGACTGACACGACTTCCACATGTATGCAGACGCTAAGGCCTGCGACTCGGTCTAGGCAGGATCTCTAGTGTACACAACCGCAGCATCTAAGCTGCGACAGAGTACCCTCGTGGTAGCGTCTAAGACGGAAGTGAGGTAATTCAGTTCATGGATGGGAGACGCGCGGAAACTGGTCATTAACTCGCGGCCAGGAGAGCGTCTAAATCCCCGTTGACTTAAACTCTAAGGATCGCGGCCTCTACCTAGTCCTGGCGCCTATGATCCCTAGAACGTAGCGCTGTCGCACTCGAGATGTTCGGCGCATCAACACACTGTTTGTAGTCTCCACCAATACAGTGTAGCTGTGTCCGGACCCCCCTAGTAAGAGGAAATCCATTGACTTGCCTTCCCCCATGCTCCGGCCACAGTCTGGTTACGTCTGCTGGACCTGCTAGAACATCCGACACAGACGCCCGTCGAGACAGCACTGTACCGCGAAGGTAAGCGTTGTTGCGACCCGGTGGGGTTTTGTTAGAGCGACTCTTTCCCGTATGCGTTTAAGACGCTGTTAAGAAAAGGCGCTCAAAAAACCAAAGTAAGACTATAAAAATAACATAATAAAAGCTTGAGGCTGCTTTATCAACAGCAGCCCTGTGACCCTGGTCCGGCTCCTGCCGCACCAAACAAAAAACGGATTTGACTGAGTCAGTGGGCGGGACTATATGGTGAAGCCCCGATGCATCCTGGGAGGCCAGAAAGCTCGTGACCGTGTTGGTGCCATTTCCGCTGTCGCTCCGGCATATCCCAATGTTATCCTGTGAACCCAGCCAGAGAAAACCAAGCTGATCTGATCTATCAGGGAAGTTTAGAATGGCTTTTATTTGCTATAAATCATTTTAAATAACACCGCCCCAGGAGACCAGAGCCGTGTGTACATGGACTATGGATGACAAGCGGATACCCCAACCGCCCCCCCCCCCCTCCCCCCCCCCCTCCCTCCACATTGCAAATGAAATAATTTGCACCACCTGTGGGTCTTTTATAATATGTCCGTGAGTAATGAATACACATGTTCAACTGCTAGGTGTCCTGGAAAACATGAACTGTTGGGGGTACTTGAGGACCGAGGTTGAGAACCACTGCTTTAAACCATACTTTTTTTTTTTTCAAAAACATCCAAAATGATCACATTGTGTAAATAGCTATTTAAACTTAACTTTGCATTTTTGTGAAAAACCTTCTATTGCAGTGCTGGCCAAACCGGTCCTCGAGATCTACCAACAGTTCATGTTTTCCAGGCCTCCTGGAGATCTGTAGAATTGTCAGTTAGGAATGAATGCAGAACATCTTAATTAGTAATGACTACACCTGTGCTCTAGCTAGGTGGGCTGGAAAATGTGAACCGTTGGTAGGTCTTGATCTTTTTTTTTTCTTTTTTTTTTAAACAATTTTGGAGGACATTTTTGGGGAAAATATCAGCCAGTTATGTGGTTAAGGATAGCCATACTTGGACACAGGTGACTTAATTAGTATCCCTGTGATTTTGATTTAACCATCTGTGCTCAAGCATGAATAGCATTAAAACCTGAATTGTTAGTGTGCCTTAAGGACAGTTGGGAAACACTGCTCTATAGCCTGGTCAGCACAGGCCGAAAACACAAGAACTCACCCCACACCCATGTGGAAAAAAGACCCAAGAGACAGCTTGCCCAAGCATCCTAACTTTGTCAGGACCTGCAATTCACATTTAAAAATCAAAGGGGAGAAGTGTTTGATCTAGCCCGCACCGTTCTTCACATTGGGTCAGTCCATATCAAATGGTCCGAAATTCAATTTACTGGTTGCTTGACCATTTTACATTTTTTTGTATTTTGTGTGCAAGATGACTAATAACTTTCAGAGGTCATCACACACACACACACACACACACACACACACAAAAAAAAAAAAGGGGTGAAGCAACTAGGGCTCGTCAATGCACCTGGATTGACCCCATTAGCATTATTCCATATATATCCAACAGATTTATGTACTGTATCTCGGATCGCTATGAATCAGGACATTTTTAATCACAACTAGGGCGGCCATTCTGCAATCTTGGAAATGTCCTTCACCCCCAACCCTCCAAAAAACCATTCATAAAATCCACTATGCTTTTCAAACATAGGGGAAGATGTATTAACCTGGAGAAGGCATAAGGAAGTGATAAACCAGTGATAAATGCAAGGTGATAAACACACCAGCCAATCAGCTCCCATATGTAAATTAAGTTAGGAGCTGATTGGCTGGTACATTATCACCTTGCACTTAACACTGCTTTATCACTTCCTTATGCCTTCTCCAGGTTAATATATCTGCCCCAGAGACCTTAGGAGTACCCTAACTCCTTTTAAAATTCCTCCCCCCTGACTAAATGGTTTAGTTGACATGAGTTCACTACAGCTGGGGAAGGTGCAATGTTGCTTCTTGAAACAGAGTAATCTCAGAGGGCGTTGCAATGTATGCATCAACCGCCTTGTTATTCGCTGCATATGTGTCATGTTCTTTCCTTATTCATCATTTCTATGTATTACTGAATTTGAGGTCATGGATCCCCCCACACACACCCACCTTTTCACTTTTGTACATCTTTCCCTTTTCCGTGGTTAATGGATCAAACGTGAATAAAAATGTGACAAAATAAATAAATAAAGTTTGTCCCCTTCCCTAACTTTGCCACTATGGGCTAACCTATATGCGCTGGTAACACTTATTTTAAATGAAAACATCCGTATTTATAGACAAGAAGATGACTGGTATGCCAAAGCACTTACAGTAATACATTCTGCATGATGACGTGCTAGTAACACCAAATCAGAGACACAAAGACATGAGAAGCAAGGGTTTTTAAAAAAAATAACTTTCACTTTTCTTTGTCATATTTTTTTTACACTTTGAAATGTAGACGCTGTAAAGTAAATACAACTAGAAACGCGTTACATAAAAATGTAAATGTCAAATTCCAGGTCGTGACAAAAAAATAAAAAGAAAGTATTACTTGCTTGCACATACAACTGTAGAAGCAATATACATAAACATGTAATAAATAAAACCACAACCTGCTCTCACACAGGTACTGTATAGAGACATAACCCTGAATAAGATCCGTACAGGACACGGTTCTCTCTCTGACGTGTCCACCGTCTCCGCAGACACCAAGAGTCCCAAGGACAGGCGGTATATGTTACTTATTCCCCGGATTCCGCAGACCCAATAGGAAGTGAGAGACATTTTCATATACTACAAAGGTGATACAGCAGGCGGGAGTGACTCGGAGAACATTGGGAACAATTCCTTTGTAGAATCCATGGACACCTTCTTTCCTTTAAGAGCAGAAAAGATAAAAGTTCTTGTTACAATCAACATCAGATTCTCCATTATACCTGGCATCAGTGATCAGAGTTGGAAAGCAGCGAGTCAAGAGAAAACTTCTTTGTAATGCTGTCAATCTGCATGCAGCTGCAAGGAAAGGTCACCGGATGGGTAGTTTAGCAGCTTTGTTAGGATGGACACCAATGTTTTTGCAACCATTAAATGTCCCAATCTGATGAAAGTGCTTTTCCATGTAATAGCAGCTTTCTAATGCCCATCCCATGGCTGAATACTTGCTGCAGGCACCTACAAGCTGTGTCTATGGCAAAGCTTATGTGCGAAACTCCGGTTTCTTCGTCACATTGTCTGACCATCGATTGTTATACCATCAAATGGTTTTGATGCAACGGCAGTTAGCCATCACATGATTTGATGTAAAAAAAACCCAGCATCCACTCGATGCAGAGCTTCCGCTGTCCGTAGCTACAGTTTAGAATCTGGTTTACAAGATAGGTTCTGCTCATGTTGCCTATACCCCTCACAAAGCCCAGTGGAGCTGAAAGCCAGCTGCACTTGTCTGCCACCGGTGCGGGGAAAGGCAGGTACAGTTTAGCTTTCAGGTACATGGGTGGCCCATCAATAGGCAATCGCACCCAGATGTGTAAGATGGGCAGAATTTGCTCAAAACTGGACATTTCTGTTAAGAAAATAAAGTCACTCTTAGCCAATGATACATTCGCTGCCACAGGGTTACATATAGGGGCTTACTAGGCAAAGTGTTAAATGTTCCATGAAAAATAAGATTTTAAACCTACCGGTAAATCTTTTTCTCCTAGTCCGTAGAGGATGCTGGGGACTCCATAAGGACCATGGGGAATAGACTGGCTCCGCAGGAAACATGGGCACTAAAAAGAACTTTAGATATGGGTGTGCACTGGCTCCTCCCTCTATGCCCCTCCTCCAGACCTCAGTTAGAAAACTGTGCCCAGAGGAGACGGACAGTACGAGGAAAGGATTTTTGTTAATCCAAGGGCAAGATTCATACCAGCCCACACCATATAACATGGAATATACGAACCAGTTAACAGTATGAAACAAAACAGCATCAGCCCGAGACTGATCAAAACTGTAACATAACCCTTATGTGAGCCAAAACTATATACAAGTCTTGCAGAATTTAGTCCGCACTGGGACGGGCGCCCAGCATCCTCTACGGACTAGGAGAAAAAGATTTACCGGTAGTTTTAAAATCTTATTTTCTCTTACATCCTAGAGGATGCTGGGGACTCCGTAAGGACCATGGGGATTATACCAAAGCTCCAAAACGGGCGGGAGAGTGCGGATGACTCTGCAGCACCGATTGAGCAAACATGAGGTCCTCATCAGCCAGGGTATCAAACTTGTAGAACTTTGCAAAGGTGTAATGCCGAGACACCTCGGGCAGCCGCCCAAGAAGAGCCCACCTTCCTAGTGGAATGGGCCTTTACGGACTTTGGTAACGGCAATTCAGCCGTAGAATGAGCCTGCTGAATCGTGTTACAAATCCAGCGAGCAATAGTCTGCTTAGAAGCAGGAGCGCCAACCTTGTTGGCTGAATACAGGACAAACAGTGCCTCTGTTTTCCTAACCCGAGCCGTTCTGGCTACATAAATTTCAATGCCCTGACCACATCAAGGGACTCAGAATCCTCCAAGTCCCGCGTAGCCACAGGCACCACAATAGGTTGGTTCATATGAAAAGAGGAAACCACCTTAGGCAAAAATTGAGGACGAGTCCGCAACTCCGCTCTATCCACATGGAAAATCAGATAGGGGCTTTTATGAGATAAAGCCGCCAACTCAGACACTCGCCTTGCCGATGCCCATGCCAACAACATGACCACTTTCCTAGCGAGATACTTTAATTCCACCGTTTGAAGAGGCTCAAACCAGTGAGACTTAAGGAACCGTAACACCACGTTAAGGTCCCTTGGTGCCACAAGAGGCACAAAAAGAGGCTGTATATGCAGCACTCCCTTCACAAAAGTCTGGACTTCTGGGAGAGAAGCCAATTCCTTCTGAAAGAAAATGGATAGGGCCGAAATCTGAACCTTAATGGAGCCTAATATTACCCAAATTCACTCCAGTCTGTAGGAAGTGAAGGAAACAGCCCAGATGGAATTCTTCCGGAGGAGCATTCCTGGACTCACACCAAGACACATACTTCCTCCATATACGGTGATAATGTTTTGCCGTCACTTCCTTCCTAGCCTTTATCAGAGTAGGAATGACCTCATCCGGAATGCCCTTTTCCGCTAGGATCCGACGTTCAACCGCCATGCCGTCAAACGCAGCCGCGGTAAGTCCTGGAACACACAGGGCCCCTGATGCAACAGGTCCTCTCTGAGAGGAAGAGGCCACGGATCTTCTGTGAGCATTTCCTGCAGATCCAGATACCGGGCCCTTCGAGGCCAATCTGGAACAATGAGAATTGTCTGTACTTCTCTTCGTCTTATGATTCTCAATATCCTGGAGATGAGAGGAAGAGGAGGGAACACATAGACCGACTGGAACACCCACGGTGTCACCAGGGCGTCCACTGCTACCGCCTGAGGGTCCCTTGACCTGGCGCAATATCTCTTGTTGAGGTGTGACGCCATCATGTCTATTTGAGGCAGTCCCCACTGACTTGCAATCGCTGCAAAGACTTCCTGATGAAGTCCCCACTCTCCTGGATGTAGATCGTGTCTGCTGAGGAAGTCCGCTTCCCAGTTGTCCACTCCCGGAATAAAGACTGCCGTCAGAGCGTTTACATGATTTTCCGCCCAGCGAAGAAACCTGGTGGCTTCTGCCATAGCCACTCTGCTCTTTGTTCCGCCTTGACGGTTTACATGAGCCACTGCAGTAATGTTGTCTGACTGAATCAGAACCGGTAGGTCGCGAAGCAAATTCTCCGCTTGACGAAGGCCGTTGTATATGGTCCTTAATTCCAGTACGTTGATGTGTAGACAAGCCTCCTGGCTTGACCATAGACCTTGGAAGTTTCTTCCCTGTGTGACTGCTCCCCATCTTCGGAGGCTCGCGTACGTGGTTACCAGAACCTAGTCCTGAATGCCGAACCTGCGACCCTCTAGAAGGTGAGCACTCTGCAGCCACCACAGGAGAGATCCCCAGGGCACTGGGGGACAGGCTGATCATCTGATGAATCTGTAGATGCGACCCGGACCACTTGTCCAGAAGGTCCCACTGAAAAGTCCTTGCATGGAACCTGCCGAATGGAATGGCCTCGTAAGACGCCATCATCTTTCCCAGAACTCGAGTGCAGTAATGCACCGACACCCTTTTTGGCTTCAAGAGGTCCCTGACCAAGTTCATGAGTTCCTGGGCCTTTTCCATCGGGAGAAAAACCCTTTTCTGGTCTGTATCCAGAATCATGCCTAAGAAAGGCAAACGGGTCGTTGGAACCAACTGTGACTTCGGGAGATTGAGAATCCAGCCGTGCTGGTGCAACACCCTCAGGGAGAGTGCTACGCTGTTCAGCAACTGCTCTCTTGATCTCGCTTTTATTAGGAGATCGTCCAAGTACGGGATAATTGGTGACTCCCTGCTTGCGCAGGAGCACCATCATTTCCGCCATTATCTAGGTGAAAATCCTCGGGGCCGTGGAAAGCCCAAACGGCAACGTCTGACATTGGTAATGACAATCCTGTACAGCAAATCTCAGGAACGCCTGATGAGGCGGATATATGGGGACATGAAGGTATGCATCCTTTATGTCCAGGGACACCATATAATCCCCCCCTTCCAGGCTGGCGATGACCGCTCTGAGTGATTCCATCTTGAACTTGAACCTTTTTAAGTATAGGTTTAAGGATTTTAAATTCAGAATGGGTCTGACCGAACTGTCCGGTTTCGGGACCACAAACAGGGTTGAGTAATACCCCATCCCCTGCTGAAGCAGGGGAACCTTGACCACAACTTGTTGAAGACACAATTTTTGAATTGCTGCTAAAACTACCTCCCTCTCTGGGGAAGAAGCCGGTAGGGCCGATTTGAAAAACCGGCGAGGAGGCACCTCTTTGAATTCCAGCTTGTAACCCTGGGAAACAATGTCTATTGCCCAGGGATCCACCTGTGATTGAACCCAGACGTGGCTGAAGATTCGAAGACGTGCCCCCACTGGAGCGGACTCCCTCAGCGGAGCCCCAGCGTCATGCGGTGGATTTTGTAGAAACCGGGGAGGACTTCTGCTCCTGGGAACTAGCTGTAGTTGGCAGCTTTTTTCCCCTTGCCCTTACCTCTGGCAAGAAAGGAAGATCCTCGTACTCTCTTGGCTTTATGCGACCGAAAGGACTGCATCTGATAATGTGGCGTTTTCTTAGGCTGTGAGGAAACATAAAGCTAAAAAGTTGATTTACCTGCAGTAGCTGTGGAAACCAGGTCCGTGAGACCTTCCCCAAATAAGTACTCACCCTTGTAAGGCAAAACCTCCATATGCCTCTTCGAGTCGGCATCACCCGTCCATTGTCTGGTCCATAGGGCCCGCCTAGCAGAAATCGCCATCGCGTTGGCTCTGGAACCCAGTAGGCCAACGTCTTCTCATATATAGGACAGCATCCTTAATATGACCCAAGGTCAATAAAATGGTTTCCTTATCCAGCGTATCAATATCAGCAGATAAGGTATCTGTCCACGCTGCTACAGCGCTACAAACCCAAGCCGACGCAATCGCCGGTCTGAGTATTGTACCAGTATGTGTGTAAATAGACCTTCAAGGTAGTTTCCTGTCTGCGATCAGCAGGATCCTTGAGGGCTGCTGTATCTTGAGATGGCAGCGCTACCTTTTTGGATAAGCGTGTCAACGCTTTGTCGACTCTTGGGGAGGATTCCCACCGTATCCTGTCCTTAGTCGGGAAAGGATACGCCATAAGAATCCTCTTGGGAATCTGCAGTATCTTGTCTGGAGTTTCCCAAGCAATTTCAAACAACTCATTTAACTCATGAGAAGGGGGAAAGTAACCTCAGGCTTCTTTTCTTTAAACATGTGTACCCTCGTGTAAGGTACCGAGGGGTCATCTGTTATATGCAACACATCCTTTATTGCAATAATCATATAAATGAATACTTTTAGCCAATTTAGGCTGCAACTTCGCATCATTATACTTGACACTGGAGTCAGTATCCGTGTCGGTATCCGTGTCAACTACTTGGGATAGTGGGCGCTTCTGAGACCCAGAAAGTCCCTGCGTCATAGTGAAAGGCAGGCCTCGACTCCCTGTACCTTCCCTGGACTCCGCTTTGTCCAACCTTTTGTGTAATAAATTCACATTTGCATTTAAAACATTCCACATATCCAACCAGTCAGGTGTCGGCGTTGCCGACGGAGACACCACACTCATTTGCTCCACCTCCTCCTTAGAAGAGCCTTCCGCTTCAGACATGTCGACACACGCGTACCGACACCCCACACACTCAGGGAAATCTCTAATCTGGAGACAGTTCCCCAACAAGGCCCTTTGGGGGGGGGGGGGGGAGAGAGAGAGAGAGAGAGAGAGAGAGAGAGAGAGAGAGAGAGAGAGAGAGAGAGAGAGAGAGAGAGAGAGAGAGAGAGAGAGAGAGAGAGAGAGAGAGAGAGAGAGAGAGAGAGAGAGAGAATGCCAGCACACACCCAGCGCCGATGACCCTGGAAAAATCCCAGAAATATCTAGCGCTTTACTTTATATAATAACTGCGCCAAATTATGTGCCCCCCCCCCCCTTCTTTAAAACCCTCTGTCACCGTGTTTAGCAGGGGAGAGTCCGGGGAGCCAGCTTCCCAGCGGTGTGCTGTGGAGAAAATGGCGCTGGTTAGTGCTGAGGGATCAAGCTCCGCCTCCTCAGCGGCGGGCTTCGGTCCTGCTCGATTTCTTCAAAACTGGCGGGGGGGTTTAAATATACAGTCCGCAGAGCCTATATATCTATACTGGCCAGTCCTAGAGGTTTAGTATTGCTGCCCAGGGCGCCCCCCCCCTGCGCCCTGCAACCATCAGTGCCTGCCGCTGTGTGTTGTGTGTGGGAGCAATGGCGTGCAGCGTTACCGCTGCGCGTTACCTCTGAGAAGATCTGAAGTCTTCTGCCGCCTCTGAAGTCTTCTATCTTCTTATACTCACCCGGCTTCGATCTTCCGGCTGTGAGGAGGACGGCGGCGCGGCTCCGGGACGAACAGCGAGGGGAGACCTGCATTCCGACTCCCTCTGGAGCTAATGGTGTCCAGTAGCCTAAGA
The DNA here is from genome assembly GCF_028390025.1 of Pseudophryne corroboree. Lineage (NCBI taxonomy): Eukaryota > Metazoa > Chordata > Amphibia > Anura > Myobatrachidae > Pseudophryne > Pseudophryne corroboree. The sequence goes on from NC_086448.1 coordinate 769,062,154, forward strand.
AGCAGAGCCTAGCATTTAAGTAGGTCTGCTTCTCTCTCCTCAGTCCCACGATGCAGGGAGTCTGTTGCCAGCAGGGCTCCCTGAAAATAAAAAACCTAACAAAATTCTTTCTTTCAGAGAAACTCAGGAGAGCTCCCTATAATGCACCAAGTCTCCTCTGGGCAAAGTATCAAACTGAAATCTGGAGGAGGGGCATAGAGGGAGGAGCCAGTGCACACCCATATCTAAAGTTATTTCTAGTGCCCATGTCTCCTGCGGAGCCCGTCTATTCCCCATGGTCCTTACGGAGTCCCCAGCATCCTCTAGGACGTAAGAGAAAATACAATAAATTAACGATTAGCTTTTATCAGTGTAATCATTAAAAAGTGTCTGATTATTTACCTTCAGTTAGCACTGTTATACAGTTAGCAATTAACTCCAATTTGCATAGATGCAATTCGGGTCAGTAGATATCATACCTTGGTTATTTTGACTGAAGGACTGGGGTAATATTTCACTAATGAATATATACTGAAACCTACCGCCTGCATTGCAGCCTCAAATAACACTGGTTCATGGACTCTGTACTTAGAACTATGGATAAGGTATTCACTACAACCAAACCACCACTCATTCTCTGGGAATCCGGCATAGGGAGGACTACCGCACTATCAAGTTCCTAACTCGTCCTGTCTATAGAGAGCAAAACACAGGGACACAATCAGCAGACTTTATTAGAAATAGGACAGGTCTACTTACCGCCAAGTCCTGCTGATAACATCGATAACCCCCGCATAGCGGTTGTGCTGATCCTGTAGACGAGCGCGTACTACTTGATAAGGATAAGTAGTCATCACTGCAAATATCTTTGACAGCGCTGCCACCGTGATGTATTCCAGAGTGTTCTGAATAAAGAATATAATTACAGAGACTCTGCATACAGCCTTTGGCAAATTGTACTTCAGCAATGTTCTTATGATGCCTAGCTACAGCTGACATTTCATAGACGTGCACTCTGCTTCACAAACGTGAGAAAGGTGTAATTAAGCCCATCATGTATTACAGAATGGTTCATCGTGGCTGTCAGAGGTAATTCTCTCTTTACTAGACAGACAGATGGTGATACGCTGCCATCAATAGCTCATTAACCCTTGCAAGTATAACTATATGGTAATGGGGATTCTAGAGCTTAATGTGTTAATCTGCATAATCATAAACATAAATTTAAAGGTTTTCTATAATAGAAATTATGACAGACCGGTTTAACCACAAAGTCTTATGCCCCCTACACACACACACGACGATGTTCCGCCGAGGTACCTGACGTGGAGGCGGGGGGCAAAGTTTTGCGGGGCCGCGCATCGTTCATTGTTGGTGCCTACACACTGAACGAAATGAACGAGAACGTTCAGAGTTATCTGCCAGTGTGTTGGGCCCATTGCACTAAATAACTTCTTCAAACTGTATAAAATACTGTTAATGTAAATGACCAGAAAATCACTCTCCATAGGGATGTGCTCACATTTTTAGAAACTGAATTTCCCAACTCAAATTACACAAATCAAAAAACAGACGAATACTTGATAAAAGTGCGAGACAGCCAGAGCACCGAGATTCCGGACAAACTAATACTATTTTTTTTTTTTTTAAAGCGGCAATCATTTACAAGGCAAAATCAACCTGGTTAATTGCTGCTTTAAAAATAAAATAAAAAAAAACACGTTGTGTTCGGGTGGAATCTTGGACCTCCAGCCGTCCCGCACTGCGTTACATCCAGCCGGTGTTCTTTTTTTAAAATACAGGAAAAAATAAAAAAAAATGTAAGGAAACCACGTCATGGATCTCTACTGAGTGTTTATATTAAGCAGGGCCATAACTAGGGGGTGGGCAAGCTATGCCACCGCCCAGGGGGCGGCACTGTTTCGTTTGTCTCGCAGGGCGCCTGGGACAACATCATGTTGCCTTTAGAGCCACCTGGAGTATCCCCTGACCGTTACTTCCTTCTGTCCAATCGTTTTTTCGCCCTGCTATGGCAAATTTATATTTTCTTCAATATGTTTACAGACAAGAAAAGTCTAATAGGAGTATTTAAAGGACTGAAGCCGAGTACACACTGGAGCGACTAGTATTCATTCCGACATAGGAACGAATCCCTGTCTGCCCAAATTGCCCGTACACACTGGGGTGATTTGAATGAAGGACGGAAGGACCATGTTCCGTCCTTCATTAACATAACACAGGAAGCCAGTGACGGACGCTTTGTTAAATGTGCAGCTCATCAAACAAAATGTCTGTCGCATGCGACCGTGGGAGCAGGCAATCCTGGGTACACACTGCGCAATGTAAGATATGTGTCGCACCATAACGGCATTTTGGTGCGACATCGCATCAGTGTGTACCCAGCTTAAAGCATTTGATTTACTAAGGTTTCTAAAAGGCAAATGTGTATGTGTTGTCCTCCCCAACCAGTCATATTGTAGCTATCATTTAACTGCACGTACTACATAAATGATTGCTACAATCTGACTGGTTGCCATGGGAAACATTTTTCTATTTTAGCAGTTTTAGTACAGGGCAGTACGGATGGTGAAATGCAGGCATGTCCAAACTGCGGCCCTCCAGCTGTTGAGAAACTACACATCCCAGCATGCCCCGACACAGCTTTAGCATTCTCTGACAGCAAAACTGTGTCAGGGCATGCTGGGATGTGTAGTTTCTCAACAGCTGGAGGGCCGCAGTTTGGACATGCCTGGTGTAATGGTTAGCATTACTGCCTCACAGCACTGAGGTCATGGGTTCCATTCCCACCATGTCCCTAACTGTGTGGAGTTTGTATATTCTCCCCGTACTTGCGTGGGTTTCCTCCGGGTGCTCCGGTTTCCTCCCACAATCCAAAAATGTACTGGTAGGTTAATTGGCTCCCAACAAAATTAACCCTAGCGTGAATGTGTCTGTACATGTGGTAGAGAATATAGAGTGTAAGCTCCACTGGGGCAGGGACTGATGTGAATGAGCAAATAATAGTATACAGTAGCTCCCTTACATGTCTGATATAATGTGGTCTATGGTAATAATAAATAGTAAATCTGACTCTTGGGGTAATCATAATATATAGTAAACTTAACCCAAAATGTAACTGTAAACGTAGAGGTCTCTAAAGAGAGAGTTCTGTTTTACCAGTTTAGCATCACTGGGCTTATTAAGGTGCTTATTGTATTCCATCTTTAACTCCTCGTATGCCATGAACTGAAGGGCACCGTGTGATGTTCCCAATAGGCCGGGCACGAAACCCTGCAAACACAAAATATGGCGGCTGTAGATCATAAAAAACAAAGCGGCAGATGTATTAACCTGGAGACGGCATAAGGAAGCGATAAACCAGTGATATGTGCAAGGTGATAAACACACCAGCCAATCAGATCCTAACTGTTAATTTACATATTGGAGCTGATTGGCTGGTGCGTGTATCACCTTGCACATATCATTGGTTTATCACTTCCTTATTCCTTCTCCAGGTTAATACATCTGCCCCATAGTCACAATCTGTGCACACTGTACATTGCCAGATATCACATAAGGGGACATTACCTTGTATAGCCCGGGGATCCCTTCTTGTCTATAGATCTTAGCCAGAGCATGGAACATTCCCCGGTACTGACGCTTGGAAGGGTCAACGCCAGCGTCATACTGAAGAACAAGACGAGTCTTTGTAACCCATATTGGGTTTGTAAAACACAACGTTAGGGCACCTGTGTCAGGAAAGAAAGAAAATGAATAGTACATAACAACCATCATCAACAGAACACACTCCCTAGGAACATCACGTAGACACCAGTTCTGCACGGTTACCCAGCATTTATCTGACATGAGTTGCTCTGTGTGTATGCGAGCCTGGGGACAGGAACACACGTAATCCTACACCAAACACTTATGTTTTAGAACATTGCACAGTGAATATAGTAACTGATAAACCGCAGGCAGCATGGGTTTGTTGGGGCACATTTCAGACTGATGGTGCGCTAAATACCAACAATGCAACGGTCCCTCAATCAGTCCCCCACATAATTGTGGCACTGCGGCAACAGTTGTGACATTGGGGGTCATTCCGAGTTGAACGTAGCTGTGCCCGCCCCGCTAGTCAGTTCGGCCCCCCTCGCAGAAGTGCAAAGGCATCGCACAGCGGCGATGCCTTTGCACTTTAAGAGTAGCTCCCGACCAGCGCAGCTTTAGCGTGCTGGACGGGAGCTACTCATCGCTCCCCGGCCCGCAGCCGCTGCATGTGACGTCACGCAGCCGCTGTGGCCCGCCCCCCGTTCGGTCCGGCCACACATGCGTTGGCCGGACCAAACCCACGAAACGGTGGCCAAACGCGGCCGTTCCGCCCCCTCCCGTCGATCAGGCAGAGGCGATCATATCCCTGCTACGGCCTTCGGCTGTCTGGCATGCGCAGTAGGGACCCGTTCGCTCTGCTGTGTTAAAACGCAGCGAGCAAACGGGTCAGAATGACCCCCATTGAGTATGAGTCACGCTATCGGAACATAGGTTTACATTTGATATGGATGTTATCGCATGTTCAGTCAGTAAATGTATCGCACTTCCATGTAAGACATTCTTTAACATAAGTCCAGGGCTGCAAATAGCACAATTAGGGGTCTATGTACTAAGCCTTGGAGACCGAAAACATGGACGGAGATGACGTACCAGCCAATCAGCTACTAACCGTTATGTTACAGGCTGTGTGTGAAAAAAGGACAGTTAGGAGCTGATTGGCTGGTACTTTATCTCCGTCCACTTTATCTCTCTCCAAGGCTTAGTATATAGACCCCCTTAAGCGGAAACGTGATTAGCAGGGCAGACATGATATTACAGCGTCCATCCCACACTCCTCTAAGTCACTTGTCCCCCATGGCCCGGCAGCCTGACCCACATCTTATACGCAGCCACTTACCGGCACCAGCAGCCGACAGGAGGTGCTCAGTCGCTGTGAGGTTCTCTGCCCTACCTTCCTTCTTGTACGCTTTGATAGCACTGTAACTGGAAGGAGAAAAAAAAAAAAGGCCCAATGAACACACGGGTAACAATGTAATAAAAGCACAGAACAAGACAGGTACATAAAGAATGAATCCGCAGGCAATAACGTATACACCTTAGATAAGAGAAATGTTTTAACTACAGGACACCAGAATTTAACTTATCTCAATTGCATCTACTAGGACTTCTGACACTGGGGGAGTTGTAAAAAGCCTGAGAGAGTGATAGGGTGTAGAGAGATAAAGTACCAGCCAATCAGCTCCTGACTGCCATGTTTCAGGCGGAGTTTGAGGGGGGAAAATGACAGGCGCTGATTGGTTGGTAGTTTCTCTCTGTACACTTTATTTATTTTCAAGGCTTAGTACATAGACCACATTATATCAGACATGTAAGGGAGCTACTGTATACTGAAATCCAAGGTGTAAAGTCATTATTGTAAAGAAGCACTCACCCATGCCCGGATAATCTGATGCATGATTTATAAAAAACCCAAAACCAGACTATATTATACATTCTACAAATGTAATTGCTATCACTATATACAGTGTTATGCCACTACAAGCACACTGTAAAAACACCAACATCCAATAGAACAGGGATGGGGAACCTTCGGTCTTCCAGCTGTTATTGAACTTTACATCCCAGCATGCCCTGCAACAGTTTTAGCATGGACAAATAGCAGAACTGTAGCAAGGCATGCTGGTATGTGTAGTTCAACAACAGCTGGAGGGCCAAAGGTTCCCCACCCCTGCACGAGAGGTACATGGTAAAAACACCGACATCCTATACAGGTACACGGTAAACACTTACAAGAAGAAGTAAAGTCCCCAGGACGCCCCAGCTCCCCATATATTAGGAGTAACCCCCTGATAGAGGCCGCGTAGTCCTTCCTGTCTCCACACGGTGGACATGCAGTGCAATATACCATTGTACTTAGGTCGGAGCTCCAAGCCATCGCTCACTGCAAAGACATAATGAATACACAGATATAACAAAGCATGCAGCCTTACATATTACAGCCTGGACACCAGGAATTGATTGCATAGCGAACGAGTAAAAATGAAAGCGGCTTCAGTTAAAAAATAAAAACTTTGGCTAGACAGGAAAATGTGCATGAACTTTTTAACAAACATGACAAGGACGTCAATCAGTCATCATCATCACCACCACCCGTGCCTAAAGCCCCATACACACTAGACGATATTGTTTACAATGTCACCTAGTGTGTACACTCACTATCGTTAACGATGCACGCTCCATTAACGACCCCCTCCCTCGTCCGAACATGTACAGACGAGGGAGGTCCTCGTTAACGACAGCTGCACAATGGCCGTTGTTTCCCCCGCCGCCTGTCCAGTGGAGAAGTTGCCCATCGCAAACAATCAGCATTGATGTAACATTTATAACTTGCCTAACTGTAAAAGTATACAAAGCAGCTGATTGGTTGCCATGGGCAACTTCTCCACTGGCTCACTTCTCTACTTTTATCACTGCTTAGTACATGTCCCCATAAAACACAGACCAACGAAGACCCGAGGCTACCGTAGCCCAACATTATGGGTCTTTAATGACTGATCCTCAGAGAACAAAGTGCAAAGTCCAGCACCCATAATCCAACATATTGGATGGAATATGGGTGATATTTAAAGTAAGGATTTGCACACTGTGGGGCAGATGTATTAACCTGGAGAAGTGATAAACCAGTGATAAGCGCAAGGTGATAATGCACCAGCCAATCATTACAGATTTTAAAAATGACAGTTAGAAGCTGATTGGCTGGTGCATTATCACCTTCCACTCATCACTGCTTTATCACTTCTCCAGGCTTAATACATCTGCCCCTGTATTTCTTGAGGACAGGTCAATCAAGACACGAAACTGGACTGCAGGAACCCACCAGTCTTCACTGATCTATGTTTTAGTCTGCAGAGTGCTGCATCTGCTGTATAGAAGTGACATCACATACATAAATACATATTATATAGAGAACTATAGGGTTGGGCTGGTACCTGCAAAGCGGATCTTGACTAGGTCCAGCGGGTGCAGCACCAGGGTGGAGATGACGCCCCCGCTCAGGCCGGCCACCAGGTTCTCGTACTGGACGTGCCTGAGAAGCTGGGACCAGGGATGGGCCGGAGAGGATGGGAGTGCGGCCTCCGGGCTGGATGGGGCAGCCATGCGGGGAGGGCGCACCGGCCGGGCGGACGTCTGACACCTGCCGCACCGCACACACGTTGCATCAGGCTGGGGATGGAGGAGGAAACCACCTCCAATGTCACCCCCACCCCCACTATTCCCATCACACGCTTTGCCCTTACTAAAGATGGCGGCCGCCGATCCCTGCGTCACGTGCTGCTGTCCCCGCCTTGCTGGAAGATGGCATTGTACGAAGCTTACGCTGCTGGCACGTTCTTATCAATCGTCTGAGGCGCACCGTCGGCTGTACGTTGGAGGACCGCCGGCGTGTAGGTATGGGCAGACCGGAGTAAAGATGGCGGCGGCTGCTGCGTGAAGTCTCCGGCGCAGTTCTGATGACCCTGGTTTTCCCTCAGTTCCGGCCCATGTGGTGAGAGTTGGGAGAGAGCGGAGCTTGTCACTTGTGGTGTTTATCGCTATGAAAGTAAAGGTTTTGTGTAGAAATCCCGACGATTATGTGCGGGAAACCAAAAAGGATCTCCAAAGGGGTGAGTACATGAACTGGGGTGTCCTGAGGACAGACAACAGACGTGTGGGGTGTCCAAGTTACAGAGAGTTGGCAAGGTGCCCTAAGAGTTGGCAAGGTGCCCTAAGGAGGGGCAGAGGACGGGACACGTGGGGATCCCAAAGGGGCAGAGTGCGGGACACGTGGGTTTTCCTAAGGGTCGTGACGCGTGGGTTTCCCTAAGGGGCAGGGTGCGGGTGCGCGTGGGTTGCCTTAAGGGGCAGGATAGCGCAGGACATGTGGGTTTCCCTAGGGGGCAGAGCGCAGGACGCGTGGGTTTCCCTTGGAGGCAGAGCGCGGGACGCTTGGGTTTCCCTTGGGGGCAGAGCCCGGGACGCGTGGGTTTCCCTTGGGGGCTGAGCGCGGGACGCGTGGGTTTCCCTTGGGGGCTGAGCGCGGGACGCGTGGGTTTCCCTTGGGGGCAGAGCGCGGGACGCGTGGGTTTCCCTTGGGGGCAGAGCGCGGGACGCGTGGGTTTCCCTTGGGGGCAGAGCGCGGGACGCGTGGGTTTCCCTTGGGGGCAGAGCGCGGGACGCGTGGGTTTCCCTTGGGGGCAGAGCGCGGGACGCGTGGGTTTCCCTTGGGGGCAGAGCGCGGGACGCGTGGGTTTCCCTAGGGGGCAGAGCGCGGGACGCGTGGGTTTCCCTAGGGGGCAGAGCGCGGGACGCGTGGGTTTCCCTAGGGGGCAGAGCGCCGGACGCGTGGGTTTCCCTTGGGGGCAGAGCGCGGGACGCGTGGGTTTCCCTTGGGGGCAGAGCGCGGGACCCGTGGGTTTCCCTAAGGGGCAGGAAAGCGCGGGACGCGTGGGTTTCCCTTGGGGGCAGAGCGCGGGACGCGTGGGTTTCCCTAGGGGGCAGAGCGCAATACACTCAATATAATGCTCCCGCGCATTGTTAATGACCCCGTCCCTCGTCTGAACAGTCCAGCCGAGGGTGGTCCTCATTAACGATGGCCATGCTGCAGCATGGCCGTCGTTCCCTTCACACCGGCACACACTTGCTGATGCCGGCACCCAGCTGGGTCCCTGCTGCAGCCAATATCGCCGGTTACACACATCGGCTAGTGTGTACCCCGCTTAAGTTATTGTGTATTGCTTTAGCAGTTACTCTGAATTCTATAAGCAGCAAAAACTGATTTATGTGATGTTAAAGCTTCTATTTCATTGCCCACATAGCGTCTCCTCATCTGATTATACTGTAAACGTTTTACCATTTTAGTTCCTCGAAACTATGACCCCTCACTCCACCCATTTGAAGTACCTCGTGAGTATGTCAGGGCACTAAATAGCACCAAACTGGAGCGAGTGTTTGCCAAGCCATTTGTTGCCGCTTTGGAGGGACACAGAGATGGAATCAACTGTATGGCTAAACATCCCAAGAGCCTATCCACAGTGCTGTCAGGAGCCTGTGATGGAGAGGTAAGGGTCTTAAAGGGGATTTATTCTGAAGGGCTTCCTTTTTGTATTTTTTATTTATTTTTTTGGATGGCGAGGATTGAGAACATTTATTACATTTTATTTTTAAGGTGTCACAAGCACTGTACATATATGGCAACAGTAGGACAATTCAGGGTACGTAGAACATTGCATAACATTACATTAATCAAGACTTAAACAGAGCACAGGTAACAATTAGCAGCACAGTTCTCAGTACACAATACATCTGGGAAGTAAGGTGAGTGAGGGAGTAATCAGGGAAGAGTGGAACCTGTCTCCAGCCGTGATGGCACTAGCAGGAGCAGAGCTGCTGGACGACACAAACGGCTTTGGGCTAATTCAGACCTGATCGCTCGCTAGGGTTTTTTTTTCACTGCTGCCAGCAGATAGTCGCCGCCCATAGGGTAGTGTATTTTTGCTTTGCAAGTGTGCGAACGCGTGTGCAGCTGCGCAGTACAAAAAAGTTTTGTGCACTTTCTGAGTAGCCCGGGACTTACTCAGGCTGAAGTGATCGCAGCGGCTATCTGAGGCTGGAATTGACGTCAGGAACCCTCCCTGCAAACGCTTGGACACGCCTGCGTTTTTCCAACCAGAAAACGGTCAGTTGACACCCAGAAACGCCTTCTTACTATCAATCTCCTTGCGATCGCCTGTGCGAATGGATTCTTCGTACAATCCATCGCCCAGCAACGATCCGCTTTGTAGCCATACGACGTGTCTGCGCATTGCGGTGCATGTGCAGTTCTGACCTGATCGCAGCGAAAAATCCTAGCGTGCGATCAGGTCTGAATGACCCCCTATGAGCGAGAGGAATTCTGGGCTAAATAGTCACTGAGTAGGTAAAGGCTGACAATGAAGTGCTAGAGAAGAGGGCTGTGAGAACAGGATATAGCGGAGAACCCTGCTCCTAGGACCTTACAATCTAGGGGAGTGGGGAGACCGACAGATGACATGAGGGGTGAGCGTGTGGATGGTCACCTGAAGGTAGGAGGGTGGGGTGAGTGACCTGGTGACAGGGTTATGTTGGCGGAAGGGTCCGCTTTGATGAACAGGTGAGTTTTTAGCGCATGTTTGAAGCTATGCAGGGACGGGGAGAGCCTGATGGAGTGAAGGAGCTCCTTCCAGTAAAGGAAGTCCGCACTGACAAAATGGTGAAGTTTTGGTTAGATGCAATAACCAGGTTAGATGAGAGGTGATGGTCATTGAAAATGCATGTTTATTCAACCTGCACTCTTATCCTGTTATTAGCTTTTCTCTTTCATCCACTAGGGGACACTGGAGCATTCTTAGACATTAGGGGTGTGAAGGTGTGAAGCTTGCAACCGGAGGTTTGGCACAATCTAAAAATTAGCATTGTCTGCACAGCCGGCTCCTCCCCCTTCACATCCCTCCTCCCCCAGTTTGAAAAATTGTGCTTGGAGGTGAAGCACATAGGAGCTATGCTCCACAGAAAAAGATTTTATTTTTATTTCTACAATGAATTCAGAGTCAACCTAATGAAAAGGGGGACAAATGTCTTTAATCTTGAGAGACAATGATCCCTAATAAAGGGGACCTGCATCTCTCCACAGAAAATCCTGAGCACAGAGCAGCACAGGATCACGGGCAGTGAGTACTGGTTGTTAAGGGCCCTAGTTAATCTCACCAGGCAGCAATCCCACCGGCACTTACCCCCGCCACCAAGACCCGCGCCTCACGCTCTTCACGCTGCTGTCTTCTGGCTCTGCAGTCCCACCGGTCTCTGCAATCCGCTACCTTCGGTCTCGGAGGAGAACGTAACGCGTCTGCCGCCTCCGCCCCCCTTCAGCTGATGCCGGGACATCTCGCGGCTGGAAGCCGCAGCCTTGCCGGTCTCTTCCACAGCCGCCCCATCTCCCTCCGCTGGCAGTGATGTAGCGGCTGGAAGCTGTGGCTCCCCAATGCTCGCCAGTGTACTGTGCCCCTGCAAACCTCCCACTGTCGCATGCACTAGCACAAAGGGCACGGTGGGCTAAGCGGGGGGGGGGGGGGGGGGACTATGACAGCGGCCAAAGCCTCAGTGGCTCATCAGGAGGCACCAACACGTTAAGCCCCAATCAGAAGCTTAAACATGCTGAAGGGGCGCTAAGGTTGTTTTAATGAAGTGATCAAAAATTTTCAGTGGCAGCCATCTTTCATATACAGAAGAGGCGCCAACAGGTTAGCTGACGCCCCACTAGGGACAGCAAATCCGGATGGAGGGAGGGATTCTTTATAATAGAGAGATGTTGCTCCCTCTACTGGGAATTTAGGCTCTGCTGCAATGGATTTTCAATGTGTTTTTAATGAGGATCTCCTATATATTTGCCCAAGTCTGTGACTCTGTGCCCGTAACGCTGGGCGGAGTCACAGGCACAGATCTGGCCAGGAACAGTCCCCTCCCTCTCTCCGCCCAGTCCCCTCCCCATCTCCGCCCAGTCCCCTGTCTCCCTTCTCCCCGTACACACTCCCTGGTGACACCGCAGCCGCTGACTGTGAGCGGAACTCACACTACCCGCCTCACAGACTAGCGGCTGCTGCAGAGTTCAGGGGGACATGCTGAGCACTGGCAGCTGCTCTCGCTCCCCCTCCCACCCGCGGCATCCACCCGTCACTTACCCGCAGTCGCGGGTGAAAAGGGGGGCGTGGCTTCGCGGAAGGGGCGTGGCTTTACATCCCGAACCCCGTTTTCTGCACAACTCGCCCCCCCTCCCACCCGCGGCAACCACCGCATCTGCCCCCCACCCGCGGCATCCACCCGTCACTTACCCGCGGTCGCGGGTGAAAAGGGGGCGTGGCTTCGCGGTAGGGGGCGTGGCTTCGCTTCCCGACCCCCGTTTTCGGCACAACTCGCGCCCCCTTCCACCCGCGGCAACCACCCGCATCTGCCCCCCACCCGCGGCATCCACCCGTCACTTTCCCGCGGTCGCGGGTAGAAGGGGGCGTGGCTTCGTGGAAGGGGGCGTGGCTTCGTGGAAGGGGGCGTGGCACCGCGTCTTGACCCCCGTTTTCGGCACATTGTGGGTCGGGGCATACGGCCTTCACCCGGACACTGCTGAATCTGCAGTGCTGGCTTCTGGACTGTGACAGGAGTCTGCACTTTGGTGTCACCCCTCAGAGGGTAACACCCGGGTGCGGCCCGCACCCACGTTGTGGCGCAACTGCTCCCGCCCCCACCCGTAGCACAAACACCCGCCGCATCCACCCACCACCCGCGGCACTCCCGTCCTCTCCCCCACCCAGAGCACAAACACCCGCGCCACCCACCCGCGGAACTCCCGCCCCCTCCCCCACCCGTAGCACCAACACCCGAAGCAACCAACCGCATTCGCCCCCCACCCGCGGCACTCCCACCCGCAGCACCAACACCCGCGCCACCTACCCGCCACACCCACCGCATCCACCCACCACCCGTGGCAATCCACCCCCTCCCCCACCCGCAGCACCAACACCTGCACCACCCGTGGCACTCGGCCCCCTCCCCCACCCACAGCACCAACACCCGCTGGCCCCCCCTGCGGCACCCAACGCATCCCCCACATCCGCTCCCACCCGTAGCTCCCACACCTGCAGCACCCCCCGCCCCTCCCCCACCCGCTGCAACCCTGCCCCTCCCCCATACCCACCTCTCCCCCCTGCTGCACCTTTCACCCAACCCGCACCACCACCGCAACTGCCCCATCCTGCACCCACCCCTCCCCCACCCGCACCACCGCCCCAACCCTCGGAACCCCAGCAGCTGCCTCCCACCACCCAACTGCACCACCACTGCTCCAGCCCCTGCCCCCCCTCCGCACCTGTCCCTCCACCCCCAGCACCCCCCCTCCCCCATCCACGGCACTCCCACACCAGCTTCTCCCACAGCCCTCCCACACCCACATCACCCCTGCTCCCAACCCCCCACCCATGGCACCCCCGCCCCTCTCCTACGCACAGCACCCCTGCTCCCGCACCCCCACCCCTCCCCTACCTGTAGCACCTAACCCTGCAACCATGGCACCCTCAAACCCACCACCCCCCCAAATGCACCACACCGGCAAACCACCCCCTCCCCCACCCGTGATACCCCCCCACTCCACCCCCATACCCACCTCTCCCCCCGCTACACCCCTGCATCCTCCACTCCACCCGCACCACCACGGCATCTGCCCCTCCTGCACCCACCCCTGCACCCCCTCCCCCACCCACGCCACACCCCCAACCCTCGGAACCCCCGCAGCCGCCTTCCACCCCCCATCCGCACCACCACTGCACTCGCCACTGCCCCCCCACACCTGACCACCACCCATGGCATAACGCCCCCACGCCCAGAACCCCCCCCCCCTCCCCTACCCACGGCACTCCCACACCAGCTTCTCCCACAGCCCCCCCAACCCTCCCAAACCCACATCACCCCTGCTCCCAACTCCCCACTCATGGCACCCCGACCCTTCACTACGCACAGCACCCCTGCTCCCGCGCCCCCACCCCTCCCCTACCTGCAGCACCCCCCCACCCGCCCCTGCAACCATAGCACCCTCACACCCACCCACCCCCAACCGCACCACCCCGGCAAACTGCCCCCTCCCCCACCCGCGGCACCCCCGCCACTCCACCCCTATACCCACCTCTCCCCCGCTACACCCCTCCACCCCACCCGCACCACCACCGCATCTGCCCCTCCTGCATCCGCCGCTCCCCCATCCGCAACACCCCTGCTCCCGCACCCCCTCCCCCACCCGCGCCAACCCTTGGAAACCCCCGCAGCCGCTTCCCACACCCCAAACGCAGCACTACTGCACCCGTCCCTGCCCCCCGCACCTGTTCCCACACCCATGGCACCACACTCCCACCCGCAGCCCCCCCTCCCCCACCCACGGCACTTCCACACCAGCTTCTCCCACAACCCCTCCCACTCCCATATCACCCCTGCTCCCAACCCTCCACCCATGGCACCCCGCCCCTCCCCTACGTACAGGACCCCTGCTCCCACACCCCTCCCCTTCCTGCAGCACCACCCGCCCCCGCAACCGTGGCACCCTCACACCCACCTCCCACCCAACCGCACCACCCCGCCAAATGGCCCCCACCCACAGCACCCGCCCCTCCCCAACACCCACGCACCTGCCCCTCCACCACCCGCAACACCACCACAGCCGGCCCTCCCCAACTGCGTTAACCCCGCACCAGCCCCTCTCCCACCCACAGCGCCCTCTGATCCCCTCCCCCATCCCCGCACCCGCCTCTCCCCTGCCCGTGGCACATCCGGACCACCACCACACCCCCACAGCCACCACTCCCCCACCCACAGCACCTCCCCCACCCCCATCATCTACAGACACCTCCCTCACCCCCAGCACTTCTACAAACCATCACCCAACCTCCCCCTCTGCAACCCCACCTCCCCCTACATCGCCCCTCCCCCACACACAGCACCTCCAGACCCCCTCCTTCATCCACAGCCTCCTGCACCTGCCCCTCCACCACCAGCATCTACAGACCCCACCCCATTTCCAAACCCCCCAAACTTTTGTGAGTATAGTTGCTACCAATGGACATTGGATTAATTAGAAACACTAATACTGTGGCCATTATGTGTATAAGCAACACGGCTACCTGTGGCCATTGAATAAGTGGCGCTGCTACCTGTGCACACTGTGTGTATAAGCGGCTCTGCTACCTGTGGTCACTGTGTGTATAAGCGGCTTTGCTACCTGTGGGTATTGTGTGTGTGTGTGTGTATACGCCGCTCTGCTACCTGTGGGTATTGTGTGTACACGTGGCTCTGCTACCTGTGCCCATTGTGTGTATAAGCACCTCTGCTACCTGTGGGCACTGTGTATAAGCGCCTCTGCTACCTGGGGGTATTGTGTGTATAAGCGGCTCAGCTAGCTGTGGGCACTGTGTGTATAAGCGGTTCTGCTACCTGTGGGTAATGTGTGTACATGTGGCTCTGCTACCTGTGCCCATTGTGTGTATAAGCCCCTCTGCTACCTGTGGGCACTGTGTGTATAAGCGCCTCTGCCCCTGTGGGTATTGTGTGTATAAGCGGTTCTGCTACCTGTGGGTAATGTGTGTACAAGAGGCTCTGCTACCTGTGGGTATTGTGTGTGTATAAGCGGTTCTGCTACCTGTGGGCATTGTGTGTATAAGCGGCTCTGCTACCTGTGGCCACTGTGTGTATAAGCGCCTCTGCTACCTGTGGGTATTGTGTGTATAAGCGGCTCTGCTACCTGTGGCCATTGTGTGTATAAGCGGCTCTGCTACCTGTGGGTATTGTGTGTGTATAAGCCCCTCTGCTACCTGTGGGCACTGTGTGTATAAGCGCCTCTGCCCCCTGTGGGTATTGTGTGTATAAGCGGCTCTGCTACCTGTGGGCACTGTGTGTATAAGCGCCTCTGCCCCCTGTGGGTATTGTGTGTATAAGCGGTTCTGCTACCTGTGGGTATTGTGTGTGTGTGTGTGTGTGTGTGTGTGTGTGTGTGTGTGTATAAGCGGTTCTGCTACCTGTGGGTATTGTGTGTGTGTGTGTATAAGCGGCTCTGCTATCTGTGGGCACTGTGTGTATAAGCGCCTCTGCCCCCTGTGGGTATTGTGTGTATAAGCGGTTCTGCTACCTGTGGGTATTGTATGTATAAGCAGCTCTGCTATCTGTGGGCACTGTGTATAAGCGCCTCTGCCCCCTGTGGGTATTGTGTGTATAAGCGGCTCTGCTACCTGTGGCCACTGTGTGTATAAGCGCCTCTGCCCCCTGTGGGTATTGTGTGTATAAGCGGTTCTGCTACCTGTGGGTATTGTGTGTGTGTGTGTGTGTGTGTGTGTGTGTGTGTGTGTGTGTGTGTGTGTGTGTGTATAAGCGGTTCTGCTACCTGTGGGTATTGTGTGTGTGTATAAGCGGCTCTGCTATCTGTGGGCACTGTGTGTATAAGCGCCTCTGCCCCCTGTGGGTATTGTGTGTGTATAAGCGGTTCTGCTACCTGTGGGTATTGTATGTATAAGCAGCTCTGCTATCTGTGGGCACTGTGTATAAGCGCCTCTGCCCCCTGTGGGTATTGTGTGTATAAGCGGCTCTGCTACCTGTGGCCACTGTGTGTATAAGCGGCTCTGCTACCTGTGGCCATTGTGTGTATAAGCGCCTCTGCTACCTGTGGCCACAGCACCTTCGTATCTTATCTACAGTGCATTGCTGTTACTCATCTGGTACTTCATAATGCAGACCCTAGCAATATATACTACACTCTACACTATGTTATTCATTGTGCCCTGCGGCCACTCTGCACGCCCTCACAAAGGCCTACGCCCCCTTGACAATCGCACGCCCTCCCCCCTTACAATATTTACCTACTGCCATTAAAAAAAAAACAGGTAATACTCCATATAATAACAATTATAGCACAGCTGAAGCCCGTGCAGGGGATAATGGATCGTAGCCCCTTGCAACGGTATTTTCTGTCTAACACCTTCCCTCTCTTTATCCTCTCCCTACCACCCTGCCTCTCCCTATCCTTTACCGATCGCACAGCGTTTCTGTACATTCCCTTTCTCTCCCCCTACGCCTCTCTATCTTATCTCAACCGGAACCCATTTCTGTATGCCCTCTATACTGCCCTGCGTTTCTGATTCTGTTATCTACCGCCCTGCGTATGTTCAAAGGCGTGCAGAGGTTAACGGGGCGTAGCCCCTAACGACGGTGTGAAGAGCGCCCGTAGGATGCGATGAATCACCTAGTAATCTGTATTTTCAAAGTACTTCTGATACACAGATCCTGAGAGAATAAAAGAAGCGACTGGATCACAAACCCGGCCTCACAGCTGAAAAAAACAGTTGGGTGTGCGGGGGTTGCAACAAAGCTGATGTTAAAATAATTTTTTTAGTATGATTTTTTTTATTTAAAAAAAAAATTCAACCAGGTGTATCCAGTGTACCTATTGCCCACCATCCGTTATGGTGTTTCCATTCCTATTATAAAAGGAGGAAAAGCATTACGGTGCGCTCAGTGGTTAAAGCACCACAAACAAGTGTAATAAGAACACTACGGGGGCAGCTCCGGGATATGCGATTCATAAGGACGCTAAACCCGGGAGCGGTATTCCAACAGGGGCATGGGAACAAGCCCTGGCAAATAATCCCAAGAGAAGAATCCCGCAGACATCAGTCCGACTGGGCTGAGGGATTTTCAAAACTAGGGGAATTTCTGATTAACTTAACACCGCCAGCGTACAATAAATAATGGCGCAAGGCGGTCAGAGACACCTCACAGTTCTACTAGTCGGAGAGGGGTCTGGTCATACATTAAGGCGACTTAATTGAGACTTTGATGTCAATACTCAGGAGGAGGACCCAGAGGTTACGGGTCTAGATTTCCTTATAGAAGCGCTTAAGATACTAAACTGCAAGAGTTTAAATCTCTAGGAAGGTTGTCACAGGAGACAATCTTACCAATACCTAATGTAACGACCTTAAAGTGCTTCAGACCGTAAGATTGACACGGCTTTCAGGTAAATTTTTTGTAGCAGCAGGTGCAGCACAGAGACCTACGAGCGTCTGTGCTTGAGTTAACAAGGCCGTGAGAGCATGGTCTGGACGTATTGTACAGGCTATTGAGGAGGAAAATAGCTTGGAAGAAATTACCCAACTGCCGGAATGCCTTTGAGAATCAGCTTCAGACTTGTGTCAAGCCTCAAAGGATATTAGTGGGATAGCATCGTGCTTCTCTGCATAGGCCATATCGGCTGAACGGTTTTTATTGCTCAGAAGATTGGCAGGGAGGCTCTGACACCAAGAAGGCAGTGGAATCCATCCCCTTTAGGGGTGAAGTGCTTTTCGGGCCAGAGTTGGACAAGTGGATTTCACGAGCTACGGCAGGGAAGTCCACCTTCCTTCCTACTCGTTAATACGAGAACCACTCCACAGGTTAGGAGAGGTTATTCGGGACCAATGTTTAATTCATTTAGATCGTAGTCCCTTCAAGCCCGAGGAGGGGGTTTCGGTACACAAGCACATAGAGCCAGAGGTAGAGGCCGTTCACAGACAACGACCAGAAAGCAGGGTAAACATCCTGACAAAACCGTGGCATGACGGCCTAACAGATCACCTGGGGTCTTCCTTGGTGGGCGCGCGTCTGGAAAGTTTTTGGGACGTCTGAGCCGAAACCTCACCAGAACTTTGGATAAACGACCTAATCCCCCAGGGGTACAAACTGGATTTTCAACAGAGGCCTCACAGTCAGTCTTTTTATGATGGTATTGCCTTAGTGTCCTCACAAAGCAAAAACATTACTGACAGCAATTAAAAAATTGCTATGGTCGGAAGTCATTACCCCGGTTCCAGCCTCTCTGAGAGGAACGGGTTTCTAATACAATCTTTTTGTCGTGCCAAAGCCAGACGGGACGGTCAGACCAATACTAAATTTAAAAAGTGGTCTACAAATTCAAGATGGAATCAATCCAATCGGTCATTGCAGGTTTGAAACGGGGCGAGTTCATGGTATCCATGGACATAAAGGATGCATATCGGCATATCCCAATCTGGACTCCTCGCCAGGCTTACTTAGGGTTCGCACTGGTGACGGATCACTACCGATTCAGGGTCTTGCCGTTCGGTCTATCATCAGTCCTAAGAATCTTTACGAAGATTATGGCAATCATGGTTGCATGATTGAGACTGTAGGGGGTCATGATTATACCTTATCTAGACGATCTACTGATCAAGGCATCGTCTCAAGAACAGCTGATCAGAGATGTTCAGATATCTCATCACTTTCTCGTTCAACATGGATGGATTGTGAATTTTCAGAAATCCAACCTTATACCAACTCAGCGGATTCAATTCCTCGGTCTCATCTTGGACACGGTACGATTGAGAGTATTCTTACCGGAGACTGAGGTCCAGGACTTACAAAGATTAGTGGCTCAGGTACTGAGGACACAAACGGTTTCTCTATATCCCTGTGTACAACTTCTCTGGAAGATGGTGGTATCGTTCAAAGCTCTCCAACGGCAGACTTCATTCCCGACCATTCCAGTTGAACCTCATTACTCAGGGAGCAGGTTCACACTAGCTGCTCCATTGGAGAATCCAGCTTCCACCACGCATACGAACCTCCTTAATTTGATGGTCGTTGCACAAAAGTCTCGCAGCAGGCAGGAGATTCGGCATTTGGGTTTGGAGGATCCTGACAACGGATGCCAGTCTCAGAGGTTGGGGTGCCGTCTTCGAGGACCATCAGTTTCAGGACAGATGGACATTATCCTACCAATAAACATACTCGAATGGAGAGCAGTTCACAATGCGCTTCTCTTAGCCGAAGACCTTGTCACGGGTCAACACGTCAAGGTACAGTCGGACAATGTCACGACGACGGCTTACATGAACCGTCAAGGAGGAACAAACAGCAGGATGGCGTTAAAGGCAGCCACAAGGATCTTGTTGTGGGCAGAAAGGCGAAACATCTTTCTCTCGGCAGTGTTCATTCCAGGTGTGGAACACTGGGAAGCAGATTATCTTAGTCGACAAGACATGCATCTGGGAGAGTGGTGCCTACATCCACGGATTTTTGAGGGTCTACCTCAAGTGGACCTAATGGCGTCTCGGCAAAACCATCAGTTGCCCAGATATGTGTCCAGGACAAGAGATCAAGCTGCAGAGTGGACGCCTTAACCTTGGTGTTACAAGAAGGTTTACATCTTCCCACCTTTCCCACTCATACCCAGAGTTCTGACAAGGTTGAACAGAGGATGAGTGTGGGCAATTCTCATCGCACAGATTGGCCCTGCAGGAGTTGGTACTCCGACCTGCGAGGGTTACTAGCGGAAGATCCTTGGCGGTTACCGCAGAGAGAGAGGACCTGCTATCTCCGGGACCGTTCCACCGCGCAGACAGGCTGCGTTTACCGGCGTGGCTATTGAAACCCGGATCTTAAGAAATAGAGTGATACCAGGAAAGGCCATTCATACGAGGATTGCCGCTAGGGAGCCGGTCACAGCCATGCACAGGATTTGGTAGAGACACATGAACTGGCGTCAAGAACGTGGGTGGAATTCGATGAACTTCCACTTATCCAGACTTCTACTTTTCCTTCAGGCCGGTCTAGATATAGGACTGAGGCTGGGCTCTCTGAAGGTTCAAGCTTCGGCTCTCTGCATCCTATTTCAACAGCGGTTAGCATCCTTGCCAGCGGTTCAAACCTTTTTACAGGGGGTTCTGAGGATCCAACCCCCTTTTCATCCTCCCGCTGCGCATTGGGACTTAAATTGGATGTGGGAAATTTGGTGATCACCAATTTTTGAGCCGTTAGCAAGATCAGACCTGAAGTATCTCCCTTGGATGGTCACATTATTGCTTGCCTTGGCTTCGGCCAGGCGGGTTTTCGAGTTGGGAGCCTCAACGTGTAAGAGTCCCTTTTTAAAAAAAAATTTCATGAGGGTAGGGCAAAACTCCGTACAAGAGCAGTTTTCCTTCCTAAGGTTGTTTCGGGGTTTCCCGTAAACCAGCCAATTGTGGTCCCATCTTTCCGGGTCTCGCAGATGGGGACGTGTCCTTGGATGTTGTCCCAGCTTTACGGGTATGCGTACAAGTTATGTCGTCCTTCAGAGAGTCGGACCTTTTGTTTGTCTTTATGATGGGACAAAGAAAAGTTGGCCAGCATCTCAACAGTCTTTGTCTAGATGGATTAGAATTGCCATTCGGCAAGCTTACATTTCCTGTGGTAAACAGGTTCCGGTTCGGACGGGTGCTCATACCACCCGATCAGTGGGTGCCTCATGGGCGGCTGTCAGAGGTGCTTCCACTACTCCAACTTTACAGAGCGGCAACGTGGTCTTTAGACCGCATGTTCGCGAACTTTTACAAGTTTGATACCTTTGCGTCCGGAGACTCTAAGTTTGGACGTTTAGTTTAACAGGCCATCGACAGCACTCCCTCCCTGGGGGGTAACTTTGGTATGTCCCCTAATGTCTAAGAATGCTCCAGTGTCCCCTAGTGGATGAAAGAGAAAAGAGGATTTTGGTACTTACCGATAAATCCATTTCTCTGAATCCTCTAGGGGACACTGGACGCCCGCCTCGGTGCTGTCAACCTGCTGTGTTCAAAGGTTCTTGTTCAAAGAGTTCGTACAAACAGCGTTAGTTTTTCGGTTAAGAGTTTCTTGGCTGCTGTTTGATATATTGTACAGTTCGGTTCCTCGCCAGGTGCTATAGTGTCATGTCCTTTTCTCTCAGTCAAATTTTCCAAACTGGGGGAGGAGGGATGTGAAGGGGGAGGAGCCGGCTGTGCAGACAATGCTAATTTTTAGATTGTGCCACACCTCCGGTTGCAAGCTTCACACCCCTAATGTCTAAGAACGCTCCAGTGTCCCCTAGAGGATTCAGAGAAATGGATTTATCGGTAAGTACCAAAATCCTCTTTTTTTTTTTTTGTAGCTCTTTGTAGAAAAAAACAATTTAGATATCTGTTTATTGATGTTCAAGTCTAAAAAGACATATCTTCTGAAGATGTCACTTATTCAGTCTAAAGGTGCATACACACTTAGCACTATACTGACCTATATCGCTAACTTTTCCCCTCCTGAGCGATATAGTTTACTATATCGCCCAGTGTGTATGCGGCTGCGTGATGCGCGACCCTTGGTCTCGGGCGTGCATGCAGCTCAATCATCGTCCAAAGGTGCATGTTCCGGCCGGCCACGGCATAAAGTCACTGTGTGATATCGGACTGCGTGCATGCCTGCCGTCAGGCGGCCAGGGAGGAGAAACACTAGGCGATACCACTCACCGAGCACATCTTCTAGTGTGTAGCCTTCTTTACACTCAAGCATTAAAGACAATATGGCTTTCTTTACATTTTGCATACACTTGTCTGCACACGAATATATATTTTTTTTCCCATTTCTCAGGTGAAGCTGTGGAATCTGGCCACACGTAAGTGCACCCGAACAATCCAGGCACATGAAGGCTTTGTCCGAGGGCTTTGTGTTCGTTTCTGCGGTACCTCCTTTTTTACAGTATGTACCAGTTAAGGTTTCACTATACCCCAAACTATTACAGGTTTTTCATATTTAATGTGCAGTTTGCAGACTCCTCTGACAACCTGGAAATTGTGCAAGTTATTTGTCAAATTTCCAGCTTATACTTTTACAGCTGTTCTGGGGCCATTTCCTTTACACCCATCAGAAAGCACGGAAGCTCTGGGAGATTGCTTCTGTTTTATATAGCAGTCACGTGATCGGTTTACTGCTTTGTTTAAAAAAAAACCTGATCTGGACTGTAAATATGGTTTACAAATGAAGTGTCCAATATTCATGGCCTGTGTGAGTCTCCTAATTGGCCATATTGTGTAGAAGAACAATTTTAGAGTTATGAGTTACTCCCTCAATGTTTGGTACACAGTAGAACTTTAATTAGAAAAATTAATTTGGAGCCGAGTTGCATGGTACGCATAAGAGCAGGAATTTATCTCTTACATGTTCCTGCTCCCCAAATTCTGGGTATGCGTGCAAATCACTTTCTTATATATTTATCAAGTAAACATAGATTGCTTTATTTGTTTGTACTTTGGTGCTAGGTTGGCGATGACAAGACAGTGAAACAGTGGAAGATGGAAAGCCCGGGTTACGGAGAGAAGGAGGAGCCTATACATACAATACTGGGCAAGGTGGGTTGGTAAACTATTATTGAACTTTTCATTCTTGTTCGTGTGTTTTCTTTTATACACAGAAGGTTAACACTTCTGCCTCATACCACAGGAGTCATGGGCTCTATTTCATTCAGGGCCCTCTCTGTGTGGAGTTTGTATGTCCTATTTGCATGGGTTTCCCCCAGGTGCTCCCGCTTCCTCCCACAGACCAAAAACATACTGATAAGTTAACTGGCTCCCGACAAATGGATCTTAATTTGTGTGTGTATAAGTAAGGGAAGTTAGGGCCTGATTTCTAAATCTTTTGCCACAGCCGATTCTTTATGGCAATGCAGCAACTGATTTCCTTCCTACTGAGACTCTCACTGGCTGATGCTCTCGCCTTGGTGTATGTAGCCGAGTTCTAGTCCTGGATCAGCTCCCCCCCACGTGGCTTATGGTGGCTGGCATTGACGGTGTTAACCCCCATGCTGGTGCGCCATCTTTAAAGGGACAAATGGGCGCTAGGCACCAATTTTAAATGTGATCGTCGCTAGGCACCATTTTTAAAATGTATTACCGGCACTAGGCACCGGAGGTTTAAAAATGTCTTTTAACATTGTTTGTTGTGCTGCAGCCCGGACCTCTGTCAGCGGGCGCGGCAGTGATGAATGTTAACCCCTGGGCTGCTGGGGCAGAAGGAGCAGCTACAGCCGGAATATGGTCCTGGGCTTGCATGGCTGTGTGCCAACCACGGAGGTCTGGGAGCTTTTCTCCTGGCATCTCAGCATTACAGGGCAGCAGGGAGCCACAGCAGCCCAAACTATTGTCCTGAGCTGCCGAGTTATGTGGCTACAAGATAGGGGATGAGGAGAACCAGCTCCCTGTGGCCCTCAGCACTTGTAGAGAGAGAGCATAGTAAGGAGCGCCCGCAGCCTGAACTGAGTTCAGTTGCTTCGGTACTCAGGAGGTGGAGTGACTTCATGTTTGGGAACAGGGAGAACCTGTACCCCCAGTCCTGAGGGTGGCTAAGCATTAGATTAGCCCCCGGTGCGCTGTGCTGCACCAGGGGAGAGTTCACATAGCTGCCCGCTGGGTGGAGCGGGAAAGACTGCTCCTGTTAACCCATGGTTGTACTGCACCAAGTGGAGAGCCCCTGCAGACAGGCTGCAGGGTTATGGCAGGGCACAGAATACAAGCATAAATGAATAAACGTTTCAAATTAACCCGCAAAACATATTGTGTTCTAAGCACCTGGGTATGTGTAAAAGCCTGGTGCAGGGCACCAGATACAGGGTATGCAATGTATTTTCTCTATCGTCCTAGTGGATGCTGGGGTTCCTGAAAGGACCATGGGGAATAGCGGCTCCGCAGGAGACAGGGCACAAAAAGTAAAGCTTTAGGATCAGGTGGTGTGCACTGGCTCCTCCCCCTATGACCCTCCTCCAAGCCTCAGTTAGATTTTTGTGCCCGGCCGAGAAGGGTGCAATCTAGGTGGCTCTCCTAAAGAGCTGCTTAGAAAAGTTTAGCTTAGGTTTTTTATTTTACAGTGAGTCCTGCTGGCAACAGGATCACTGCAACGAGGGACTTAGGGGAGAAGAAGTGAACTCACCTGCGTGCAGGATGGATTGGCTTCTTTGGCTACTGGACATTAGCTCCAGAGGGACGATCACAGGTACAGCCTGGATGGTCACCGGAGCCTCGCCGCCGGCCCCCTTGCAGATGCTGAAACGAGAAGAGGTCCAGAATCGGCGGCAGAAGACTCCTCAGTCTTCTTAAGGTAGCGCACAGCACTGCAGCTGTGCGCCATTTCCTCTCAGCACACTTCACACGGCAGTCACTGAGGGTGCAGGGCGCTGGGAGGGGGGCGCCCTGGGAGGCAAATGAAAACCTTTTTTGGCTAAAAATACCTCACATATAGCCTCCGGGGGCTATATGGAGATATTTAACCCCTGCCAGAATCCATTAAAGAGCGGGAGACGAGCCCGCCGAAAAAGGGGCGGGGCCTATCTCCTCAGCACACAGCGCCATTTTCCCTCACAGAAAGACTGGAGGGAAGGCTCCCAGGCTCTCCCCTGCACTGCACTACAGAAACAGGGTTAAAACAGAGAGGGGGGGCACTAATTTGGCGTTAGAAATATATAAAAGATGCTATAAGGGAAAACACTTATATAAGGTTGTCCCTATATAATTATAGCGTTTTTGGTGTGTGCTGGCAAACTCTCCCTCTGTCTCTCCAAAGGGCTAGTGGGTCCTGTCCTCTCTGTGTGTGTGCTGTGTGTCGGTACGTGTGTGTCGACATGTATGAGGACGATGTTGATGAGGAGGCGGAGCAATTGCCTGTAATGGTGATGTCACTCTCTAGGGAGTCGACACCGGAATGGATGGCTTATTTAGGGAATTACGTGATAATGTCAACACGCTGCAAGGTCGGTTGACGACATGAGACGGCCGACAAACAATTAGTACCGGTCCAGACGTCTCAGAAACACCGTCAGGGGTTTTAAAACGCCCGTTTACTTTAGTCGGTCGACACAGACACGGACACTGAATCCAGTGTCGACGGTGAATAAACAAACGTATTCCTTATTAGGGCCACACGTTAAGGGCAATGAAGGAGGTGTTACATATTTCTGATACTACAAGTACCACAAAAGAGGGTATTATGTGGGATGTAAAAAAACTACCGTAGTTTTTCCTGAATCAGATAAATTAAATGAAGTGTGTGATGATGCGTGGGTTCCCCCCGATAGAAAATTATGGGCGGTATACCCTTTCCCGCCAGAAGTTAGGGCGCGTTGGGAAACACCCCTTAGGGTGGATAAGGCGCTCACACGCTTATCAAAACAAGTGGCGGTACCGTCTATAGATAGGGCCGTCCTCAAGGAGCCAGCTGACAGGAGGCTGGAAAATATCATAAAAAGTATATACACACATACTGGTGTTATACTGCGACCAGCGATCGCCTCAGCCTGGATGTGCAGAGCTGGGGTGGCTTGGTCGGATTCCCTGACTAAAAATATTGATACCCTTGACAGGGACAGTATTTTATTGACAATAGAGCATTTAAAGGATGCATTTTCTATATATGCGAGATGCACAGAGGGATATTTGCACTCTGGCATCAAGAGTAAGTGCGATGTCCATATCTGCCAGAAGATGTTTATGGACACGACAGTGGTCGGGTGATGCAGATTCCAAACGGCACAAAGGTGTATTGCCGTATAAAGGAAGAGGAGTTATTTGGGGTCGGTCCATCGGACCTGGTGGCCACGGCAACTGCTGGAAAATCCACCGTTTTTACCCTAAGTCACATCTCTGCAGAAAAAGACACCGTCTTTTCAGCCTCAGTCCTTTCGTCCCTATAAGAGTCATATCTGCCCAGGGATAGAGGAAAGGGAAGAAGACTGCAGCAGGCAGCCCATTCCCAGGAACAGAAGCGTTCCACCGCTTCTGCCAAGCTCTCAGCATGACGCTGGGACCGTACAGGACCCCTGGATCCTACATGTAGTATCCCAGGGGTACAGATTGGAATGTCGAGACGTTTCCCCTTCGCAGGCTCCTGAAGTCTGGTTTATCAAGGTCTCCCTCCGACAAGGAGGCAGTATGGGAAACAATTCACAAGCTGTATTCCCAGCAGGTGATAATCAAATTACCCCTCCTACAACAAGAAAAGGGGTATTATTCCACATTATATTGTGGTACTGAAGCCAGAAGGCTAGGTGAGACCTATTCTAAATCTAAAAAAAAAAAAAAAAAAATTTGAACACTTACAAAGGTTCAAATCAAGATGGAGTCACTCAGAGCAGTGATAACGAACCAGGAAGAAGGGGACTATATAGTGTCCCGAGACATCAGGGATACTTACCTCCATGTCCAAAATTTGCCCTTCTCACCAAGGGTACCTCAGGTTCGTGGTACAGAACTGTCACTATCAGTTTCAGACGCTGCCGTTTGGATTGTCCACGGCACCCCGGGTCTTTACCAAGGTAATGGCCGAAATGATGATTCTTCTTCGAAGAAAAGGCGTTTTAATTATCCCTTACTTGGACGATCTCCTGATAAGGGCAAAGTCCAGGGAACAGTTGGAGGTCGGAGTAGCACTATCTCGGATACTGCTACAACAGCACGGGTGGATTCTAAATATTCCAAAATCGCAGCTGATCCCGACGACAAGTCTGCTGTGCCTAGGGATGATTCTGGACACAGTCCAGAAAAAGGTGTTTCTCCCGGAAGAGAAAGCCAGGGAGTTATCCGAGCTAGTCAGGAACCTCCTAAAATCAGTGCATCATTGCACAAGGGTCCTGGTAAAGATGGTGACTTCCTACGAAGCAATTCCATTCGGCAGATTTCACGCAAGAATTTTTCAGTGGGATCTGCTGGACAAATGGTCCGGATCGCATCTTCAGATGCATCAGCGGATAACCCTATATCCAAGGACAAGGGTGTCTCTCCTGTGGTGGTTACAGAGTGCTCATCTTCTAGAGGGCCGCAGATTCGGCATTCAGGATTGGATGCTGGTGACCACGGAGGCCAGCCCGAGAGGCTGGGGAGCAGTCACACAAGGAAAAAATTTCCAGGGAGTGTGATCAAGTCTGGAGACTTTTCTCCACATAAATATACTGGAGCTAAGGGTAAATTTATAATACTCTAAGCTTAGCAAGACCTCTGCTTCAAGGTCAGCCGGTATTGATCCAGTGGGAAAAACATCACGGCAGTCGCCCACGTAAATAGACAGGGCGGCACAAGAAGCAGGAGGGCAATGGCAAAAACTGCAAGGACTTTTCGCTGGGCGGAAAATCATGTGATAGCACTGTCAGCAGTGTTTCATTCCGGGAATGGAAACTGGGAAGCAGACTTCCTCAGCAGGCACGACCTCCACCCGGCAGAATGGAAACTTCATCGGGAAGTTTTCCACATGATTGTAAACCGTTGGGAAATACCAAAGGTGGACATGATGGCGTCCCGTCTGAACAAAAAACGGGACAGGTATTGCGCCAGGTTAAGAGACCCTCAGGCAATAGCTGTGGACGTTCTGGTAACACCATGGATGTGTTCCATCCTCTGCTTCTCATACCTAAGGTACTGAGACTTATAAGACGTAGAGGAGTAAGAACTATACTCATGGCTCCGGATTGGCCAAGAAGGACTTGGTACCCGGAACTTCAAGAGATGCTCACAGAGGACTTATGGCCTCTGCCGCTAAGAAGGGACTTGTTTCAGCAAGTACCATGTCTGTTCCAAGACTTACCGCAGCTGCGTTTGACGGCATGGCGGTGGAACGCCGGATCCTAAGGGAAAAAGGCATTCCGGAAGAGGTCATTCCTACCCTGGTCAAAGCCAGAAAGGAGGTGACCGCACAACATTATCACCACATGTGGCAAAAATATGTTGCGTGGTGTGAGGCCAGAAAGGCCCCACGAAGAAATTTCAACTCGGTCGATTCCTGCATTTCCTGCAAACAGGAGTGTCTATGGGCCTCAAATTGGGGTCCATTAAGGTTCAAATTTCGGCCCTGTCGATTTTCTTCCAGAAAGAAGTGGCTTCAGTTCCTGAAGTCCAGAAGTTTGTCAAGGGAGTATTGCATATACAACCCCCTTTTGTGCCTCCAGTGGCACTGTGGGATCTCAACGTAGTTCTGGGATTCCTCAAATCACATTGGTTTAAAACCAGTCAAATCTGTGGATTTGAAGCATCTCACATGAAAAGTGACCATGCTCTTGGCCCTGGCCTGGACCAGGCGAGTGTCAAATTGGTGGTTTTTTTCTCAAAAAAGCCCATATCTGGTTGTCCATTTGGACAGGGCAGAGCTGCGGACTCGTCCCCAGTTCTCTCCCTAAGGTGGTGTCAGTGTTTCACCTGAACCAGCTTATTTTGGTGCCTTGCGCCTACTAGGGACTTGGAGGACTCCAGGTTGCTAGATGTTGTCAGGGCCCTGTAAATATAGGTTCCAGGACGGCTGGAGTCAGGAAAACTGACTTGCTGTTATCCTGTATGCACCCAACAAACTGGGTGCTCTTGCTTCTAAGCAGACTATTGCTAGTTGGATGTGTAATACAATTCAGCTTGCACATTCTGTGGCAGGCCTGCCACAGCCAAAATATGTAAATGCCCATTCCACAAGGAAGGTGGGCTTATCTTGGGCGGCTGCCCGAGGGGTCTCGGCTTTACAACTTTGCCGAGCGGCTATTTAGTCAGGGGCAAACACGTTGGTAAAATCCTACAAATTTGATACCCTGGCTAAGGAGGACCTGGAGTTCTCTCATTCGGTGCTGCAGAGTCATCCGCACTCTCCCGCCCGTTTGGGAGCTTTGGTATTATCCCCATGGTCCTTTCAGGAACCCCAGCATCCACTAGGACGATAGAGAAAATAAGAATTTACTTACCGATAATTCTATTTCTCGGAGTCCGTAGTGGATGCTGGGCGCCCATCCCTAGTGCGGATTATCTGCAATACTTGTACATAGTTACAAAAATCGGGTTATTATTGTTGTGAGCCATCTTTTCAGAGGCTCCGCTGTTATCATACTGTTAACTGGGTTCAGATCACAGGTTGTACAGTGTGATTGGTGTGGCTGGTATGAGTCTTACCCGGGATTCAAAATCCTTCCTTATTGTGTACGCTCGTCCGGGCACAGTATCCTAACTGAGGCTTGGAGGAGGGTCATAGGGGGAGGAGCCAGTGCACACCACCTGATCCTAAAGCTTTACTTTTTGTGCCCTGTCTCCTGCGGAGCCGCTATTCCCCATGGTCCTTTCAGGAACCCCAGCATCCACTTCGGACTCCGAGAAATAGAATTATCGGTAAGTAAATTCTTATTTTCTCTGACGTCCTAGTGGATGCTGGGAACTCCGTAAGGACCATGGGGAATAGCGGCTCCGCAGGAGACTGGGCACAACTAAAGAAAGCTTTAGGTCACCTGGTGTGCACTGGCTCCTCCCACTATGACCCTCCTCCAAGCCTCAGTTAGATTTTGTGCCCGGCCGAGGTTGGATGCACACTAGGGGCTCTCCTGAGCTTCTAGAAAGAAAGTATAGAATTAGGTTTTTTATTTTCAGTGAGACCTGCTGGCAACAGGCTCACTGCAGCGAGGGACTAAGGGGAGAAGAAGCGAACTCGCCTGCTTGCAGCCAGCTTGGGCTTCTTAGGCTACTGGACACCATTAGCTCCAGAGGGATCGACCGCAGGCCCAGTCCTTGGTGTTCGGTCCCGGAGCCGCGCCGCCGTCCCCCTTACAGAGCCAGAAGCAAGAAGAGGTCCGGAAAATCGGCGGCTGAAGACATCAGTCTTCACCAAGGTAGCGCACAGCACTGCAGCTGTGCGCCATTGCTCCTCATACACACTTCACACTCCGGTCACTGAGGGTGCAGGGCGCTTGGGGGGGGCGCCCTGAGCAGCAATAAAAACACCTTGGCTGGCAAAAATACCACAATATATAGCCCCAGAGGCTATATATGTGGTAAATACCCCTGCCAGAATCCAGAAAAAAGCGGGAGAAAAGTCCGCGAAAAAGGGGCGGAGCTATCTCCCTCAGACACACTGGCGCCATTTCTCTTCACAGTGCAGCTGGAAGAAAGCTCCCCAGGCTCTCCCCTGTAGTTTTCAGGCTCAAAGGGTTAAAAAGAGAGGGGGGCACTAAATTTAGGCGCAATATTATATATACAAGCAGCTATTGGGGAAATTTCACTCAGTTATAGTGTTAATCCCCACATTATATAGCGCTCTGGTGTGTGCTGGCATACTCTCTCTCTGTCTCCCCAAAGGGCTTTGTGGGGTCCTGTCCTCAGTCAGAGCATTCCCTGTGTGTGTGCGGTGTGTCGGTACGGCTGTGTCGACATGTTTAATGAGGAGGCTTATATGGTGACGGAGCAGATGCCGATAAATGTGATGTCGCCCCCTGTGGGGCCGACACCAGAGTGGATGGTTAGGTGAAAGGTATTAACCGACAGTGTCAACTCCTTACATAAAAGGGTGGATGACGTAACAGCTGTGGGACAGCCGGCTTCTCAGTCCGCGCCTGCCCAGGCGTCTCAAAGGCCATCAGGGGCTCAAAAACGCCCGCTCACTCAGATGGCAGACACAGATGTCAACACGGAGTCTGACTCCAGTGTCGACAAGGTTGAGACATATACACAATCCACTAGGAACATCCGTGACTTGATCCCGGCAATAAAAAAAAATGTGTTACACATTTCTGACATTAACCCTCTAAAAATGGGTTTTTATGTTGGGGAGAAAAAGCAGGCAGTGTTTTGTTCCCCCATCAGATGAATGAATGAAGTGTGTTAAAAGCGTGGGTTCCCCCCGATAAGAAACTGGTAATTTCTAAAAAGTTACCCTTTCCCGCCAGAGGATAAGTTACGCTGGGAGATATCCCCTAGGGTGGATAAGGCGCTCACACGGTTGTCAAAAAAGGTGGCACTGCTGTTTTAGGAACGGCCACTTTGAAGGTACCTGTTGATAAAAAGCAGGAGGCTATCCTGAAGTCTGTATTTACACACTCAGGTACTAGACTGAGACCTGCAGATCGTGCTGCTGCAGCGTGGTCGGTGACCCTGTCAAACATGAGAACATATTAAAGACGTCGTCTTATATATGAGGGATGCACAGAGGGATATTTTGCCGGCTGGCATCCAAAATGAATGTAATGTCCATTCTGTCAGGAGGGTATTAGAGACCTGTCACTGGACAGGTGATGCTGACTTTAAAAGGCGCATAGAGATTCTGCCTTATAAGGGTGAGGAATTATTTGGGGATGGTCTCTGGGACCTCGTATCCACAGCAACAGCTGGGAAGAAATATTTTTACCTCAGGTTTCCTCACAGACTAAGAAAGCACTGTATTATCAGGTACAGTCCTTTCGGCTTCAGAAAAGCAAGCGGGTCAAAGGCGCTTCCTTTCTGTACAGAGACATGGGAAGAGGGAAAAAGCTGCACCAGTCAGCCTGTTCCCAGAATCAAAATTCTTCTCTCGCTTCCTCTGAGTCCACAGCATGACGCGGGGGCTCCACAGGTGTAGCCAGGTACGGTGGGGGGCCGTCTCAAAAATTTCAGCGATCAGTGGGCTCGCTCACAGGTGGATCCCTGTTTCATTCAAGTAGTATTTCAGGGGTACAAGCTGGAATTCGAGATGTCTCCCCCCCGCCGTTTCCTCAAATATACTTTGCCGACAACTCCCTCAGGCAGGGAGGCTGCGCTAGAGGCAATTAATAAGCTGTATTCCCAGCAGGTAATACTCAAGGTGCCCCTACTTCAACAAGGACGGGGTTACTATTCCACACGGTTTGGGGTACCGAAACCGCATGGTTCGGTGTGACCCATTTTATATTTCTCTAACGTCCTAAGTGGATGCTGGGGACTCCGTCAGGACCATGGGGTTTAGCGGCTCCGCAGGAGACAGGGCACAATAATAAAAGCTTTAGGATCAGGTGGTGTGCACTGGCTCCTCCCCCTATGACCCTCCTCCAAGCCTCAGTTAGATCTTTGTGCCCGGCCGAGAAGGGTGCAATCTAGGTGGCTCTCCTGAGCTGCTTAGAATAAAAGTTTAAGTTAGGTTTTTTATTTTCAGTGAGTCCTGCTGGCAACAGGCTCACTGCTACGAGGGACTTAGGGGAGAGAAGTAAACTCACCTGCGTGCAGGATGGATTTGCTTCTTAGGCTACTGGACACCATTAGCTCCAGAGGAAGTCGGAACACAGGTCTCACCCTGGGGTTCGTCCCGGAGCCGTGCCGCCGACCCCCCTTGCAGATGCCGAAGTTGAAGAGGTCCAGAAACAGGCGGCAGAAGACTTTCAGTCTTCATAAGGTAGCGCACAGCACTGCAGCTGTGCGCCATTGTTGTCAGCACACTTCATACCAGCGGTCACTGAGGGTGCAGGGCGCTGGGGGGGGCGCCCTGGGCAGCAATGTATTATACCTTTTTTATGGCTAAAATACATCACATATAGCCCTTGAGGCTATATGGATGTATTTAACCCCTGCCAGATCTCACAAACTCCGGGAGAAGAGCCCGCCGTTTTAGGGGGCGGGGCCTATTCTCCTCAGCACACGGCGCCATTTTCCTGCTCAGCTCTGCTGTGAGGAAGGCTCCCAGGCTCTCCCCTGCACTGCACTACAGAAACAGGGTTAAAACAGAGAGGGGGGGCACTTATTTGGCGATATGATTACATATGTGAAAATGCTATAAGGGAAAACACTTGTATAAGGGGTTGTCCCTGTATAATTATAGCATTTTTGGTGTGTGCTGGCAAACTCTCCCTCTGTCTCCCCAAAGGGCTAGTGGGGTCCTGTCCTCTATCAGAGCATTCCCTGTGTGTGTGCTGTGTGTCGGTACGTGTGTGTCGACATGTAGGAGGACGATGTTGGTGAGGAGGCGGAGCAAATTGCCTGTATTGGTGATGTCACTCTCTAGGGAGTCGACACCGGAATGGATGGCTTATTTAGGAATTACGTGATAATGTCAACAAGGTCGGTTGACGACATGAGACGGCCGGCAAACAAATTAGTACCTGTCCAGGCGTCTCAGACACCGTCAGGGGCTTGTAAAAACGCCCATTTACCTCAGTTGGTCGACACAGACACGGACACTGACTTCAGTGTCGACGGTGAAGAAACAAACGTATTTTCCTTTAGGGCCACACGTTACATGTTAAGGGCAATGAAGGAGGTGTTACATATTTCTGATACTACAAGTACCACAAATAAGGGTATTATGTAGGGTGGGAATAATCTACTTGTAGTTTTTCCTGAATCAGATAAATTAAAGTGTGTGATGATACGTGGGTTTCCTCCGATAGAAAATTATTGGAGGTATACCCTTTCCCGCCAGAAGTGAGGGCGAGTTGGGAAACACACCTTAGGGTGGATAAGGCGCTCACACGCTTATAAAAACAAGTGGCGTTACCGTCTCCAGATACGGCCGCCCTCAAAGAGCCAGCTGATAGGAAGCTGAAAAATATCCTAAAAAGTATATACACACATACTGGTGTTATACTACGACCAGCAATCGCCTCAGCCTGGATGTGCAGCGCTGGGGGGGCTTGGTCGGATTTCCTGACTGAAAATATTGATACCCTTGACAGGAACAATATTTTATTGACTATAGAGCATTTTAAGGATGCATTTCTATATATGCGAGATGCGCAGAGGGATATTTGCATTCTGGCATCAAGAATAGATGTGATGTCCATATCTGCCAGACGATGTTTATAGACACGACAGTGGTCAGGTGATGCAGATTCCAGACGGCACATGGAAGTATTGCCGTATAAAGGGGCGGTCCATCGGACCTGGTGGCCATGGCAACAGCTGGAAAATCCACTTTTGTTACCCCAAGTCACATCTCAGCAAAAAAGGACACAGTCTTTTCAGTCTCAGTCCTTTCGTACCCATAAAGGCAGGAGGGCAAAAGGCCAGTCATATCTGCCCAGGGTTAGAGGAAAGGGAAGAAGACTGCAGCAGGCAGCCCATTCCCAGGAACAGAAGTCCTCCACAGCTTCTGCCAAGTCCGCAGCATGACGCTGGGGCCATACAAGCGGACTCAGGTGCGGTGGGGGGTCATCTCAAGAGTTTCAGCACGCAGTGGGCTCACTCACAAGTGGACTCCTGGATCCTACACGTAGTATCCCAGGTGTACATTGGAAATTCGAGACGTCTTCCCCTCACAAGTTCCTGAAGTCTGCTTTACCAACGTCTCCCTCCGACAGGGAGGCAGTATTGGAAAAAAATTCACAGGCTGTATTCCCAGCAGGTGATAATCAAAGTACCCCTCCTACAACAAGGGAAGGGGTATTATTCCACACTATATTGTGGTACTGAAGCCAAACGGCTCGGTGAGATCTAAAAGATTTGAACAATTACATACAAGGGTTCAAATCAAGATGGAGTCACTCAGAGCAGTGATAGCGAACCAGGACGATATGGTGTCACTGGATATCAGGGACGCTTACCTACATGTCCAAATTTTGCCCTTCTCACCAAGGGTATCTCAGGTTCGTGGTACAGAACTGTCACTATCAGTTCAGACGCTGCCGTTTGGATTGTCCACGGCACCCCGGGTCTTTACCATGGTAATGGCCGAAATGATGATTCTTCCTAAAAGAAATATGGACGCTTTCCTGATAAGGGCAAGGTCCAGAGAACAGTTGGCGGTCGGAGTAGCACTATCTCAAGTAGTTCTACGACAGCACGAGTGGATTCTAAATATTCCAAAATCGCAGCTTTTTCCGACGACACGTCTAATGTTCCTAGGAATGATTCTGGACACAGTCCAGAAAAGGATGTTTTCTCCCGGAGAAAAAGACCAGGGAGTTATCCGAGCTAGTCAGGAACCTCCTAAAACCAGGAAAAGTATCAGTGCATCATTGCACAAGGGTCCTGTGAAAAATGGTGGTTTCTTACAAAGCGATCCCATTCGGTAGATTTCACGCAAGAACCTTTCAGTGGAATCTGCTGGGAATATGGTCCGGATCGCATCTTCAGATGCATCAGCGGATAACCCTGTCTCCAAGGACAAGGGTGTTTTCTTCTGCGGTGGCTGCAGAGTGCTCATCTATGAAAGGGCCGCAGATTCGACATTCAGGACTGGGTCCTGGTGACCACGGATGCCAGCCTGAGTGGCTGGGGAGCAGTCACACAAGGAAAAAATTTCCAGGGAGTGTGATCAAGTCTGGAGACTTCTCTCCACATAAATATACTGGAGCTAAGGGCAATTTACAAGGCTCTAAGCTTAGCAAGACCTCTGCTTCAAGGTCAGCCGGTATTGATCCAGTGGGACAACATCACGGCAGTCGCCCACGTAAACAGACAGGGCGGCACATGAAGCAGGAGGGAAATGGCAGAAACTGCAAGGATTCTTCGCTGGGCGAAAAATCATGTGATAACACTCTCAGCAGTGTTAATTCCGGGAGTGGAAAACTGGGAAGCAAACTTCCTCAGCAGGCATAACCTCCACCCGGGAGAGTGGGGACTTCAGCGGGAAGTCTTCCACATGATTGTAAACCGTTGGGAAAAACCAAAGGTGGACATGATGGCGTCCCGCCTGAACAAAAAACTAGACAAATATTGCGCCAGGTCAAGGGACCCTCAGGCAATAGCGGTGGACGCTCTGGTAACACTGTGGGTGTACCAGTCAGGGTATGTGTTCCCTCCTATGCATCTCATACCAAAAGTACTGAGAATCATAGGAAGGAGATGAGTAAGAACGATACTCGTGGTTCCGGATGGGTCAAGAAGGACTTGGTACCCGGAACTTCAAGAGATGCTCACAGAAGAACCATGGCCTCTACCTTTAAGAAAGGACCTGCTCCAGCAGGGGCCTTGTCTGTTCCAAGACTTACCGCGGCTGCGTTTGACGGCATGGCAGTTGAACGCCGGATCCTGAAAGGGCATTCTAGATGAAGTCATCCCTACCCTGGTCGAAGCCAGGAAGGATGTAACCGCAAAACATTTTCACCGCATTTGGCGAAAATATGTTGCGTGGTGTGAGGCCAAGAAGGTCCCTACAGAGGAATTCCAACTGGGTCGTTTCCTACATTTCCTGAAAACAGGACTGTCTATGGGCCTAAAATTAGGGTCCATTAAGGTTCAAATTTCGACCCTGTCAAATTTCTACCAGAAAGAACTGGCTTCAGTGCCTGAAGTTCAGACGTTTGTAAAAGGGGTACTGCATATACAGCCTCCTTTTGTGCCCCCAGTGGCACCTTGGGATCTCAATGTTGTTTTGAGTTTCCTAAAGTCACATTGGTTTGATCCACTCACCACTGTGGAATTAAAATATTTCACATGGAAGGTGAAGATTCTATTAGCCCTGGCTTCAGCCAGGCGTGTGTTAGAATGGGCGGCTTTATCATATAAAAGCCCTTACTTAATTTTTCATTCTGACAGGGCAGAATTGAGGACTCGTCCTCAATTTTCTCCTTAAGGTGTTTTCTGTTTTTCACATGAACCAACCTATTGTGGTACCTGCGGCTACTAGGGACTTGGAGGACTCCAAGTTACTTGACGTTGTCGGGGCCCTGAAAATATATGTTTCCAGGACGACTGGAGTCAGAAAATCTGACTCGCTGTTTAGCCTGTATGCACCCAACAAGATGGGTGTTCCTGCTTCTAAGCAGACGATTGCTCGCTGGATTTGTAGTGCAATTCGGCTTGCACATTCTGTGGCAGGCTTGCCACAGCCAAAATCAGTAAAAGCCCATTCCACAAGGAAGTGGGCTCATCTTGGGCGGCTGCCCGAGGGGTCTCGGCTTTACAACTTTGCCGAGCTGCTACTTGGTCAGGGGCACACCCTGACTGAGGAGGACCTGGAGTTCTCTCATTCGGTGCTGCAGAGTCATCCGCACTCTCCCGCCCGTTTGGGAGCTTTGGTATAATCCCCATGGTCCTGACGGAGTCCCCAGCATCCACTTAGGACGTTAGAGAAAATAAGAATTTACTTACCGATAATTCTATTTCTCGTAGTCCGTAGTGGATGCTGGGCGCCCATCCCAAGTGCGGATTGTCTGCAATACTTGTACATAGTTATTGTTACAAAAATCGGGTTATTCTTGTTGTGAGCCATCTTTTCAGAGGCTCCTTCGTTGTTATCATACTGTTAACTGGGTTCAGATCACAGGTTGTACGGTGTGATTGGTGTGGCTGGTATGAGTCTTACCCGGGATTCAATATCCTTCCTTATTATGCACGCTCGTCCGGGCACAGTATCCTAACTGAGGCTTGGAGGAGGGTCATAGGGGGAGGAGCCAGTGCACACCACCTGATCCTAAAGCTTTTATTATTGTGCCCTGTCTCCTGCGGAGCCGCTAAACCCCATGGTCCTGACGGAGTCCCCAGCATCCACTACGGACTACGAGAAATAGAATTATCGGTAAGTAAATTCTTATTTTAAAATCCTTGAACACATACATAAAAAAATTCAAGTTCAAGATGGAATCGCTCAGGGCGGTTATTGCAAGCCTGGACGAGGGGGATTACATGGGATCCCGGGACATCAAGGATGCTTACCTGCATGTCCCCATTTACCATCCTCGCCAGGAGTACCTCAGATTTGTGGTACAGGATTACCATTACCAAGTCCAGACACTGCCGTTTGGACTGTACATGGCACCGAGGGTGTTTACCAAGGTAATGGCCGAAATGATGATACTCCTTCGAAAAAAGGGAGTTTTAATTATCCCGTACTTGGACAATCTCCTTATAAGGGCAAGGTCCAAGGAGCAGTTGCTTGTCGGGGTAGCACTATTTTGGAAAGTGCTACAACAGCACGGTTGGATTCTAAACAGTCCAAAGTCACAGCTGGTTCCTACGACACGTCTACTGTTCCTGGGGATGGTTCTGGACACAGAACAGAAATAAGTGTTTCTCCCGGAGGAGAAAGCCAAGGAGCTGTCATCTCTAGTCATAGACCTCCTGAAGCCAAAACAGGTATCGGTGCATCATTGCACGCGAGTCCTGGGAAAAATGGTAGCTTCCTACGAAGCAATCCCATTCGGCAGGTTCCATGCAAGAACTTTTCAGTGGGACCTGTTGGACAAGTGGTCCGGATCACATCTTCAGATGCATCGGCTGATAACCCTGTCTTCAAGGACCAGGGTATCTCTACTGTGGTGGCTGCAGAGTGCCCATCTTCAAGAGGGCCGCAGGTTCGGCATACAGGACTAGGTCCTAGTGAACATGGATGCCAGCCTTTGAGGCTGGGGGGCAGTCACACAGGGAAGAAACTTCCAGGGACTTTGGTCAAGTCAGGTGACTTCCCTACACATAAATATTCTGGAACTGAGGGCCATTTACAATGCCCTGAGTCAGGCAAGGCCTCTGCTTCAAAATCAGCCGGTACTGATCCAATCAGACAACATCACGGCAGTCGCCCATGTAAACCAACGGGGCGGCACAAGAAGCAGGATGGCGATGGCAGAAGCCACAAGGATCCTCCGATGGGCGGAAAATCATGTGTTAGCACTGTCAGCAGTGTTCATTCCCGATGTGGACGACTGGGAAGCAGATCTTCTCAGCAGACACGACCTCCACCCGGGAGAGTGGGGATTTCATCCAGAAGTCTTCCAAAGGATTGTACACCATTGGGAAAGGCCACAGGTGGACATGATGGCGTCCCGCCTCAACAAAAAGCTATAAAAGATATTGCGCCAGGTCAAGGGACCCTCAGGCGATAGCTGTGGACGCTCTGGTAACACCGTGGGTGTACCAGTCGGTTTATGTGTTCCCCCCTCTGCCTCTCCTACAAAAGGTACTGAGAATAATAGGAAGGCGAGGAGTAAGAACGATACTCGTGGTTCCGGATTGGCCAAGAAGAGCTTGGTACCCAGAACTTCAAGAAATTATATCAGAGGACCCATGGCCTCTGCCGCTCAGACAGGACCTGCGGCAGCAGGGGCCCTGTCTGTTCCAAGACTTACCGCGGCTACGTTTTGACGGCATGGCGGTTGAACGCCGGATCCTAAAGGAAAAGGGCATTCCGGAGGAAGTCATTCCTACGCTGATTCAAGCC
Organism: Pseudophryne corroboree; assembly: GCF_028390025.1. Taxonomy (NCBI): domain Eukaryota; kingdom Metazoa; phylum Chordata; class Amphibia; order Anura; family Myobatrachidae; genus Pseudophryne; species Pseudophryne corroboree. The sequence continues at coordinate 769,101,391 of NC_086448.1, forward strand.
GGGAAAGATGTAACTGCAAAACATTATCACCGCATATGGCGGAAATATGTTGCTTGGTGTGAGGCCAAAAAAGGCCCCAACAGAGGAATTTCAACTAGGTCGATTTCTGCATTTCCTACAAGCAGGAGTGTCTATGGGCCTAAAATTAGGCTCCATTAAGATACAGATCTCGGCTCTGTCGATTTTCTTCCAGAAAGAACTAGCTTCAGTACCTGAAGTTCAGACATTGTAAAAGGAGTGCTGCATGTTCAGCCCCCGGTTGTGCCTCCAGTGGCACCTTGGGTTCTCAACGTGGTGTTGAGTTTCTTAAAACCACATTTGGTGTGAGCCACTAAAAACCGTGGATCTAAAATATCTCACGCGGAAAGTGGTCATGTTATTGGCCTTGGCTTCGGCCAGGCGTGTATCAGAATTGGCGGCTTTGTCATATAAAAGTCCTTATCTGATTTTCCATATGGATAGGGCAGAATTGAGGACTCGTCCCCAGTTTCTCCCTAAGGTGGTATCAGCTTTTCACTTGAACCAACCTATTGTAGTGCCTGCGGCTACTAGGGACTTGGAGGATTCCAAGTTACTGGACGTAGTCAGGGCCTTGAAAAATTATGTTTCCAGGACGGCTAGAGTCAGGAGAACTGACTCTCTGTTTATCCTGTATGCACCCAACAAACTGGGTGCTCCTGCTTCTAAGCAGACTATTGCTTGCTGGATTTGTAGCACAATTCAGCTGGCGCATTCTGCGGCTGGATTACCGCAGCTAAAATCTGTAAAAGCCCATTCCACAAGGAAGGTGGGCTCATCTTGGGCAGCTGCCCGAGGGGTCTCGGCTTTCCAACTTTGCCGAGCTGCAACTTGGTCAGGGGCAAACACGTTTGCTAAATTCTCCAAAATTGATACCCTGGCTGAGGAGGACCTGGAGTTCTCTCATTCGGTGCTGCAGAGTCATCCGCACTCTCCTGCCCGTTTGGGAGCTTTGGTATAATCCCCCATGGTCCTTACGGAGTTCCCAGCATCCACTAGGACGTCAGAGAAAATAAGATTTTACTCACCGGTAAATCTATTTCTCGTAGTCCGTAGTGGATGCTGGGCGCCCATCCCAAGTGCGGATTGTCTGCAATACTTGTATATAGTTATTGCCTAACTAAAGGGTTATTGTTGAGCCATCTGTTGAGAGGCTCAGTTATATTCATACTGTTAACTGGGTATAGTATCACGAGTTATACGGTGTGATTGGTGTGGCTGGTATGAGTCTTACCCGGGATTCAAAATCCTTCCTTATTATGTCAGCTCGTCCGGGCACAGTGTCCTAACTGAGGCTTGGAGGAGGGTCATAGTGGGAGGAGCCAGTGCACACCAGGTGACTTAAAGCTTTCTTTAGTTGTGCCCAGTCTCCTGCGGAGCCGCTATTCCCCATGGTCCTTACGGAGTTCCCAGCATCCACTACGGACTACGAGAAATAGATTTACCGGTGAGTAAAATCTTATTTTAAATGTGATTATATTTTAAAGTAACGTGTTTACTTGCCATCGCTGGTGGTCTAGGGGGATTCCGGTGCTTTGTGGGCTGCTGGGATCCCCCAGCCCCCTCTCAAGCAACAGAATGCCATCTGTTATAGCCTTCTCAATGAAAATAGCATGGGAAGACAGAAGAGAAGCTGGCCAACCCAGCCAACTAAATGGTTTCAGGGAGTCTCAAAGGACTCCCACTCTGTGGGCAGGAGACTCTGCCTGGGGACCCTGGTTGCCCATCTCTGGAGCTTGGCTTCAGGCTGGAAGTGGCAGGCTTGGTACCTTAGCAGATTCCTAGAAGTTTGGTTTGGAGGGAACCCTCCTCACCGCACCCCTGACAAGCAGGCACCTGGGCTATGGCTTAACACGGCAGGTGGGACAAGGCATATGGGAGTGGTCACTCTCCACTGTCCATGGGAACAATGTTAAAAGTGTTCATTCCTTTGGCTTGCAAGACACATGCACTTAACTTAATTGGCTAACAGGGCAAACTACCCCCTGTGGTATTGTGTATTGGTTGAGGCATTTCTCTCAATGTGTATACTTTCTGTAACATCAAGAAGCATTAAACTGCTCTAACATCTGTATGCCCCTTGTGAAAGGGGAGGAGTCTTTATTTAAGACTATTGGAGCAGTAAACGTCTTACCTACAAGATGACTGCCTTAATCTTACAACCAACAGGAATGTGACACCTAATTACCTCCCAGGATCGCCCACTGAAATCACTCTGTGTCCAGATCAGTTATGCCTGTCCGAGCGGAACCATCGGAATGGGTGCGCAGTGCCACTCGAACACGTAAACACAGTTATTTCCCTCTAAATCGGACACTAAGGGTGTGTACACACGGTGAGATCCTTGCTATGCCCGATTTTCACTTGCAATTTCCCTTGAACTCCCTGGAGCCCAGCACCACCGATTTTGACTAACTTTTCTTGAGATATGGACTATGTGTGCTTACGATTTTGGCTTCTGTGAGATATCATTGACATGTGAGATGAACTAAATAGTACACCGATCTAGCAAAGATTGACTTGCCTGCACAGTCTATCTTTTCTTGCAATGCCGACCTGGCGGGACCGCGCATCGGGATTGAATCTGGATCGCAAGGTGACTTTCACCTTGTGATCTGCACTAACTTTTCTTGCGATTTTGACTATATAGTCAAAATCGAAAGAAAATATCTCACCGTGTGTACACACCCTTAGACTGTTAGTTCCATTGAGGATTGGTGAAATATTCTCTGTAAAGTGCTGAATGATATTGTAATTAGTCGTTCTTCATTTGTTTGTAAAGCCTGTGACATTACTGTATTTCTCTGACGTCCTAGTGGATGCTGGGAACTCCGTAAGGACCATGGGGAATAGCGGCTCCGCATGAGACTGGGCACAAAAAGTAAAAGCTTTAGACTAGCTGGTGTGCACTGGCTCCTCCCCCTATGACCCTCCTCCAAGCCTCAGTTAGATTTTTGTGCCCGAACGAGAAGGGTGCAAGCTAGGTGGCTCTCCTGAGCTGCTTAGAAGTAAAAGTTTAAATAGGTTTTTTATTTTCAGTGAGTCCTGCTGGCAACAGGCTCACTGCATCGTGGGACTAAGGGGAGAAGAAGCGAACTCACCTGACTGCAGAGTGGATTGGGCTTCTTGGCTACTGGACATTAGCTCCAGAGGGACGATCACAGGTTCAGCCTGGATGGGTCCCGGAGCCACGCCGCCGGCCCCCTTACAGAGCCAGAAGAGCGAAGAGGTCCGGAGAAAGCGGCGGCAGAAGACGTTCCTGTCTTCAAATAAGGTAGCGCACAGCACTGCAGCTGTGCGCCATTGCTCTCAGCACACTTCACACTCCGGTCACTGAGGGTGCAGGGCGCTGGGGGGGGAGCGCCCTGAGACGCAATAAAAACGATATAAAAACCTTATATGGCTAAAAAAAATGCATCACATATAGCTCCTGGGCTATATGGATGCATTTATCCCCTGCCAGTTTCCTGAAAAAAGCGGGAGAAAAGGCCGCCGTGAAGGGGGCGGAGCCTTTCTCCTCAGCACACAAGCGCCATTTTCTTTCACAGCTCCGCTGGAAGGACGGCTCCCTGACTCTCCCCTGCAGTCCTGCACTACAGAAACAGGGTAAAACAGAGAGGGGGGCACTATTGGCAGCTAATATATAAATACAGCAGCTATAACAGGGAGTAACACTTATATAAGGTTATCCCTGTATATATATAGCGCTCTGGTGTGTGCTGGCAAACTCTCCCTCTGTCTCCCCAAAGGGCTAGTGGGGTCCTGTCCTCTATCAGAGCATTCCCTGTGTGTGTGCTGGGTGTCGGTACGATTGTGTCGACATGTATGAGGAGGAAAATGATGTGGAAGCAGAGCAATTGCCTGTGTTAGTGATGTCACCCCCTAGGGAGTCGACACCTGACTGGATGGTAGTAATTAAAGAATTACGTGACAATGTCAGCACTTTGCAAAAAACTGTTGACGACATGAGACAGCCGACAAATCAATTAGTGCCTGTTCAGGCGTCTCAGACACCGTCAGGGGCGCTAAAACGCCCGTTACCTCAGATGGTCGACACAGACCCTGACACGGATACTGAATCCAGTGTCGACGGTGACGAGACAAACGTAATGTCCAGTAGGGCCACACGTTACATGATCACGGCAATGAAGGAGGCATTGAACATTTCTGACACTACAAGTACCACAAAAAAGGGTATTATGTGGGGTGTGAAAAAACTACCAGTGGTTTTTCCTGAGTCCGATGAATTAAATGAGGTGTGTGATAAAGCGTGGGTTTCCCCCGATAAAAAACTGCTGATTTCTAATAAATTATTGGCACTATACCCTTTCCCGCCAGAGGTTAGGGCACGTTGGGAAACACCCCCTAGGGTAGATAAGGCGCTCACACGCTTATCAAAACAAGTGGCGTTACCGTCTCCTGATACGGCCGCTCTCAAGGAACCAGCTGATAGAAGGCTGGAAAATATCTTAAAAGGTATATACACACATACCGGTGTTATACTGCGACCAGCGATCGCCTCAGCCTGGATGTGCAGCGCTGGAGTGGCTTGGTCGGATTCCCTGACTGAAAATATTGATACCCTGGATAGGGACAGTATATTATTAACTATAGAGCATTTAAAGGATGCATTACTATATATGCGAGATGCACAGAGGGATATTTGCACCCTGGCATCTAGAGTAAGTGCGATGTCCATCTCTGCCAGAAGAACGTTATGGACGCGACAGTGGTCAGGTGATGCGGATTCCAAACGACATATGGAAGTATTGCCGTATAAAGGGGAGGAGTTATTTGGGGTCGGTCTATCGGACCTGGTGGCCACAGCAACGGCTGGAAAATCCACCTTTTTACCCCAGGTCACCTCTCATCAGAAAAAGACACCGTCTTTTCAAACCCAGTCCTTTCGTCCCTATAAGGGCAAGAGGGAAAAAGGCCGCTCGTTCCTGCCCCGGGGCAGAGGAAGGGGAAAAAGACTGCACCATGCAGCCTCTTCCCAGGAGCAGAAGCCCTCCCCCGCTTCTGCCAAGTCCTCAGCATGACGCTGGGGCTCTGCAAGCAGACTCGGGCACGGTGGGGGGCCGTCTCAAGAATTTCAGCGCGCAGTGGGCTCACTCGCAAGTGGACCCCTGGATCCTGCAGGTAGTATCACAGGGGTACAAATTGGAATTCGAGACGTCTCCCCCTCGCCGGTTCCTGAAGTCTGCTCTACCAACGTCTCCCTCCGACAGGGAGGCAGTATTGGAAGCTATTCACAAGCTGTATTCCCAGCAGGTGATAATCAAGGTACCCCTCCTACAACAGGGAAAGGGGTATTATTCCACGCTGTTTGTGGTACCGAAGCCGGACGGCTCGGTGAGACCAATTTTAAATCTAAAATCTTTGAACACTTACATAAAAAGGTTCAAATTCAAGATGGAGTCACTCAGAGCAGTGATAGCGAACCTGGAAGAAGGGGACTATATGGTATCTCTAGACATCAAGGATGCTTATCTCCATGTCCCAATCTACCCTTCTCACCAAGGGTACCTCAGGTTTGTGATACAAAACTGTCATTATCAGTTTCAGACGCTGCCGTTTGGATTGTCCACGGCACCACGGGTCTTTACCAAGGTAATGGCCGAAATGATGATTCTTCTTCGAAGAAAAGGCGTATTAATTATCCCTTACTTGGACGATCTCCTGATAAGGGCAAGGTCCAGGGAACAGTTAGAGGTCGGAGTAGCACTATCTCAGGTAGTGCTACGTCAGCACGGGTGGATTCTAAATATCCCAAAATCACAGCTGATTCCGACAACACGTCTACTGTTCCTAGGGATGATTCTGGACACAGTCCAGAAAAAGGTGTTTCTCCCGGAGGAGAAGGCCAGGGAGTTATCCGAGCTAGTCAGGAACCTCCTAAAACCAGGACAAGTGTCAGTGCATCAGTGCACGAGAGTCCTGGGAAAAATGGTGGCTTCTTACGAAGCGATTCCATTCGGAAGATTCCATGCAAGAACTTTTCAGTGGGATCTGCTGGACAAATGGTCCGGATCGCATCTTCAGATGCATCAGCAGATAACCCTATCTCCAAGGACACGGGTATCTCTCCTGTGGTGGTTACAGAAGGCTCATCTTCTAGAGGGCCGCAGATTCGGCATTCAGGATTGGATGCTGGTAACCACGGATGCCAGCCTGAGAGGCTGGGGAGCAGTCACACAGGGAAGAAATTTCCAGGGCTTGTGGACAAGCATGGAAACGTCTCTTCACATAAATATCCTAGAGCTAAGGGCCATTTACAATGCCCTAAGTCAAGCAAGGCCTCTGCTTCAGGGTCGACCGGTATTGATCCAGTCGGACAGAAGTCTTCCAAGTGATTGTAAAACGTTGGGAAAAACCAAAGGTGGACATGATGGCGTCCCGTCTCAACAAGAAACTGGACAGATATTGCGCCAGGTCAAGGGACCCTCAGGCAATAGCGGTGGACGCTCTGGTAACTCCGTGGGTGTTCCAGTCGGTATATGTGTTCCCTCCTCTTCCTCTCATACCAAAAGTACTGAGAATCATAAGAAGGAGAGGAGTAAGAACGATACTCGTGGCTCCGGATTGGCCAAGAAGAACTTGGTACCCGGAGCTGCAAGAGATGCTCACGGAGGACCCGTGGCCTCTACCTCTAAGGAAGGACCTGCTCCAGCAGGGACCTTGTCTGTTCCAAGACTTACCGCGGCTGCGTTTGACGGCATGGCGGTTGAACGCCGTATCCTGAAGGAAAAAGGCATTCCAGATAAAGTCATCCCTACCCTGATCAAGGCCAGGAAGGATGTAACTGCAAAACATTATCATCGCATTTGGCGAAAATATGTTGCGTGGTGTGAGGCCAAGAAGGCCCCTACGGAGGAATTTCAACTGGGTCGTTTCCTACATTTCCTGCAAGCAGGATTGTCTATGGGCCTAAAATTAGGATCCATTAAGGTTCAAATTTCGGCCCTGTCGATCTTCTTCCAGAAAGAAGTGGCTTCAGTGCCTGAAGTTCAGACGTTTGTCAAAGGGGTACTGCATATACAGCCTCCTTTTGTGCCTCCAGTGGCACCTTGGGATCTCAATGTAGTTTTAGGGTTCCTAAAATCACATTGGTTTGAACCACTTGCCACAGTGGATTTGAAATATCTCACATGGAAAGTGGTAATGCTGTTGGCCCTGGCTTCAGCCAGGCGCGTATCAGAATTGGCGGCTTTATCCTATAAAAGCCCTTACCTGATATTTCATTCGGATAGGGCGGAATTGAGGACTCGTCCTCAATTTCTCCCTAAGGTGGTTTCAGCGTTTCACATGAATCAACCTATTGTGGTACCTGTGGCTACTAGGGACTTGGAGGACTCCAAGTTGCTGGACGTAGTCAGGGCCCTGAAAATATGTTTCCAGGACGGCTGGAGTCAGAAAATCTGACTCGCTGTTTATACTGTGTGCACCCAACAAGCTGGGTGCTCCTGCTTCTAAGCAGACGATTGCTCGTTGAATTTGTAGTACAATTCAACTTGCACATTCTGTGGCAGGCCTGCCACAGCCAAAATCTGTAAAAGCCCATTCCACAAGGAAGGTGGGCTCATCTTGGGCGGCTGCCCGAGGGGTCTCGGCTTTACAACTTTGCCGAGCAGCTACTTGGTCAGGGGCAAACACGTTTGCTAAATTCTACAAATTTGATACCCTGGCTGAGGAGGACCTGGAGTTCTCTCATTCGGTGCTGCAGAGTCATCCGCACTCTCCCGCCCGTTTGGGGCTTTGGTATAATCCCCATGGTCCTTACGGAGTTCCCAGCATCCACTAGGACGTCAGAGAAAATAAGAATTTACTTACCGATAATTCTATTTCTCGTAGTCCGTAGTGGATGCTGGGCGCCCATCCCAAGTGCGGATTGTCTGCAATACTTGTATATAGTTATTGTTACAAAAAAATCGGGATGTTTATTGTTGTGAGCCATCTTTTCAGAGGCTCCTACGGTTATCATACTGTTAACTGGGTTCACATCACGAGTTGTACGGTGTGATTGGTGTGGCTGGTATGAGTCTTACCCGGGATTCAAGATCCTTCCTTATTATGTACGCTCGTCCGGGCACAGTATCTTAACTGAGGCTTGGAGGAGGGTCATAGGGGGAGGAGCCAGTGCACACCAGCTAGTCTAAAGCTTTTACTTTTTGTGCCCAGTCTCCTGCGGAGCCGCTATTCCCCATGGTCCTTACGGAGTTCCCAGCATCCACTACGGACTACGAGAAATAGAATTATCGGTAAGTAAATTCTTATTTTTTTCAATCCCGGGATTCCTTGAACCCCTGGGATTGAATTGTACACACAACCTATGATGTGTCAGCCCGTCCATGTCCCTGTTTGGAGAGTCCGTGTCTGGAGGAGGGAAGTGGTAGCTGCTATACTCATATCTTCCGTGGGTATATATATAAACAGCAAATAGTACCTGTATAAAGGTGCCTCCTGCCACTGCCATATGAAGGTCCCTACTGTGAGGTGATTGCAATACTGTGCTAGGGACATAGGGCATCTGATATCTGTGTTTGCTTCTGTGGTTGCATTAGGGTTATGGAGTAAGATTCTGCAGCAGGGTCCAGCACTTCACCTCCTGCGGCTGCCATGTACAGATCCTGAAGTGGGGTAATAGTAATGCCTGGCTATAGATGGGCGCCAACTAATTCTGTACTGACTTCTCCAGTGTCGGGCAACAGGTTAAGTGCTGCCCGGGCTGAAAATAGATGTGTACTTGCGAACCTTAATCCTGAAAAAGCCTGGGATTGGAGACGCCAACCCTGAGATTCAAATCCCTAGTGTTTGTAGCAACAACAACAAAATCCCAGGATTCTGCCTCCCTACTCGCATACCAGTACAGTTAAGTCCAGATTCTATTGGAGCAGCTCTGAATGTATTAGTGCTGGTAGAAGAGGGGACCCTTTAAATTAATCCAGACCACGCTTAGCTAAATACAGGTTGAGTCTCCCTTATCCAAAATGCTTGGGACCAGAGGTATTTTGGATATGGGATTTTTCCGTATTTTGGAATAATTGCATACTATAATGAGATATCATGGTGATGGGACCTAAATCTAAGCACAGAATGCATTTATTTTACATATACACCTTATACACACAGCCTGAAGGTCATTTTAGCCAATATTTTTTATAACTTTGTGCATTAAACAAAGTGTGTCTACATTCACACAATTCATTTATGTTTCATATACACCTTATACACACAGCCTGAAGGTCATTTAATACAATATTTTTAATAACTTTGTGTATTAAACAAAGTTTGCGTACATTGAGCCATCAAAAAACAAAGGTTTCACTATCTCACTCTCACTCAAAAAAGTCCGTATTTCGGAATATTTGGATATGGGATACTCAACCTGTATAAGACTACATTCTAAATCGAAAAGAATAATTTCATTCATCCAGTGGTAATATTTTTTTTAATAGAGTAATTTTTATTCAACAGCGTTTTTATATATACAGACATTTCAGTGTACACTGGGAAGCACATTGGGATTACACGTTGTTCAAAGCATTATTGTCACCAAGGATATACGTATACTTATACTGATACGAATGACATTTCCCATTTTACAGTTCCCGTGCATTCTTCCCACCATATACATATTTTCTGAAGTCTGTAACCAGGTCGTGTTTCACATACTTAACATTTTGTATTTCCTCCCACCCCCCCACCCAGGACCTGTATTAAAAATTACCCCGTCTATCAGGCCCTAAATAGCCCCCAACCCCTCTACCCCCAAACAAACCCTTTAACTAACTTAAGCCTAGTTACCTAACATATGCGTGGTGTGGTGTGGCGACCAGATATGTAAACAGCTATAATAGAGGAGAGGTGAAGGTCCGGCTCAGCGCCCCAGGGCCCAAATATCACACCGCGGCGAAGGTCGGTGCCTCTAAGTCCGAAGGGCAAGGGATGAGTATGTGGAATTGATCCAAGGAGACCATATCTTCTCGTATTTGGTAAGGGCATTATATTTCATGTATACATATCGTTCTTTTGTTAGAGTATCATTTACCAAACCTTTAAAAGCATGTATCGTGGGAGGTCGCGGGGCCATCCACGACCGCGCGATGCACACCTTTGCAAGGGCGTACATGTTGCGGGCGTACAAGTCTTCCCAGCGGGACCCAGAATCGGGGTCTCCCACCCCCAGAATGCAGAATTTCGGAGTCGGCAAGCTTCTCTGTATCCCCGTATGTTCCAGAATCGACCCGACCCCGGCCCAGAACACCTGCAGCAGCGGGCATTCCCATGTGAGGTGCCAGAATGTGCCTCCGGCAACCCCGCACTTGGGGCAAGCACCAGCGCTATCTGTCCTAAATCTGGCCAGCCTGCTCGGTGTCATGTATGATCTATGTAGAATAAAAAACTGTATCTGTTGAAACCGCAGCGATTTGGTGACCTGGCTCGGGTTACCCAGAGCGCCCTCCCAGTCTTCCCCGTCCATGGGACCTACGTCACTCTCCCATCTCTCCCTAAGACTTGAGAGCGGGTCTGCATGTGTCGTTTGAAGGAGATACGAGTAGGTGAAGGAGATCACCTTAACTCGGCCCAGTGAATGTAGAAGTGCTTTCATGGGGAAGGGGAAAAGCGTTGGGGAAGAATCTGCGAATTGCGCCTGCAGGGCATGTCTCAGTTGTAAGAATCTATAGAAGTGAGAGTTCGGGAGTCCAAACTCCTCTTTCAATTGCTGAAATGATTTTAACGTGCCATTGCTATATAGCTGGGACACCGAAATTATCAAGTACGGAGCCCATACCTCCTCACCCCCCAGGGATCCCAGTTCACTGAGCAATCTGGAGTGCCACAGAGAAGTGTCCGTGTCCATTCCCTCATACCCAAGTAGGGCCTTCAATGCCAACCATATCTTCATAGCCTGGAAGACAATAGGAGGTGAGAGTCTGGAAGGGTTACCCCCCGCCAAAACCTGTGCCGGGGAAAGACTTGGGTAATAGCATCTAAGGAACGCCCGGCCTAGTCCATCTTCCTCCCCTCCTCGGAGCCACATACCAATGTGTGATAACTGAGCAGCATAATAATACAGTTGGAAGTGGGGTAATGCCAAGCCGCCGTCCCTTTTTTGTCTGGTAAGAGTGGATAATTTTATTCTGGATCTTCTATTGGCCCATATCAAGGACGTCAGGACACTATTTAATTTTCTGAAGAACGCTGGAAATATGTAAACAGGGGACTGCAATAGAACATACAAAAGTTTAGGCAACACTACCATTTTAATGAGGCCGACTCTACCCGTCATTGTCAGTGGCAGCTTGCACCAAGCTCTCGATTTGCGCACAACCATCTGTACCACAGGGTCAAGGTTTAAGGGCACAAAGTCCGATGGGTCGTTAGTGACCAGGATCCCTAGGTACTTAAACTGGGCTGTCCAACACAGCGGTAAGGATATTTTCGGAGTCCGGGGGGGGGAGCCTATAACGGGCATGATAAACGATTTGGTCCAGTTTATGCGGAGACCCGAGTACCTACCGAAGGTCTCTATGACCCGCAACACAATGGGCATATCCACCGCGTAGTCTCGAAGGAATAGCATAAAGGGCCAATTTGTCAGTGCAGGGGCCCGTACTGATTCCCTCAATGTCCGGGTGTGACCTAATCAAACAGGCCAGGGGCTCCATGGCTATGGCAAACAGGGCGGGAGAGAGGGGACATCCCTGTCTGGTGCCCCGTGTCAAAGGGAATGAGGAGGAAATGTATCCATTCACCAGGACCCTGGCGCGTGGATTCTGGTATAACAGTTTGACCCATTGTATAAAGTTAGGGCCGAAGCCCATGCTCCTCATAACTCCCCACAGGTATGGCCACTCAACACTATCAAAATCCTTGGCCGCGTCCAATGAGACCACGACCTCGTCTGAAGGGAAATCATGAGGAGCCTGCAAAATAGTGTACAGCCTGCGCAAATTAATGGACGTGGATTTCCCGGGCATGAAGCCGGTTTGATCGGGATGGATTATGGATTCAATCACCGTGTTTATACGGACCGCAAGAATTTTCGCTAGGATCTTAGCGTCAGTGGGAATAAGGGAGATCGGCCTGTATGACTCCAAGAGTTTAGGGTCCTTACCAGGTTTTGGAAGCATTATTAGAATAGCCTCGGACATTGAGGGAGGAAGGCAGTCAGCGGCATATATGTTAACATACATGTCTAGTAGTTGAGGTCCAAAGAACTTAATGTACTGTTTATATAGTTCCGTGGGAATACCGTCACTACCCGGGGATTTACCACTAGGAGCCGCCTCGACCGCCGACATCACCTCCTCCAAGGTCAGAGGCGCATCCAGGGCGTCCCTAGCCTCAGGGGAAAGTTTAGAAAGGGGGATATTTGTCAGGTAGAGGTCTAGCTCCTCGCCGGAGCATGTCAGTCGACTGTTATATACCTCCCTAAAATAACAGAGGAGTAGCTGTGCAATGTCGGGGGTGTTATCTGTAATGGAGCCGTCGGCGCCGAGCAGCTGCGCTATCGTGGTCCCAGGCCTGTCGTAGTGCACCAGGTGGGCCAACAAGCCACCTGGTCTGTCCGCCTGCATGTATATATTATTGGCCCTGAACAAGAGGGAGCGTGCATTTTTGTCTGAGAGGTGAGCCAGCCAGGCCCCCTGAGCCGTCTGCCAGCGGGCCTTCAGCGCAGGGGTGCCCTCAGTCAGGTAGCGTGTCTCCAGGTCCCTGCACTCGGTCTCAAGCTGTCTTTCTGTCGCCCTGCGAGCCACCTTGCAGGCAGCAATTTTGCCAATTAAGGTACCTCGCATATACGCCTTGAATGCATCCCAAACTACCTGAGCCGGGGCCGTGTCTGCGTTATCCGCGAAAAATCCCTCCCATGTGGGCGCTAATTCTGGGCATTCGCCCAGCTGGGCAAGCCAGGATGGATGCAACCTCCAATATGATTGTCCCTTCTGACAGTCCCCTACCAGTGACAGCACCAGGGGTGAATGATCAGATACCCCCCGTGCCTCGTAATGAGCGTCCATCACGCCAGGCACAAGCTCAGGTGAGACCAGGGCCAGGTCGATTCTGGAAAAGGAGCCATGTGTACTCGAATAACAGGAGTATTGCCGAAGGGTAGGATTTCGAACCCTCCAGACATCTACCCACTGCATACTGTCTAGAAACTCTGCAAATTTAGATTTGGGAGGAATCAAGTCGCCCCCCGCTCCCTGTCTCGAAGGAGTCCTCCATCTGTCCAAAGAGGCATCCAACACAGCGTTGAAGTCTCCCAGGCAGATGACAGGAGTATGGGGGGAGGAGGCAACGAATGAGGCAGCCTTTTGCAGGACATCGTAGGAGAATGGGGGGGGAACATACACAGACAATAGGAAAAAATTTCGTGAAAACAATTTGCACTCTAGAAATACGTATCTACCATAAGGATCTGTGTTTACCCTGATCATCTCGAACTGTACAGTCCTCCTTATCATCACCGACACCCCTCGGGAATAAGAGGAGTGTGAGGAATGATACGCCCACCCCACCCAAGGCCTGCGGAGCGATAACAGCCTATTCCCCTCCAAGTGAGTTTCACTCAAGCAAATGATATCCGGGCCATATTTCTTGATCATTTTAAATACTAGGGAACGTTTAACTTTGTTGTTGATGCCCCGGACATTCCACGCCAGAAATTTCAAGGGAGGCATGTCAGTCTAAGTATCAACAGGGACGCAGCTCTTTTAGCAACCACCCGTCCAACCGGTGTTTTGCACCTATAATCATGTCGCCCGCAGGCCCCGAGCCGGACCCCATAAAACAGTGCAAGCCCACCACACCCTCCAAGTGACAAGCATATAGGCTTCTTAAATTCAAAACGAGCAACATAATAACTGCTGAGAGGCCAACGGCGGCCCCAAAACTTCCCCCCACCCCGTATACCTCCCCGAACTGTGGTATACCCATATCCCTAACTAAACTCTAACCTTGGAGATCCCAAAGCCTACGGCAACACTGTACCAGGTGTACAGATCAAATCAACCCCAATACAAAAACCCTTTTGTACGTTAATGTCACTTCTCAGCAAAGTCCAGAACCATTAAGCTAGAGGAAGCTCCCTGGACTTATACTTGCGGAGTGTTGGCCCATATAGGAGGGCGACCCGGTGTCAGTCTGGAGCCAGCTGGCGGTCCCCCGGAGCATACCTGTCCAGCCAGGACGCTGCCTCCCTCGGCGAGCCGAAGAACTTTGTCTCCCCGTCCGCCACCACGCGGAGCCTGGAGGGGAACAGCATCGAGTAGGGCAGATTCAAGTCTCGAAGACGTCTTTTGATGGGAAGAAACTGGGCCCGGTCTTTTTGAACGTCCGCTGCAAAGTCCGGAAATGCCGACACCCTGATTCCATTCCGGAGTAGGGGGCCCTTCACACGGCCCAGGCGCAGGACAGAGTCCCGATCCTTGTAGTGCAGGAACTTTGCAATAAAAGTTCGTGGCGGGGCGCCTGGGGGTAGAGGCCGGAAGGGCACACGGTGAGCCCGCTCCACTGCGAACTGGGAGGTGAAGGATTCCGCGCCATATGCCTCTTTTAGCCAGGACTCCAGGAAATCTTCAGGGTTTGCCCCCTCCTCCTTTTCGGGGAGGCCCACGAATCTCACATTGTTTCTGCGGAGTCTGCCCTCCATGTCCAGGAGTTTAGTTTGCATTGTCGCGACTTGCTGTGTGACTGCAGACACCGATCTCTGTAGAGGGCCACTGAGGTCCTCCAAGTTGGAGACCCTTGTCTCGGTTTCGCCCACTCTCTCCCGTATTCGCTGGACGTCCTGCCGCATCAATGATAGATCACACTGTACCTTCTCCATTTTGTCCGACAGACGTTGTTCGCTGGCCGCTATAGCCTCCAGGACCTGCTGGATGGAGGGAGCGGTTGGCTGTGTATTCGCCCCCGAGTCGGCCCCGGCCGAGGGATCCATTCTGGCAGGGGGGGAGGTCTTAGGTGATGGCTGCGTCGACTGGGTTGCAGGCTGTCGTGCAAACTTCTCCAATTTAGCAGCGGCAGCGCTCTGGCCACCCCTCACCATCGTATCAATGCCCAGCACAGCTCAGAGTCTCGATATTCAGTGTCAAGAGGTATAGCAGTAGGGTGGTAAATGCAGTATCAGCAGCTGCCAGGCACTGGGAGAGCCAGCTGCCAGGCCAGTGGGAGAAGGGGGGAACCAGGTGAATTCAGTGGTATATAAATATAAATGTAAATCCAATATGTGATGTTCCAAGGATAAAGGCAGGGGCAGGGCAGCTGGGGCCAGTCCAAGCTCCTCCAGCCCAGCACGATCTCACACTCGCTGCACCCTGCTGTAAGGAGGGAGGGAGGAAGCTGCAAGCAAGATGGCCGCCCAGCACATTGATCATTCCCTCCTCTCACCCTGCACCATCCTTCAGGGGAGCTGACTTATGCCTGTGTGGAGCCCTGGGGGTGCAGGAGTGAGGTGTCGCTGTCCTCAGGAGCCGCCAGCCGCTGTGTCCGCCTCCGGCGCGGGATCGCGCGCGCACACGCGCCCGTCAGAGCTCCAAAACTGAGGCCGGGGATTGAGTTGCGGCCTAGGCCCGAAGTCCGGGCGGCCGCTGGCGCGGGCCGGGAGTGCTCGTTTCGGTCAGTAACTGTGCCCGCTGCCTCCCCAGTACTGATAGGCAGGAGGGGGGACCAGGGAAGACCGCAGTATAGAGCCCCAGGATTGTTTCAGGATCTTTTTCCAGGGAGCTCCTCGATCCTGCTGCCTAGTCTCTTGCTGCCGTGGCCACGCCCCCATCCAGTGGTAATATTTAATCTATATATAAAACTCATCACAAAATCTCTTAAACCACACGGCCTACAGTCTTGAAACTTGGCAGGTAGCTTCTCCTTAGGTCCCAGGTGCTTGCTAGGAACCAGTTTTACAAATGTCACTGTCCATCCACGGAAATCGCCAAAAATGTATGTATGTGTATATGTATGTTCCAGCATAACTCCGGAATGCCTGAAGCAATTTGCACCAAACTTGGTACACACATGACTTACAATCTGGGAACAAACACTGTGGGGGTAACACACCCATAGCACCCCTAGTGTTGGGCCAGCAGCACAGACTATATCAGGACATGCATGATATGTCAGTGAGAACAGGGCTCATGTGGCAGTGACCTGATGTGATGAGGGGAATGGAGGTAGCAGGAAGCCACACGCTGAGAGTCATATAGTGGGAGGAGCAGGTTCCCCAGCAGCACAGAGTATATTAGGAGATGCATGATATGTCAGGCAGGACAGGGCTGCATGTGACAGGGGCAGTGACATGTCAGGAGGGGGAATGGAGGTAGCACAAACCCACACACACAGTTATGTAGTGGAAGTAGCAGGGTCCCCCAGCAGCACAGAGTATATCAGGAGATGCATAATGTGTTGCGCTATATAAGGAACTGTAAATAAATTCATCATTTCATAGGGGCACTGACATGATGTGAGGAGGGGAATGGAGGCAGCAGGAAGCCACAGACTGAGAGTTGTATAGTGGGAAGAGCAGGGTCACTTGTAGGACCAAAAAGGGGTCCGGCCACTACACAAAGTGGGTCAGGGAAGCAAGATATGCCTATATACTAGATCTCCAACCAATGTAAATTAATGAACAACCATCATTCTCATTTACCAACCTCATCCCGTAGCGAATCACGGGTATTCAGCTAGTTATATCTATTTTAACAGGTACTCGTTCATGAACTCTTTTGGTAAAACGTATTTTGCATTATAAACTACTAGAAAACTCTCAAAATGACACACGGCTTCCCAGATTGGTGCGACAGTAGTGAGTTTAGGATGACTGCTTTGTTGTCTGTATTCTGCCAGGTTCTCACCTGTCTTTATTTTATCTGCAGACTGTGTACACATGCGTGGATCATCACTGGAGGGACCCTGTCTTTGCCACATGTGGGCAGCAGGTGGACATCTGGGATGAACAGCGGACCAGTCCCATCAGATCCTATTCCTGGGGAGTAGACAGCATTTCCAGCATCCGGTTTAACCCCATTGAGGTAACACCGCTGTGCTTTAGTCTTCGCATTCAATGATGGCCACAGGGCCTTGCAGCCTCTATAGTAGATAACAGCCGATTAGTAGGATTTCCCAGCTGTATTCATTTCCGTTTCCAGATTGGCTTTAAGGACTGAGACCAACAGAATCAAGCCTGTAATGATAGATAAGACGCTGGTTTAGATTAGAATAATATATATTATTACTAGAAATAAGAAAGATTTCCCATCTGTAAGGGAAGTTCTATACAACCAAGCATTGACCAGATAAGATTAGTGTATTGGCTGTATGTCTGTCCTGCTGCATTACCAGAAATTCCATATATTTGTTTTGGGGTTTTTTAGACACACATTCTAGGAAGCTGTGCTGCTGACAGAAGCATTGTCCTGTATGATATGCGGAAACCTACACCATTGAAAAAGGTAAGTAGCGCTTTCCCTGTGTACGTCTAGTATCTGTGCCACACTCTCGTCTCCCAGGGTGGCGTGTGCAGGAAGGTACTGATCTCTTCATTGGAGACGCTGAGGCAGGAGACACTAGTTGTAGGATTACACACCGTGGAGTCAGACAACGTTGCAATGAACGGACAGGCTGCTTTCTCATGAATATTGATTCCCAAGGGTATTTAGAATGCGGTCTTAAAGCTGTTGTGGGACTACACATTCCAGCATGCCCTGACACATTTTTGCTATTATTGCATGCTAAATCTGTGCAGGGCATGCTGGGATGTGTAGTTTCACAACAGTTGGAGGACCACCTGTTGAATACCCCTGGTGTAGGCAATAGGTCTACATTTGACATATTTTAATTGTATTAAATAAAGGAGAAGGGTGGGAGTAGTGGGGCGCTGTATAGGTTTTTGGTAGGCTGGCCTGGGGGGGGGGTTTGAGTCCCCTATTTGACTCCAAATGAAAATGCAAACTGGAAAAGATTTAACTCCCCCTTTTGGGTGCCAAAAAAACCTTATAACTACCTAGTGCTAGGTGTCAAAAGATGATGAAATAAGTATATAAAAAATATTTTTAATAAAAGTAACACTGGTTAAAATATATTAACATGAAATGCAAATTATGCAACAATGCAGACAGGAAAAAGTCATACCGGTAGGGGTGTGTGGAGCCACAGGTGTTAAGGTGAAACAGAGTATCCCGGGAAAATACCCTGTTTTTGGCTCCAAGGATTTTTCCCACCGACCGTGATGAAGGGTTTAAACGTCTGTGGATGATGAAGGCACAGCAGGGCAACGCCGACGCATTTCGGGACTATCCTGTCCCTTTTTCAAGGCAGATCCAAAAAAGGGACAGGATAGTCCCGAAACGCGTCGGCGTTGCCCTGCTGTGCCTTCATCATCCACGGACGTTTAAACCCTTCATCACGGTCGGTGGGAAAAATCCTTGGAGCCAAAAACAGGGTATTTTCCCGGGATACTCTGTTTCACCTTAACACCTGTGGCTCCACACACCCCTACTGGCATGACTTTTTCCTGTCTGCATTGTTGCATAATTTGCATTTCATGTTAATATATTTTAACCAGTGTTACTTTTATTAAAAATATTTTTTATATACTTATTTCATCATCTTTTGATACCTAGCACCAGGTAGTTATAAGGTTTTTTTGGCGCCCAAAAGGGGGAGTTAAATCTTTTCCAGTTTGTAATTGTATTAAATGTCAAGAGTACTCATATTTAATTTATTTTTGTATCTCGTTTGCTGTGTCAGTGCTGATTTTTTTAATTTATTTTTGTATATTGCAAGAAGCTGATTTGACATCCGTTTTCTGTATTCACTAAGATTAGAGGGTCTTTAGACCCCAAAATAGAATCTTCTGTATATGGGCCATGATGGTAAAATGCGTTGTTACGTTTTTTTAATCTGACATTCCACTAATAGACAGGGGAAGCTCCTCCCACATCTGTGTCCTGATTGGTCCTCACAAGTATAAAACACTTCAGCCATTTCATGTTCAACTTTTTGATTTCTGGAGGTGGCCTGGTACTGCTGTTTGGTGACGCCATGGTGGCCAGATTATATAAGGTCCAGCTGTTCTTCTCAAGTCAAGCAACTAGCATGCAAAATTATTGACTGTTAAAGCCTTATTTTCTGACTGACCCAATAATGGTCCTATCAGTCTCCATAAGAAAACTATCTGACATCAAGATCATTTTGGGGTTATACTCATAAGTATTGTGTGGTTACGCCAATATCGCAGCGTGCGTGGCTGGTTGAAGTTTGGCAGAAGGCAACCCAGCTGGATTAATTTTGTCATAAGAGAAAATCCTGTTGATTTTAATAAAAAATAAAATAAATAGTTGAGTGGTCCTTTAAAAAATAATTAATAAAGATAATACTGACTATGTATTGGGTTAATGACTGGGCTATATATGTATTTTAGTCATGTATAGAAAGGTGAGAAACAACATCTGTGTGTCAAAAATATCACTGTGTATGGGTTGGGGCCACGTTACCGGTGGGCGGGATCCCAGCAGCCAGCATACCGACGCAGAATGCCGGCGGGGGGCGAGTAGAACGAAGCCCCTTGCAGGCTCTGGTTCTATTCCCACTCTATGACTGTCGTTGACACCCACGAGTGGGAATAGTCCCTTGAAGTCGGCATGAGTGGCCGGAATGCAGGTGGAGTTATTGTGACCATCTGTCACATAACTACATCCCCTGTGTATATCTTTCCCAATCCTTAGGGTGGATACACACCTGAATGATGTCAGTACAATATGTTGTTTCTGGCCGGGTCGTACAGTGTGTACGTCCGATTGCGCACTCCCGCGGGTCACATGCCACATCTTTTGGTTGGCCGTGCTACACAGCCAACCAGAACATATTGTGCCTTAGACTACAGTTGAACATGTTCTTATTAGCCATGTTCTATACTCTGTATGTCTTTATATAATATTAGATGATCTGTGTTTTTATGGGGAATTTTGTATCTAGTAGGGTTCCTTCTCAATTGGATGACTCTGCCCTAAACAGGAAAGTATATTTAAATATCAAAAACCTTCTTACCTGCGTTCCTCCGATCTGTGGGGTCTCATGATCACCCTAACAGTCCCAGCAGGAGGTCCTCTCTCTTCTGCATTCCCAAACTGGGGCTCCTTTGCCTCAGAGGCAGCAGTTCGAAGAAAGGTCTTCCTGAGCAGGAGGGATGGCCTCATGGCACCTGAAGGATGGGAGGAACCCAGGTAATTGAACTTTCTCTATTTCATTTGATAATGGTGAAGGATTCTGAAATGAATTGGCAGCTTTGGGTCAAATTCAATTATCTGTGGAATGGTACTATGTGATGGAAGGCTGATTCTGCTCGCAGACAGATGTAAATAATATCCCCGTACCGTAACTGGGCGATAAATGCATGTCGCCAGTTGCCGGCGGTACAGAACCTATCATCATTTTTCATAACATACAATTTAGCGCTTTTTAAAGCAAAACGGACGTTCTAGTGCAGTGATTGGCTAATTCTGTGCCATCATCGCACTTCTTTTCTTTTTGTTCCAGATTATTCTAGAAATGAGAACAAATGCGATTTGCTGGAACCCTATGGAAGCTTTCATATTTACAGCCGCTAATGAGAACTACAAGTAAGTATTCTATAAAGTATCTCATATATAATAGCCCAGATCTGTGACTTTGTGCCTGTGTGTATAACGCATCTCTCATTGGGTTAGTGGCAGGTCTATCACACCCAGTCCACAGCTGATTGGGCAAGAAACGCCCTCCCACACAGGTTATATCCAATGGGAGGCTCTGCCCTTTGCCAGCCTGGAAGCCCCGAGATGGCTAATGTAACGGATAGAGTGGGTGATATTGTGGAGGGTAATGTCTGGACGCTGAATCAATGTAAAAGGTGACAGTGCTGTGCAGTGCAGTGGGGGTGCAGTCTGGGCCGGTCCTAGGGTGTTCGGCGCCCCCCTGCAAACTATAAATTTGCACCCTCGCATACTTTACAAAGACACAGCGCACATAATACCCCCTGTAGTAGAGACACTTACACACGTAACGCCCCCTGTACCAGTGACGCTTACACACGTAACGCCCCCTGTACCAGTGACGCTTACACACGTAACGCCCCCTGTACCAGTGACGCTTACACACGTAACGCCCCCTGTACCAGTGACGCTTACACACGTAACGCCCCCTGTACCAGTGACGCTTACACACGTAACGCCCCCTGTACCAGTGACGCTTACACACGTAACGCCCCCTGTACCAGTGACGCTTACACACGTAACGCCCCCTGTACCAGTGACGCGTACACACGTAACGCCCCCTGTACCAGTGACGCTTACACACGTAACGCCCCCTGTAGCAGTGACGCTTACACACGTAACGCCCCCTGTAGCAGTGACGCTTACACACGTAACGCCCCCTGTAGCAGTGACGCTTACACACGTAACATCCCCCGTAGCAGTGACGCTTACACACGTAACGCCCTCTGTACCAGTGCCGCTTAGACACGTAATGCCCTCTGTACCAGTGACGCTTAGACACGTAACGCCCCTGTATCTGTGCCGCTTAGACACGTAATGCCCCTGTACCAGTGATGCTTACACACGTAACGCCCCCTGTACCAGTGCCGCTTACACACGGAATGCCCCCTGTACCAGTGCCGCTTACACACGGAATGCCCCCTGTAGCAGTGCCGCTTACACACGGAATGCCCCCTGTAGCAATGCCGCTTACACACGTAATGCCCCCTGTACCAGTGCTGCTTACACACGTAATGCCCCCTGTACCAGTGCCGCTTACACACGTAATGCCCCCTGTACCAGTGCTGCTTACACACGTAACGCCCCCTGTACCAGTGCCGCTTACACACGTAATGCCCCCTGTACCAGTGCCGCTTACACACGTAATGCCCCCTGTACCAGTGCCGCTTACACACGTAATGCCCCCTGTACCAGTGCCGCTTACACACGTAATGCCCCCTGTACCAGTGCCGCTTACACTTGTAATGCCCCCTGTACCAGTGCCGCTTACACACGTAACGCCTACTGTACCAGTGACGCTTACACACATTATGCCGCAGTCACACATACACACACACACAACAGACATATATATATATATATATATATATATATATATATATATATATATATATATATATATATTTCTCTATCGTCCTAGTGGATGCTGGGGTTCCTGAAAGGACCATGGGGAATAGCGGCTCCGCAGGAGACAGGGCACAAAAAGTAAAGCTTTATGATCAGGTGGTGTGTACTGGCTCCTCCCCCTATGACCCTCCTCCAAGCCTCAGTTAGGTTTTTGTGCCCGGCCGAGAAGGGTGCAATCTAGGTGGCTCTCCTAAAGAGCTGCTTAGAAAAGTTTAGCTTAGGTTTTTTATTTTACAGTGAGTCCTGCTGGCAACAGGATCACTGCATCGAGGGACTTAGGGGAGAAGAAGTGAACTCACCTGCGTGCAGGATGGATTGGCTTCTTTGGCTACTGGACATTAGCTCCAGAGGGACGATCACAGGTACAGCCTGGATGGGTCACCGGAGCCTCGCCGCCGGCCCCCTTGCAGATGCTGAAAAGAGAAGAAGGTCCAGAATCGGCGGCAGAAGACTCCTCAGTCTTCTTAAGGTAGCGCACAGCACTGCAGCTGTGCGCCATTGCTCTCAGCACACTTCACACGGCAGTCACTGAGGGTGCAGGGCGCTGGGGGGGGGCGCCCTGGGCAGCAATAGAAACCTGTTATTTGGCAAAAAATACCTCACATATAGCCTCCGGGGGCTATATGGAGATATTTAACCCCTGCCAGAATCCGTTGAAGAGCGGGAGACGAGCCCGCCGAAAAAGGGGCGGGGCCTATCTCCTCAGCACACAGCGCCATTTTCCCTCACAGAAAGGCTGGAGGGAAGGCTCCCGGGCTCTCCCCTGCACTGCACTACAGAAACAGGGTTAAAACAGAGAGGGGGGGCACTAATTTGGCGTTAGAAATATATATAAAGATGCTATAAGGGAAAACACTTATATAAGGTTGTCCCTATATAATTATAGCGTTTTTGGTGTGTGCTGGCAAACTCTCCCTCTGTCTCTCCAAAGGGCTAGTGGGTCCTGTCCTCTATCAGAGCATTCCCTGTGTGTGTGCTGGTGTGTCGGTACGTGTGTGTCGACATGTATGAGGACGATGTTGGTGAGGAGGCGGAGCAAATTGCCTGTAATGGTGATGTCACTCTCTAGGGAGTCGACACCGGAATGGATGGCTTATTTAGGGAATTACGTGATAATGTCAACACGCTGCAAGGTCGGTTGACGACATGAGACGGCCGACAAACAATTAGTACCGGTCCAGACGTCTCAAGAACACCGTCAGGGGTTTAAAACGCCCGTTTACCTTAGTCGGTCGACACAGACACTGACACGGACACTGAATCCAGTGTCGACGGTGAATAAACAAACGTATTCCTCATTAGGGCCACACGTTAAGGGCAATGAAGGAGGTGTTACATATTTCTGATACTACAAGTACCACAAAGATGGGTATTATGTGGGAGTGAAAAAACTACCGTAGTTTTTCCTAAATCAGATAAAATAAAATGAAGTGTGTGAAGAGGCGTGGGTTTACCCCGATAGCAAATATTGGCGTTATACCTTTTCCCGCCACAAGTTAGGGCGAGTTGGGAAACACCTCTTAGGGTGGATAAGGCGCTCACACGCTTATCATGTGGCGTTACCGTCTTCAGATACGGCCGCCCTCAAGGAGCCAGCTGATATGAAGCTGGAGTAATATCCTAAAAAGTATATACACACATACGGTGGTTATACTGCGACCAGCGATCGCATCAGCCTGGAAATGCAGTGCTGGGTTGGCTTGGTCGGATTCCCTGACTGAAAATATTTTAGTGATATAGAGCATTTAATAGGATGCAGTCTATATATATAT
Organism: Pseudophryne corroboree; assembly: GCF_028390025.1. NCBI lineage: Eukaryota > Metazoa > Chordata > Amphibia > Anura > Myobatrachidae > Pseudophryne > Pseudophryne corroboree. Next base: position 769,125,338 of record NC_086448.1, read on the forward strand.
ATATATATATATATATATATATATATATATATATATATATATATATATATATATATATATATGCGAGATGCACAGAGGGATATTTGCACTCTGGCATCAAGATAAGTGCGTTGTCCATATCTGCCAGAAGATGTTATGGACACGACAGTGGTCAGGTGATGCAGATCCCATACGGCACATGAAAGTATGGTCGCATAAAGGAGAGGAGGTACTTGGGGTCGGTCCATCGGACCTGGGGGCCACGGCAACAGCTGGGAAATCCAACCTTCTTACCCCAAGTCACATCTCAGCAGAAAGAGACACTGTCTTTTCAGCCTCAATCCTTCCGTTCCCATAAGGGCATGCGGGCAAAAGGCCAGTCATATCTGCCCAGACATAGAGGAAAGGGAAGTAGACTGCAGAAGGCAGCCCCTTTCCAGGAACAGAAGCCCTCCACCGAGTCTGCCAAGTCCTCAGCAGGACGCTGGGGCCGTGCAAGCTGACTCAGGTGAGGTGGGGGGTCGTCTCAAGAGTCTCAGCGTGCAGTGGGATCACTCGCAAGTTGACCCCTAGATCGTACAAAGTATTATCCCAGGGGTACAGTTTGGAGATTCGAGACATCTTTTCCTCGCAGGTTCCTGAAGTCTGCTTTACCAAAGGCTCCCTCCGACAGGGAGGCAGTATTGGAAAAAATTCACAAGCTGTATTTCCAGCAGGTGATAATCAAAGTACCCCTTCTACAATCAAGGAAAAGGGTATTAGTCTTCCACACTATATTGTGTTACTGAAGCCAGACGGCTTGGTGAGACATATTCTAAATCTGAAATCTTTGAACACTTACATACAAAGGTTCAAATCAAGATGGAGTCACTCAGAACAGTGATAGCGAACCGGAAAAAAGGGGACTATATGGTGTCCCTGGACATCAAGGATTACCTCCATGTCCAAATTTGCCCTTCTCAACAAGGGTACCTATGGTTCGTGGTACAGAACTGTCAATATCAGTTTCTGACGCTGCCGTTGAATTATCCACGGCACCCCGGGCCTTTACCAAGGTAATGGCCGAAAGGATGATTCTCTTCAAAGAAAAGGGCATCTTAATTATCCCTTACTTGGACGATATCCTGAAAAGGGAAAGGTCCAGAGAACAGTTGGAGGTCGGAATAGCACTATCTAAAGTAGTTCTACGACAGCACGAGTGGATTCTAATATTCCAAAAATCGCAGCGTTTTTCCGACGATACGTCTGCTGTTCCTAGGAATGATTCTGGGCATAGTCCAGAAAAAGGTGTTTCTCCTGGAGGAGAAAGCCAAGGAGCTATCCGAACTAGTCTGAAACCTCCTAAAACCAGGCCAAGTATCAGTGCATCAATGCACAGGAGTCTTGGGAAAAATGGTGGCTTCTTACGAAGCAATTCCATTCGGCAGATCTCACGCAAACGAATGGTCCGGATCGCATCTTCAGATGCATCAGCAGATAATCCTGTCTCCAAGGACAAGGGTGTCTCTTATGTGGGGGCTGCAGAGTGCTCATCTTCTAGAGGACAGCACATTCAGCATTCAGGACTGTGTTCTGGTGACCACGGATGCCAGCCTGAGAGGCTGGGAAGCAGTCACACAGGGAAGAAATTTCCAAGGAGTGTGGTCAAGTCTGGAGATTTTTCTCCACATGAATATACTGGAGCTAAGAGCAATTTACAATGCTCTGAGCCTAGGAAGACCTCTGCTTCAAAGTCAGTCGGTGCTGATCTGGTCGGACATCATCATGGCAGTCGCCCACGTAAACAGACGGGGCGGCACAAGAAGCAGGAGGGCAATGACAGCAAGAACTTTTCGTTGAGCGAAAAATCATGTGATAACACTGTCAGCAGTGTTCATTCCGGGAGTGGAAAACTGAATTTCCTCAGCAGGAATGAATTCCACTCGGAAAAGTGGGAACTTCATCTGGAAGTTTCCACATAATTGTAAACCGTTGGGAAAGACCAAAGGTGGTCATAAGATGGCGTCCCACCTGAAGCGCCAGGTCAAGAGACCCTCAGGCAATAGCTGGGTCGCTCTGGTAACACCGTGGGTGTACCAGTCGGGTATGTGTTCCCTCCTCTGCCTCTCATACCCAGGGTATTGAGAATTATAGGAAGGAGAGGAGTAAGAATTATACTCGTGGCTCCGGTTTGGCCAAGAAAGACTTGGTAACCGGAACTTCAAGAGATAAGAAGGGTCTTGATTCAGCAAGAATCATGTCTGTTCCAAGACTTACCGCAGCTGCGTTGACGCAGGGGCGGGTGAACGCCGGATCCTAAGGGAAAAAGGCATTCCGGAAGAGGTCATCCCTACCCTGGTCAGAGCCAGGAAGGAGGTGACCGCACAACATTATCACAGTTTAGGTGAAAATATGTTCCATGGTGTGAGGCCAGGAAGGCTCCACGGAAGAATTTCAACTAGGTTAATTCCTATATTTCCTGCAAACAGGAGTGTCTATGGGCCTCAAATTGGGGTCCATTAAGGTTCAAATTTCGGCCTGTCGATTTTCTTCCAGAAAGAATTGGCTTCAGTTCCTGAAGTCCAGAAGTTTGTCAAGGGAGTACTGCATATACAACCCCTTTTGATGTCTCCAGTGGCACTGGGGGATCTCAACGTAGTTTTGGGGATTCCAAAAATCACATTGGTTTAAACCACTCAAATCTGTGGATTTGATATATCTCACATGAAAAGTGAACATGCGGTTGGTCCTGGCCTCGGCCAGGCGAGTGTCAAAATTGGCGGCTTTGTCTCACAAAGCCATATCTGATTGTCCATTCGGACAGAGCAAAGCTGCGGACTCGTCCCCAGTTTATCTCTAAGGTGGTGTCAGCGTTTCACCTGAACCAGCTTATTGTGGTACCTGCGGCTACTAGGGACTTGGAGGACTCCAAGTTGCTGGATGTTGTCAGGGCCCTGAAAATATAGTTTTCCAGGTCGGCTGGAGTCAGGAAATCTGACTTGCTGTTTTATCCTGTATGCACCCAACAAGCTGGGTGCCCCTGCTTCTAAGCAGACTATTGCTCGTTGGATTTGTAGTACAATTCAGCTTGCACATTCTGTGGCAGGCTTGCCACAGCCAAAAATATGTAAATGCCCATTCCACAAGGAAGGTGGGCTCATCTTGGGCGGCTGCCCGAGGGGTCTCGGCTTTACAACTTTGCCGAGCGGCTACGTGGTCGGGGGAGAACACGTTTGTAAAATCCTACAAATTTGATACCCTGGCTAAGGAGGACCTGGAGTTCTCTCATTCGGTGCTGCAGAGTCATCCGCACTCTCCCGCCCGTTTGGGAGCTTTGGTATAATCCCCATGGTCCTTTCAGGAACCCCAGCATCCACTAGGACGATAGAGAAAATAAGAATTTACTTACCGATAATTCTATTTCTCGGAGTCCGTAGTGGATGCTGGGCGCCCATCCCAAGTGCGGATTATCTGCAATACTTGTACATAGTTATTGTTAACTAAATCGGGTTATTGTTGTAGTGAGCCATCTTTCAGAGGCTCCTCTGTTCTCATACTGTTAACTGGGTTCAGATCACAGGTTGTACAGTATGATTGGTGTGGCTGGTATGAGTCTTACCCGGGATTCAAAATCCTTCCTTATTGTGTACGCTCGTCCGGGCACAGTATCCTAACTGAGGCTTGGAGGAGGGTCATAGGGGGAGGAGCCAGTACACACCACCTGATCATAAAGCTTTACTTTTTGTGCCCTGTCTCCTGCGGAGCCGCTATTCCCCATGGTCCTTTCAGGAACCCCAGCATCCACTACGGACTCCGAGAAATAGAATTATCGGTAAGTAAATTCTTATTATATATATATATACAAACACATACATACTGTACATACATTACACACATACACAGTCACACATATATACAGACACTATATACAGACACACACTCACTCTCTTTCCAGACACTTACCTAATGAAGTCTGGCTAGCTGAAGCTGTAGCAGCTCATCCTCCTACTGCAACACGGTCCAGTCTAGCTCCACCCCTTATTCCCATCTAGCTTCGCCCCTTTGGCTCCCCGGCCACTGAATGTCACACAAGGGAGCGGGGGGGGGGGGAGAGGTGGCTTTGTGCTGCCGGCGCCGAGGGGAGAGGAGGTTTTGTGCTGCCGGGGCCGAGGGGAGAGGAGGTTTTGTGCTGCTGGCGCCGCTGCATGTGTGACAGCAGCCGGCAGCAGGGATAGCAGCTCAGCACAGCGATGCAGAGCAAGGAGAGCGCCTCTCCTTCCTGGTGCCTCCCTGCACTGCATCCCTTTCCTGAGCGGCTAGCAACTGGCCTGTGTGCAGTGTCGCTGACACTGCACAGCACTCTCACCTTTTACATTGATTCAGCCAGTCACTCAGTTCTGCCAGCCAGTCACTATTGTTATCACCAGTTTCTCTAACGTCCTAAGTGGATGCTGGGACTCCGTAAGGACCATGGGGAATAGCGGCTCCGCAGGAGACAGGGCACAAAATAAAAGCTTGAGATATCAGGTGGTGTGCACTGGCTCCTCCCCCTATGACCCTCCTCCAAGCCAGTTAGATTTTTGTGCCCGGCCGAGAAGGGTGCAAACTAGGTAGCTCTCCAGAGCTGCTTAGAATAAAAGTTTAGTTAGGTTTTTTTTATTTTCAGTGAGTCCTGCTGGCAACAGGCTCACTGCATCGTGGGACTAAGGGGAGAAGAAGCGAACTCACCTGAGTGCAGAGTGGATTGGGCTTCTTAGGCTACTGGACGTTAGCTCCAGAGGGACGATCACAGGTTCAGCCTGGATGGGTCACCGGAGCCGCGCCGCCGTCCCCCTTACAGAGCCAGAAGAGACGAAGGTCCGGTGAAAGCGGCGGCAGAAGACATCCTGTCTTCAAGACTAAGGTAGCGCACAGCACCGCAGCTGTGCGCCATTGCTCTCAGCACACTTCACACTCCGGTCACTGAGGGTGCAGGGCGCTGGGGGGGAGCGCCCTGAGACGCAATATAACACACATATACCTTAGCTGGCAAAAGGAATACATCACATATAGCTCCAGGGCTATATGGATGTATTTTTTCCCCTGCCATTTTACACAAAAAAGCGGGAGTTAAGGACGTCGTGAAGGGGCGGGGCCTATCTCCTCAGCACACTGGCGCCATTATTCCCTCACAGCTCCGCTGGAAGGACGGCTCCCTGATTCTCCCCTGCAGTACTGCATCTGATTCAGGGTAAAAAAGAGAAGGGGGGGCATTTTGGCAGCAAATAACTAGATTAACAGCAGCTATAAGGGATTAACACTTATATAAGGTTATCCCTGTATATATATATAGCGCTGGGTGTGTGCTGGCAGACTCTCCCTCTGTCTCTCCAAAGGGCTAAGTAGGGTCCTGTCCTCTATCAGAGCATTCCCGGTGTGTGTGCTGTGTGTCGGTACGCGTGTGTCGACATGTATGAGGAGGAAAATGAGGTGGAGGCGGAGCAGTTGCCTGTGTTAGTGATGTCACCCCCTAGGGAGTCGACACCTGACTGGATGATTGTGTTTAAGCAATTAAGTGATAATGTCAGCAATTTACAAAAAACTGTTGACGACATGAGAAAGCCGGCAAATCAATTAGTGCCTGTTCAGGCGTCTCAGACACCCTCAGGGGCCCTAAAACGGCCGCTACCTCAGTGGGTCGACACGGATCCAGATACAGATACTGAATCTAGTGTCGACGGTGACGAGACAAACGTAATGTCCAGTAGGGCCACACGTTACATGATCACGGCAATGAAAGAGGCATTGAACCTTTCTGACACTACAAATACCTCAAAGGCGGGTATTATGTGGGGTGTGAAAAAACTGCCAATAGTTTTTCCTGAGTCTGAGGAAATAAATGAGGTGTGTGATAAAGCGTGGGTTTCCCCCGATAAAAAACAGCTAATTTCTAATAAGTTATTAGCACTATACCCTTTCCCGCCAGAGGTTAGGGCACGGTGGGAAACACCCCCTAGGGTAGATAAGGCGCTCACACGTTTATCTAAACAAGTAGCGTTACCGTCCCCTGATACGGCCACCCTCAAAGAACCAGCTGATAGGAGGCTGGAAAATATCCTAAAAAGTATATACACACATACTGGTGTTATACTGCGACCAGCAATCGCATCAGCCTGGATGTGCAGTGCTGGAGTCGCATGGGCGGATTCCCTGACTGAGAATATTGATACCCTGGATAGGGACAATATTCTGTTAACTATAGAACATTTAAAGGATGCATTGCTATATATGCGTGATGCGCAGAGGGATATTTGTACCCTGGCATCAAGAGTAAGCGCAATGTCCATCTCTGCCAGAAGAGCATTATGGACCAGACAGTGGTCAGGAGACGCAGATTCCAAACGGCACATGGAAGTATTGCCGTATAAGGGGGAGGAGTTATTTGGGGCTGGTCTAACAGACCTGGTGGCCACGGCAACGGCTGGAAAATCCACCTTTTTACCCCAGGTTACTTCACATCAACAGAAAAAGACACAGTCTTTTCAAACTCAGTCCTTTCGTTCCCATAAGTACAAGCGAGCAAAAGGTCACTCTTTTCTGCCCAAGGGCAGAGGAAGAGGAAAAAGGCAGCACCATGCAGCCGCTTCCCAGGAGCAGAAGCCCTCCCCTGCTTCTGCCAAGTCTTCAGCATGACGCTGGGGCTTTACAAGCAGACTCAGACACGGTGGGGGCCCGTCTCAAGAATTTCAACGCGCAGTGGGCTCACTCGCAAGTGGATCCCTGGATTCTACAGGTAGTATCACAGGGGTACAAACTGGAATTCGAGGCGTTTCCTCCTCATCGGTTCCTGAAGTCTGCTTTACCAAAGTCTCCCTCCGACAGGGAGGCAGTTCTGGAAGCCATTCACAAGCTGTACTCCCAGCAGGTGATAATCAAGGTACCCCTCTTACAACAGGGGAAGGGGTATTATTCCACACTATTTGTGGTACCGAAGCCGGACGGCTCGGTGAGACCAATATTAAATCTAAAATCTTTGAACACTTACATAAAAAGGTTCAAATTCAAGATGGAGTCACTCAGAGCGGTGATAGCGAACCTGGAAGAGGGGGACTATATGGTGTCGCTGGACATCAAGGATGCTTATCTCCACGTCCCAATGTATCCTTCTCACCAAGGGTACCTCAGGTTTGTAGTACAAAACTGTCATCAGTTTCAGACGCTGCCGTTTGGATTGTCCACGGCGCCTCGGGTCTTTACCAAGGTAATGGCCGAAATGATGATTCTTCTACGAAGAAAAGGCATCTTAATTATCCCTTACTTGGACGATCTCCTGATAAGGGCAAGAACCAAGGAACAGTTAGAAGTCGGAGTGGCACTATCTCAGGTAGTGCTAAGTCAGCACGGATGGATTCTAAATATTCCAAAATCGTAGCTGATTCCAACGACACGTCTACTGTTCTTAGGAATGATTCTGGACACAGTCCAGAAGAAGGTGTTTCTCCCGGAGGAGAAGGCCAGGGAGTTATCCGAGCTAGTCAGGAACCTCCTAAAACCAGGACAGGTCTCAGTGCATCAGTGCACAAGGGTCCTGGGAAAAATGGTGGCTTCTTACGAAGCGATTCCATTCGGAAGATTCCATGCAAGAACTTTTCAGTGGGATCTACTGGGAAAATGGTCCGGATCGCATCTTCAGATGCATCAACGGATAACCCTGTCGCCAAGGACAAGGGTGTCTCTCCTGTGGTGGCTTCAGAAGGCTCATCTACTAGAGGGCCGCAGATTTGGCATTCAGGATTGGATCCTGGTAACCACGGATGCCAGCCTGAGAGGCTGGGGAGCAGTCACACAGGGAAGGAATTTCCAGGGCTTGTGGTCAAGCATGGAAACATCTCTTCATATAAACATTCTAGAACTAAGGGCCATTTACAATGCCTTAATTCAAGCAAAACCTCTGCTTCAGGGTCAGGCGGTGTTGATCCAGTCGGACAACATCACGTCAGTCGCCCACATAAACAGACAGGGCGGCACGAGAAGCAGGAGGGCAATGGCAGAAACTGCAAGGATTCTTCGCTGGGCGGAAAATCATGTGATAGCACTGTCAGCAGTGTTCATTCCGGGAGTGGACAACTGGGAAGCAGACTTCCTCAGCAGACACGACCTTCACCCGGGAGAGTGGGGACTTCACCCAGAAGTCTTCCACCAAATTGTAAACCGTTGGGAAAGACCAAAGGTGGACATGATGGCGTCACGTCTAAACAAAAAACTGGACAGATATTGCGCCAGGTCAAGGGACCCTCAGGCAATAGCAGTGGACGCTCTGGTAACGCCGTGGGTGTACCAGTCAGTGTATGTATTCCCTCCTCTGCCCCTCATACCGAAAGTATTGAGAATCATAAGAAGGAGAGGAGTAAGAACTATACTCGTGGTTCCGGATTGGCCAAGAAGGTCTTGGTACCCGGAACTTCAAGAGATGCTCACGGACGAACCGTGGCCTCTACCTCTAAGAAGGGACCTGCTCCAGCAAGGACCCTGTCTGTTCCAAGACTTACCGCGGCTGCGTTTGACGGCATGGCGGTTGAACGCCGGATCCTGAAGGACAAGGGCATTCCAGAAGAAGTCGTCCCTACTCTGGTAAAAGCCAGAAAGGAAGTAACCGCAAAACATTATCACCGCATTTGGCGTAAATATGTTGCGTGGTGTGAGGCCAAGAAGGCCCCTACACAGGAATTTCAACTGGGTCGTTTCTTGCATTTCCTGCAAACAGGACTGTCTATGGGCCTAAAATTGGGGTCCATTAAGGTTCAAATTTCGGCCTTGTCGATATTCTTCCAGAAAGAACTGGCTTCAGTACCTGAAGTTCAGACATTTGTGAAAGGGGTGCTGCACATACAGCCTCCTTTTGTGCCTCCAGTGGCACCTTGGGATCTCAATGTTGTGTTGAGATTTCTAAAATCACACTGGTTTGAACCATTGTCTACGGTAGATTTAAAATATCTCACGTGGAAGGTGTCGATGCTGTTGGCCTTGGCTTCAGCTAGGCGTGTGTCAGAATTGGCGGCTTTATCATGTAAAAGCCCTTACCTAAATTTTCATTCTGACAGGGCGGAATTGAGGACTCGTCCTCAATTTCTACCTAAGGTGGTTTCTGCATTTCACATGAACCAACCTATTGTGGTACCTGCGGCTACTAGGGACTTAGAGGACTCTAAGTTGCTGGACGTTGTCAGGGCCTTGAAAATATATGTTTCCAGGACGGCTGGAGTCAGGAAAACTGACTCGCTGTTTATCCTGTATGCACCCAACAAGCTGGGTGCTCCTGCTTCAAAGCAGACGATTGCTCGTTGGATTTGTAGTACAATTCAGCTTGCACATTCCGTGGCAGGATTGCCACAGCCAAAATCAGTAAAAGCCCATTCCACAAGGAAAGTGGGCTCATCTTGGGCGGCTGCCCGAGGGGTCTCGGCTTTACAACTTTGCCGAGCAGCTACTTGGTCAGGGGCAAACACGTTTGCTAAATTCTACAAATTTGATACCCTGGCTGAGGAGGACCTGGAGTTCTCTCATTCGGTGCTGCAGAGTCATCCGCACTCTCCCGCCCGTTTGGGAGCTTTGGTATAATCCCCATGGTCCTTACGGAGTCCCAGCATCCACTTAGGACGTTAGAGAAAATAAGATTTTACTTACCGATAAATCTATTTCTCGTAGTCCGTAGTGGATGCTGGGCGCCCATCCCTAGTGCGGATTGTCTGCAATACTTGTATATAGTTATTGTTACAAAAAATTCGGGTTATTATTGTTGAGCCATCTTTTCAGAGGCTCCTTTAAATTTATCATACTGTTAACTGGGTTCAGATCACGAGTTGTACGGTGTGATTGGTGTGGCTGGTATGAGTCTTACCCGGGATTCAATATCCTTCCTTATTATGTACGCTCGTCCGGGCACAGTATCCTAACTGGCTTGGAGGAGGGTCATAGGGGGAGGAGCCAGTGCACACCACCTGATATCTCAAGCTTTTATTTTGTGCCCTGTCTCCTGCGGAGCCGCTATTCCCCATGGTCCTTACGGAGTCCCAGCATCCACTACGGACTACGAGAAATAGATTTATCGGTAAGTAAAATCTTATTTTCCCAATGCGCCGCATTACAGGGAAGTAGATGCACTAAATAAACTACAGCTCCCAGCAGCCCTTAGCGTCGAAGCATTCTGGCCCGTAGGGCTGCTGGGAGCTGTAGTTTATTGAGTGCATCTTCTTCCCTGTAATACAGCGCGTTGAGACACTGGCGCTAACAATAGTGACTGGCTGCTGTGCGAGTCTCCGGGAGAGCCACTGCCAAAGGGAGGACAGCAGCTTAGCTGCTGACAGGAGAAGCAGGATAAGCATTACCCGCCCCTCCCCCACTCACAGTACCTCCAGGCCCCATCCGCAGCACCCCCACACCCCTTCCAATACCGGCGGTAGCTCTGGACCCCCACCCGCAGCAACCCCGCTCCCGCTGCACCACCGCATTCGCCCCTCCCCCACCCATGGCACCCCCGCAACTGCTCCTCCCCCACCCGCGGTGGCTCCGGACCCCCACCTGTGGCACCACCGCACCAGCCCCTCCCCAACCTGCGGCACCACCGCAACCGCCCCTCCACCTCCTGCCTCACCCCTGGATCCCATCCGCGTCTCCCCCGCACCCGCCACTCCCCCAACCAAAGCACCTACTAAGAGATACATCAGGCCCTGCGTGCGCTGTTCACGCCATTGCAAGGAGCTTTGACCCTTTAACCATTGCACGCCCTTTGTCCGTGCAATATTTAACCACTCACACAATTATGATTGGAGGTAATACTCCCATATAATAAAAATATTGCACGCCGCAAGGGTTAAGGGGGCGTAGCCCCTTACGACAGTGTAAAGAGCGCCCGTAGGGCGCGATGAATCACCTAGTACTAGATAAATGGCTAGAATCTGGTTGCTATAGGCTACATCTCCACTTGTTCTCTGTAGACTGTTTGATAAATCGTCCACTTTTTCTTCTTGTTTTGATGTCATCACTGTACCGTACAAAATAAAGTCTAAATGTATTTCCCTGCAGATTGTACACCTATGACATGCGGCACATGGACACTCCTATTAAGGTGCACATGGACCATGTATCCGCTGTCCTGGACGTGGATTACTCCCCCACCGGGAAGGAATTTGTGACTGCCAGCTTTGATAAATCCGTTCGTATCTACCCAGTGGAAAGTGGGCACAGCAGGTGAGACTAATGATAGAGCATAAGATCAACGCGTCCTAGCTAATTGCCAGCGTAAACGTGAATCTCGGTTCAGTCAGCAAGATGGCTGCTACCTTCACTGCGTGTAATGATTAGCGCATTTGTAAGTCAATTACAAAGTTGATTTCTATTAAATCTACTTGGCAAAGTGCGAGTTCAGGAGGAATCTGTGTCTAATGCTGTTTAGATGCTTTCATGCGTAGGAACAAGCCTTGCACACAGCAGGTACTGTGTGAATGCTCCACACTGGGGAATAGTCGTCTTCTAAAGGAACAAAGTAACCTGACTCTAAGCTCCTGATTTTCAAACAGGGAAGTTTATCACACAAAGAGGATGCAGCACGTCACCTGTGTCAGGTGGTCGGCCGACAACAAGTACATCCTGTGCGGGTCGGACGAAATGAACATCCGTATATGGAAAGCCAACGCTTCTGAGAAACTTGGCCTGGTAAGAGTGCTTGTAGTGTCCAACAAAGCAATACGTTAATTGCAGCTGCAGAGTGACTGCAGTGCACCTATAGCCAGATCCTAGTGCTCCATTATAGATCTGCTCTGTGACTCATACCGTACAGCACTAAATCCTCAAGTCATACCGCAGCCCCTAGACTGCTCGTCATCGTCTATCTGAAGCTTTGATGCAAGGTGACTTGTTACGTTTGTGATTATAAAGTGCCTGGAAATCCATAGGACTACTGCAGGATAGGGGAAGCCGTAAGCTGAGGACGTGTAAGGGAAAGGGGTGTGCTATTATGTTCCTATTCATCAGGGTAAATGTATCTGCAATAAGGGGGTAATTCAGACCTGATCGCTAGGCTGCGTTTTCATACAGTGGGCGATCTGGTCTAAACTGCGCATGCACCGCAAAGCGCAGGCGCGTCGCATGGGTACAAAGCCAGTGATCGCAAATACTCGCTATAGCGCGTATTTTACGCGCTATAAGCATTAAGGGACCCGGTTTTCAAAAATCAGCGCGTCACACAGGACGCGCTGTGATGATGGCTGCACACTGCGAGAAGTGAATTCTCATGCTGCCACCCGGTCCCCTTCCAATTGATGCTGTGCTGCCGTGAGCCGCCGCCCACCCCCGGTCACTGATAGACAGGGAGGGCGGAGCATGGTTGGTGCCGCCTCCCCGTCCCCTTACAATTGGTGCTGCGCTGCCGTGAGCTCCCCCCCCCCCGGACACTGATAGACATTGCTGCCGCTTCCCCTCACTCACAGCCGGCCCAACACAGCAGAGAGGGCTGCGGCTATAATGGGGACAGTGATGACCGGGGGGGGGGGGGAGAGAGAGGAGACAGCTTGTCAGGCACAGTGTCTATGGAGCTCGGGCCTGGGGGCGGGCAGCAGGAGACGCGGAGTGGAGAGAGCTCTGTTACCGGCTATTCTCAGCACCCAGCAACCCGGTAACAGGGATGGGCAGCTTGTGTATATATACGTGTGTCGATGTCTGTGTACTTATAATAAGTGTGTGTCTGTATGTGCACAATGGCATAATGACACTTGGGCTGGCAGGGTAGTACCACACTCGTGCTCTATCTGGCGCAATGTGTATAACGTGCGCTGCCTAGCGCAATGTGTATAATGTGCTCTACCTGGCGCAGTGTGTATAACGTGCTCTGCCTGACGCAATGTGTATAACGCGCTCTGCCTGGTGCAATGTGTATAATGTGCTCTGCCTGGCGCAATGTGTATAACGTGCTCTACCTGGCACAATGTGTATAACGTGCTCTATCTGGTGCAATGTGTATAACGTGCTCTGCCTGGTGCAATTAACGTGCTCTACCTGGCGCAATGTGTATAACGTGCTCTGCCTGGTGCAATTAACGTGCTCTACCTGGCGCAATTAACGTGCTCTACCTGGCGCAATGTGTATAACGTGCTCTGCCTGGCACAAAGTGTATAACGTGCTCTCACTGGCGCAATGTGTATAAAGTCCTCTACCTGGAGCAAAGTATATAATGTGCTCTGCCTGATGCAATGTGTATAACGTGCTCTGCCTGGTGCAATGTGTATAACGTGCTCTGCCTGGTGCAATGTGTATAACGTGCTCTGCCTGGTGCAATGTGTATAACGTGCTCTGCCTGATGCAATGTGTATAATGTGCTCTGCCTGGCGCAATGTGTATAACGTGTTCTGCCTGGCGCAATGTGTATAACGTGCTCTGCCTGACGCAATGTGTAGAACGTGCTCTGCCTGGCGCAATGTGTAGAACGTGCTCTGCCTGGCGCAATGTGTATAACGTGCTCTACCTGGTGCAATGTGTATAACGTGCTCTGCCTGGTGCAATGTGTATAACGTGCTCTGCCTGGTGCATTGTGTATAACGTGCTCTACCTGGCGCAATGTGTATAACGTGCTCTGCCTGGCACAAAGTGTATAACGTGCTCTAACTGGCGCAATGTGTATAAAGTCCTCTACCTGGAGCAAAGTGTATAACGTGCTGTACCTGGAGCAAAGTGTATAACGTGCTGTACCTGGCGCAGTGTGTATAGGAGGTTCTACCTGGTGCAATGTGTATAAGTGGCACTACTGTGTGGTGTAATGTGAATTGGCACTATTAAGTGGTCACACCCGGTCCCCATGAAGCCACGCCCCTAAAATTTTGCAACGCGCCTGCGGCGCGCACCGTCTATGCTTTCCAGTCTGGGAAGTGGAACACCAATTCACTTTCTGCCTAAGGGCACCAGAATGTCTAGTGCAGGGTGTCCTGCATGCTACACAGCCCAGCAGCACTGTCACCCATCCCCCCACCTTGCAACACTTTTGTACTGTCCAAACAATATTAAGATTAATACGAACCTTCATTGCGATGGGACCCAGAAAAAGACCGGTAGGACCCCAATTTTTAAAAGTGAGGGGTCGCTGGGACCCACTTTTCTTTGGGCTCAGCGCGATCACTGAAAGCGGATCGCCGCTCAGCGATGGGTTTGTGCGAAGGATCCACAGGAAGAGGGTGTTTGTAGGTGGCAACTGACCGTTATCTGGGAGTGTTTGGAAAAACGCAGGCGTGTCCAAGCGTTTGCAGGGCGGGTGCCTGACGTCATTTCTGGTCATGAACAGGCTGAAGCAATCGCAGCAGCTGAGTAAGTCCTGGGCTCTGCTGACACTGCACAAAATCTGTTTGTACAGCTCTGCCACACATGCGTTCACACACTGTAGGCGGCGACTATTGGATCGCAGCAGTGCAAAAATCACCTGCTAGTGATCAGGTCTGAATTAGGCCCTAAGTTCTGAAAATACCTGTTTCAGTCACAACTATGCCTCCCCTCGATTCCCATTTATTTATTGAGGTTGAACCCTATCACTGATCATTGAGAGTCTACTTCCTCCCTATAGGTTACCGTATTTCATGAGACTCGACATTTTGTCATTTAAAAATGGGGGTTGGGTCCCTCATTCCTGTCATTACAGCACGTCCTTGCATTGTTCCTATAGTGATGAATCTGCATTGTGACTTAATTGACATAGAAGGCCAGATTGAAATGTTAAAGCGCCCCCCGTCTCCCGCCTAAAGTGACGGGAGATAGGGGCGAAAACGGGGGACATTTAATTATCGTCCCCCTATCGCGTCCAGGAAAGTCGGGTTTAGGCACGCGAAGCACCTAAACCCGACTAAACTAATGGGCACGATCGTAAAAAGACCCGTTTGGGCGCCCAAACGGGTCTCTTTACACGCATTTCAGCTGAAATGACTGGCGGGGTATTGTGGCTCCACTGCCTTTTATTGGGTTTAAATGGAAAGAAAACCATAAAGCTATAAATAATTTGCTGGAGCGTAAGCCCCCAGTTGGCCTTGTTTTCAGTGTCTCTTTCCTCGTTGTCCGTGTTCTTTTGTAGACAAACTGAGTACAATTCCTTTATTTGTTGACTTTCTGTAGCACATTATGGCAGCCATAAACCCGATGTAAATCCGTATACAGAGGTTTGCTCCAAGCTTGACAATCCACGAAAGCAAGCAAGAGCACTGTACATCAAAGCAATGAATAGAGAATACAGTGTTCAGAATGTTCTGTACCCAGTTCTTGATCGTTATAAGGTAATGCATCTGTTTTCTGACCAGATGGTGGCGCTATCCAGCTTTCCACCAGGTGACAGTAGGACTCCCGTAATTTGCACTGTTCAGGTCATTGCTCAACGCTTTACCAGGAAACAGAATTAATTGAATCCTAATTTGTTTTCCTCCTAGCATGAGTCCAATGCAAATCCCCGAGAAGGTGCTACTTTGTAGCCATTTAATGACTGAGGCCATCTGCAGGGGTCCAGGATGGGGGTTTATTGTCTTCGCTTACAGTTCAGGGGAGAGTAGAACTTTAATGTTGACGGTGACCTCTTTACATCGCAGGCTCCATCAGTCAGGGCATTTACCTTCTTAACAGGATGTTATTGCAAATATTAACAGTCGTCTAACAGTTTTCACATTTGCATGCCACGTCTTGCATAATGCAATCGCTTTCCCGTACGGGGCTTTGTTTACTGAATAAAGCATTTAAGCTTTTGCCAGGGTGCCCTGTTTAAAGGGGCAACACAGTAATATTTGTATGTTCAGCTTATTTTTTTTTCACTTTGTTTTCTTTATACATTATTACTTGGTAGTGACCTTTTCATCATTTTTCCTTTGGTGGGGATGCCGTCTGTCATGTGACCGACTGTGGCATCCCAACACCGAAGATGCCGATATCGGACGGGGTAAGTGCTACCTCCCCTCGTCCCCTACCCTAACCCTCGGAGGTGGCGGCTAGGACTAAACCCCCCCTACCCCAGTACCTAACCCCCCCTATTGCATAACCCTAACTCTCCCCCTACCATCAGGCCCTAAGTCTGAACCCCAATACTCACCTTCGGGATGTCAGCTATCTGTGATCCGGCGGTGTCCGAATTCCAACGTGTGTCACATGACTACAGGCATCCCGACAGCTGGGACACTGAACACAACCCTTGCTTTAGTGCATTGTCCCTTTGTGCATGATTCATGTTCTCTATTCATATTACCAGTCACATTGGTAAAGAGAATACACCTCACATCCTTTACTTATAAAGGGGAACGCCAGCTATCTGTAATGCTCTTCTGTATAATACGGGGAATGTGGGGGAATCTGCTGCCTTCATCAGTGGCCTGGCCACACTGAGTCCTTGTATGGCCTCCTCCAGTGCACCATTGGATTTAAACAGCAGGAAATGTAATCTGCACCGCTCAGCGGAACCCAGTGACGATTGGCTGTAGGCATAGGTGGCCGGCTGTAGATAGACAATGGCTCTGTGTGAGTGGCCCACTAAATGTGGCAGGAACAAAGTGCTACATACAAACGCCTAGATGAAAACACCAGTGCATGATTAAAGAAATCCTGAAAACATGACCTGTTCTGATTCTTTAAGATTGAAGTGATAGGTGGTTTTACTTTAAAAAATAGTAAATTTAAATAGAGAGCGCATGCCACAAAAGTCTTCACTGGGGCAGCAGTTTTAGGCAAGAGCAGTCCCAACAAAGCGAAGTTAGTAAATAAAGATGAAAACGGCATAAAATGCTGGTAATTTACACGTGTAATATACAAAATGTAATCAATAAAACCTATTAGTCTTTAGAGTGTAAAGATTTATATATTAAGTTAGTGTGGTTACTACAAATTTACTCCATAGATGTCAAAACTGGTCTGTTATTGGCGCGCCAAGACTCTTCATTTGTGAAGGATGTAAGGATTGGATAAGACAGCTAAGGCTAATACGTGGGTGTTAAATAAGGAATCCCCACGCAGTTGTATATTTTATTAACATTAGCCACTTTGGCATTCATCAGGCCAACACTGATGAAATGTTGACATGACTAGAATATCTACCAAACGTTCCTAGGGGACTAGTGGTGACTTAGATGGTATAGTGACTCCAGCGATGTGATGTCCTATTAGCTTCTGTGGCTCCTGCAGCATCGTAGCAGTGAGTGTATATCTAGTCCCTAACCCTCCGGTCCCTGCAGAGGCCTCGTCATTGTGAACAATTCAACGTTCTGACTACATCCCCTAATACAGGCCTGGCCAACATGTGGCTCTCTAGCGGTTGTAAAACTACAAGTCCTATCATGCTTTGCCACAGTTTTGCTATTAGGGAATGCTAAAACTGTGGCAGGGCATGCTGGGATGTGTAGTTTCACAACATCTGGAGAGCCACAAGTTGGCCAAGCCTGCCCTAATTCATGGGTCTTCAACCTGCGGCCCTCCAGTTGCTGTGGAACTACACATCCCAGCATGCCCTGCCACACTTTTGCCATTAAGGCATGCTAAAACGGAGACCGGGCATGCTGGGATGTGTAGTTCCACAGCAGCTGGAGGGCCACAGGTTGAAGAGGCATGCCCTAGTATGTAGTATGTGTGTGGTGAACACCTGCTTTGTTCTCTGCATCACTATGAAACTTTTACCAAGCTCATTTTGATGTATGATTAGACCCGTAATAAAACCCAGTGACCTGACGTATTGTGAGTTAATGGGTCTGGAAGAAAAAGAGGGACAGTAAATAATATAACTGCTCATGGAATAAAGTGTAAGATGAGTTGTATAGAAATACAGTCTCTTGA
The DNA here is from genome assembly GCF_028390025.1 of Pseudophryne corroboree. Taxonomy (NCBI): domain Eukaryota; kingdom Metazoa; phylum Chordata; class Amphibia; order Anura; family Myobatrachidae; genus Pseudophryne; species Pseudophryne corroboree. The sequence continues at coordinate 769,143,104 of NC_086448.1, forward strand.
TACAACAGAACCCCAGAGAAATGATCCTTTCCCAGGTAAAGCTTGGGGTGATGAAATGGTTAATTGTGTTGTCTCTCCGCACAGAGCTTTTGCTCTACAAAACTGTTTAGTTTGTACTAAATCAGCAGCAGCACTTTGCTCTTTCTCAATTAAATTAAAGAAAATCATTGCTTTTAATTAGAATAAAAGCCCTCTCACTTGGAGGCTGTTGACAATTTGCTGCACAATGGGGAAAAAAATATTGTGCGTTCTGTTTAGGCTGGCTCAGGAAAACGGGCAAAATGACATTATTTATTATCAGCTATTTATATAGGGCACACCTATTCCGCAGCGCTTACATGATGGGGGCTGCGATGTTGTTTACCGAGATCGGAGGCTAATTTAAAAATAGACGAGTGTTTTGCTGTTTTCAGTGAGGGTTTTTTTTATTCTGGAGTCCTATAAATAATTGGACCAATAACTGTAGTGACGTTTGTCTGGTTCGGTAATGAAATAGGAATAAATGTCAGTGGTCGTCTCATCTGAATGGCGACCGGTAAGCAGCTGAGTCACCTGGCCAAGCATACACCGATAAACCTGACCACTTGCAGAATGACGGGACTCCTGGCCAGTAGGTGTGATGTTGGCAAGTTACCATGTGGCCATTGGCCAGTTTGTTCGCTACCCAATCAAAACACACTTTGGCTTTATTTTAGAGTCTCATTCATTTATCCGACAGTCCCACAGTATTCTTGAGGGGTTCTGTTGTGATATTGCCCAAGGCAAGAAGCTTATGCAGTCGCTTGATCAAACGAGTTGAACCAGCAGGATTTAAAAAAACAATTTTTAAAAAATGTTTTTTACTGAAGATTTTTTACATTTTTGCAAGTCATTTCTATTATGTGAATTGATGCAGATCTTTGTGTACCAGAAGTGTTAATGATTTGAATTATTTAGTCCGTCCTTTTTAAAAAAAAAAAAAAACCTGTCCAGACAACTGTGTCAGTATCTTTTGCTATTTGTGGGAGGGGGTCCTGCGTTTTGTAGTGTCTCCAAATCTGAAAACAAAAATATCTGTTAATATAGTTTTTGTCATTCATCTAACTATACAATAGCAGTGGTATACTTCTACACTTTCAGGGGTAGATTTACTAAAGTGTGGTTTGGATTCAAAATGTCAGTCGATGCTTCACAAGCCTGGTTTAGCATTTAATCCTATTGCCGTTTTAAAATGATCAATGCAAATACCTTAGTAAATCTACCCCCTAAGAGTGTAAACTTCTTGAATTGGTTCCCAAACGCTAGATTGCACTAAACAAAAATGTAGCCGGAGACGACATGACATCATTGCGACTTCACAGAGGAAAACCGTTTAGCTAACCTAACATTGGATGAACAATCTCTCTTCTGATCTGTTTCTCTATATGATTAAAATAAAGTCATCTCTCTCCTGCCAGAGACCAGAGTCTTCTTCCAGCTCTGTATGTAAAGTACAGCCCTGGGGAGTAGGAAGATAAAAGGGGAAATCATAAAATAAGCATAGCAAGTAGCTAACATGACGTGATATATATGTTGCGTTGGCTCAAAACATTTTGATTTACAGAGGCAAGTTCACTTTAATGTATGTACCGAGTAATAAAGAAGAGCTATCGTTAAACCTTTTGGGAAAATGCACATTTTTCAGTTGTCTTGCACAGCAGAAAGAAAACAAATGGCATTGTAGGCAGCTATTTGTGTAATTATGTCTACCCCTGATACAAGGTATTGTGATCTTCTCATTATTACACAAAGGATAACCCATTTATCAGGTTCTCATTCACTCTGTTGTAAATGAGACGGGTTGCACTGTCCGGCCAAGGGACGACACCAGACAAAGAGCTTCCTATCACCAGGACAAATATATTCTTTGTGCTAATGATTTGTTGAACTTTCAGAAGTTGATATATTAATGTTAGGTGGAACTTGAAAGTAGAAGTAATGGCAGGTTCCTGTGAGACTCTGGTACAGGCCCAATATCGAGAACCCTAAAGCCGCATACGCGTGGTATGATTCTAGCTAATAGTCTATATCATTATAAAACTAGCGCATATCGTACTGTGTGTATAGAACAACGATGAACGATGCACAGTCTATTTTGGCTTAGTGCATATCGTTTGTGTGTGTCTACGGTACTAACTATATAAGCCTACAATAATGATTATCTCCTCCAAAAGTCCCACTCACCCCCTCCCCCAGACATTCCAGCCTCCTGTATAGTCAAAATCTCCCATAGCCAAAATCGTTCAGCGTGTGAATAGTCCATATCGTTGGTTCTGGACTCTGGGAGCTTCAAGGGAAATCGTTAAGCTAAAATGTTTGCTTATTTCTTTTAGTTATCTCCACGAGAGAGGGCCGCACAGAACTACAACCAGAAGCTAAAGGAGAAATTCCAGCATCATCCACAGGTCAAGAGAATTGCACAACACAGACACCTCCCCAAAGCCATATACAGCCAGATAAAGGAACAGCGCGAAATGAGGGATTCTCGCCGTAAGAAGTAAGTACATCTCTTCACGCACATTCCAAACCTTGGATACACAGTGATTTTACGGGGCTTGCGGAGACGTTCATTCACTTTGGCCAGTTGTGGCACGGTTTTGTGTTTGAATTAACGGGATCCGTTTCCTCAGAAACAGTACTGCTTCTGAGACTATTAAAGTCCAGTGCAATTGTTTTGTTCCAGATATTGCTTTCCCAGGGAAATGTCTATATGCTTGCTCTTACTCTGTGTGATTCTCCTTTTTTTAGTCCTGAAATTTGAGATTTTGCAGTCAGATTGGTATTAAAGCAGTTTTTGTAGACCTCTTTCCCCTTTGAAGAATAACCATAGAAACCACTAACGTAATTTAATGAAGGCCTTGATGTGTAGACCCCATTACAGTGTCACGGTCATCTACACTTAGTGGTGGCTGCCATTTTGTGGGCGGAGCCAGTATTCATAAGAGCACAGCTGTTCACTGCACTAGTAGTCAAGGAACACTTTCAGTGAAAGCATTGATTGTGTTCTCAATATAATTATCACCTTCATTATGTGCTGTTTAAGATAATAATTCACTATTTTTGTTACAACCTTTCTCCTATTTGCATTTAAACTGTGGCAACCAATCAGCAATTAATGTTTGTCTACATCAAGTACTACAGTGAAAGCAAACGTGATAGATACTACAGTTTTACTGCAAGTTTGGATCTATTTGTAATATTTTTAAGTAGTGTTTGCATTTATATTGCATGAATGCTGATTAACATCTTGTATCTGAGGTCTTGCAAAGCTGATTGTTTGAATTTGGGCTATGGGGGTCATTCTGACCCGTTCGCACGCAGCGGTTCTTCGCTGCGGTTCGAACGGGTCTGGAAAGCGCGGTGCGCACGCGCATCGTTGCCCGGCGACGCTGACAGAGAAGAAAGCGGTCGCAGCGGCGACCACAAGAATATGGACAGCAAGAGGGCGTTCCGGGGCGTCAACTTACCGTTTGCTGCAGTTTTCGGGGAGTGGTAAGTAAAACGCACGCGTGTCCAGGCGAACGGTGGGCGAAGGTGTGACGTCAAAGCCGGCCCCATCATCGCTGGATCCCGCACAGGGTAAGTATGTCCAGGGCTGGTCTTGTTTTGAGTGAAACTTTTTTAGCATAGCAGGGCTGCACAAGAAAACACAGCCCTGCTATGCTAAAATACACTCCCCCCTAGGCGGAGATTAGTTGATCGCACCAGCAGCAAAAAGTTGCTTGGTGCGATCAACTCGGAATGACCCCCTATGCCCTAAGCTAGAATACACTGACTAGTTACAATACTCAAAGGAAACCTGCCATGCCGAATATTCTTCTGCCTTCTGATCTGGGTTGTTGTTTTTTTTTTTCCTTTTCTTTTTTTCCCCCCTTTAGTCTGAAGCTTGGTACACACTAGACCAGTGGTTCTCAAACTCTGTCCTTAGGACCCCACACGGTTCACGTTTTCCATGTCACCCAGCAACTGCACTGTGTGTCACCAACTGTCACATTTTAAAAATCTGCAGGTGACCTGCAAAACATGAACCGTGTGGGGTCCTGAGGACCGAGTTTGAGCACCTGTGAACTAGACAATATGTCGCCTGATCCTAAGGATCGGGGCGACAGATCGGGTACATCATCTGGTGTGTACCAATGATATGCGCTCTCCCATGGGTAGCTAGCAATATCCCCCGCAAGCCGTGCTGTAGGGCCGACTGGGGGATGTCGTAGCCCCTTCCCTGTCGGACTCTGCATCGGCAAGTGTGTGTGCAGTTGGCGCACGCCGGGTCCCGTCGGCAGCGATATCAGGCTGGCTACACATCGCTAGGTGTGTACCCAGCTTTAGTGTCCTTACATCCAGAATGCAATATAAAAGCACGCTTCTGTAATTGAGCCCTAGTGGTGGCTTTCATACATCATTTTTCAGAATCCATTATGCAGAGATCTAACACCAAGAGATAGATGCATGTAACTTCCCATGAGTCTTCTCTCATTCTAACTTACAATCTCCTTTCCAGGGAGTTGAATCGACGCAAACACAGCAAAAAGGGCGCAGTGCCAGTCGTGCCGGAGAAGAAGAAATCTGTTATTGCTGTGGTGGAGTAAAGTTGTGTGCAGGCGCACAAGTGCGTCATTATGTTGATAGGTTGTACAGTGTCCCTCATTTTTTTATTTTTTTTCCTTCTCTAATCGTGAGATCTCTAGTGGGATACAAAGATATCTATTTGTTGTATCCATGAGAGACTAGAGGAGTTTACTGTGGCGATGACCCCTTCGGTTATACGCAATATTATGTAAAGTGTATATGTTTTTATGGTTATTAAGAACACTTCCAGGAAATAAAAATGAACTATTTAAGTATGTTGTGTACTGTGATCTGTGTGTTACTTTACAATGGACTCGGGTGTCTACAGTTGTAGGTTCTGGTGTACGGACTCATTCAGAGAGACCTGTGCAATGAGTAGACACCACTAAGGACGATCTTTGCTGCAGCTCAATAAAAATAAGATTGCATAAAGAATTTTTTTGTAAAGTTGTTTTCGCAAGTTAACATTATACAGTATAAGCCAAAAACAGATCTTTTACATTGATCCAAGCGTGTTCCCAATGAACAGAGCCCTTTTATAAACTTAAGCTCATCCAAACCTTCTCATGGAATTCTGGCTTTTACAAAACTTATTATACTACAGATGTGTCCTCATATCTAGCCTCAGTACACCACTCAGCGGGAGATCCTGACGCGAGTGAGCCGCCAGGTTCTGGGCAACTTCGCTAGCATTGGATGTCTTTTTTTTTTTTTTTCCCCCTAAATGTCTTAGTCACAGCACAGGTTGACGAGGACGCACCAGGAGACTGCTGATTTAATTTGATATGTGATACCATCTTAAATAGAACTCCCATCTTAGTAAATTTACCCCATAGACTCAGAGAATCAGTCACACACACACATACTAGTGTCGCCCGACACTAGCAGAGTCTCACGGGAGCTGGCACGCTGAGAGGGGCTATTTGGCGCAACTACAGCAATGATGTACGATGGGTATGCAGTACATGGGTAGAGTAAGCAACGTCTCGTGGAGCGCATCAGATGCCCTAGAGCAGGCATTCCCAACCGCGGTCCTCAAGGCACACCAACAGTGCAGGTTTCTCTTACGTCCTAGAGGATGCTGGGGACTCCGTAAGGACCATGGGGATAGACTGGCTCCGCAGGAGACATGGGCACTTTAAGAAAGACTTTAGGATTTGGGTGTGCACTGGCTCCTCCCTCTATGACCCTCCTCCAGACCTCAGTTGATTACTGTGCCCAGAGGAGACTGGGTGCTTTTCAGAGAGCTCTCCTGAGTTTCTGACAGAAAGTATTTTGTTTTTTTTATTTTCAGGGAGCCTGCTGGCAACAGACTCCCTGCATCGTGGGACTGAGGGGAGAGAAGCAGACCTACTTCTGTGAGTTAAAAGGCTCTGCTTCTTAGGCTACTGGACACCATTAGCTCCAGAGGGATCGGTACGCAGGTCTCATCCTCGCCGTCCGTCCCGGAGCCGCGCCGCCGTCCTCCTCACAGAGCCTGAAGGTAGAAGCCACGTGAGTTTGAGAAGTTAGAAGACATCAGAGGCGGCAGAAGACTTCACTGTTCTTCACTGAGGTAACGCACAGCACTGCAGCTGTGCGCCATTGCTCCCATTCACCTCACATACTGTGTCACTGTAAGGGCGCGGGGGGGGGGGCTGCAGGGCGCGGGTTAGCAAATAAACCTCTCCTGGCAAAAGATGGGTATATACAGCTGGCCACTGTATATACCTACGAGCCCCCGCCAAAGTTTTGTATTTTAGAGCGGGACAGAAGCCCGCCGCCGAGGGGGCGGGGCTTCTCCCTCAGCACTCATCAGCGCCATTTTTTCTCCACAGCACCGCTGAGAGGAAGCTCCCCGGAGTCTCCCCTGCTTAGATCACAGTGACAAGAGGGTTTTAAAGTAGAGGGGGGCACATAATTGGCGCATTGAGTATAAAAGCGCTATCTGGGTAAACATAAATATTGTGTTTTTGTCCTGGGTTATTATAGCGCTGGGTGTGTGCTGGCATACTCTCTCTCTGTCTCTCCTAAGGGACGTGTGGGGGAACTGTCCTCAGATACGAAGGATTCCCTGAGTGTGTGGTGTGTCGGTACGTGTGTCGACATGTCTGAGGTAGAAGGCTTTTCGAGGGAGGAGGAGGAGCAAATTAATGTGGTGTCGACGGCGCCGACACCTGACTGGATGGATATGTGGAATGTTTTAAGTGCCAATGTAAATTTATTGCACAAAAGATTGGCTAAAGCTGAAGCTAGGGAACAGTCAGGGAGTCAACCCATGCCTGTACCTATGTCGCAGGGACCTTCGGGGTCCCAAAAGCGCCCACTATCCCAAATAGTTGACACGGATACCGACACGGATTCTGACTCCAGTGTTGAATATGATGATGCAAAATTACAGCCAAAGGTGGCTAAATGTATTCGATATATGATTATTGCAATCAAAGATGTTTTGCATATCACAGAGGAACCCCCTGTCCCTGACACGCGGGTACACATGTATAAGGGAAAGAAGACTGAGATAAATTTTCCCCCCTCACATGAGCTGAACGAGTTATGTGAGAAAGCTTGTGAATCTCCAGACAAGAAACTGCAGATTCCCAAAAGGATTCTTATGGCGTATCCTTTCCCGCCAACGGACAGGATACAGTGGGAATCATCCCCTAGGGTGGACAAAGCTTTGACACGTTTATCCAAAAAGGTAGCGCTGCCTTCCCAAGATACGGCTACCCTCAGGGATCCTGCTGATCGCAAGCAGGAGGTTACCCTGAAGTCCATTTATACACATTCGGGTACCTTACTCAGACCGGCTATTGCGTCGGCATGGGTGTGTAGTGCTGTAGCAGCATGGACAGATACCTTGTCAGCGGAAATTGATACCCTGGATAAGGATACCATCCTATTGACCCTAGGACATATAAAAGATGCTGTCTTATATATGAGAGATGCACAAAGATACATTGGTCTTTTGGGTTCGAGAATCAACGCTATGTCGATCTCGGCTAGAAGAGTCCTTTGGACCCGACAATGGACAGGTGATGCCGACTCAAAAAGGCATATGGAGGTTTTACCTTACAGGGGTGAGGAATTGTTTGGGGAAGGTCTCTCGGACCTGGTCTCCACTGCTACGGCAGGCAAATCTAATTTTTTACCTTATATTCCCTCACAACCTAAAAAAGCACCGCATTATCAAATGCAGTCCTTTCGATCAAATAGAAACAAGAAAGGCCGTGGATCGTCCTTTCTTGCCAGAGGTAAGGGCAGAGGGAAAAAGCTGCACAACACAGCTAGTTCCCAGGAACAGAAGTCCTCCCCGGCCTCTGCAAAATCCACCGCATGACGCTGGGGCTCCACTAAGGGAGTCCGCCCCAGTGGGGGCACGTCTTCGAATTTTCAGCCACATCTGGGCCCACTCACAGGTGGATCCCTGGGCAATAGAAATTGTTTCCCTAGGTAACAAACTGGAATTCGAAGAGGTGCCTCCTCGCCGGTTTTTCAAATCTGCTCTGCCAACGTCTCCCCAAGAACGGGAGATAGTGTTAAATGCAATCGACAAATTGTATCTTCAACAGGTGGTGGTCAAGGTTCCCCCGCTTCAACAGGGCAGGGGATATTACTCAACCCTGTTTGTGGTCCCGAAACCGGACGGTTCGGTCAGACCCATTTTAAATTTTAAATCCCTGAACTTATACTTGAAAAGGTTCAAATTCAAAATGGAATCGCTCAGGGCGGTCATCGCCAGCCTGGAAGGGGGAGATTTTATGGTATCTCTGGACATAAAGGATGTATACCTTCATGTTCCCATATATCCACCTCATCAGGCGTACCTGAGATTTGCGGTACAGGATTGTCATTACCAATTTCAGACGTTGCCGTTTGGGCTTTCCACGGCCCCGAGAATTTTCACCAAGGTAATGGCGGAAATGATGGTGCTCCTGCGCAAGCAAGGTGTCACAATTATCCCGTACTTGGACGATCTCCTCATAAAAGCGAGATCAAGAGAACAATTACTGAACAGCGTGTCACTTTCACTGAAGGTGTTACAGCAACACGGCTGGATTCTCAATATCCCGAAGTCGCAGCTGGTTCCTATGACTCATCTACCCTTCTTGGGCATGATTCTGGATACGGACCAGAAAAGGGTGTATCTGCCGATAGAAAAGGCTCAAGAACTCGTGACTTTGGTCAGGAACCTATTGAAACCAAAACAGGTGTCAGTGCATCACTGCACGCGAGTCCTGGGAAAGATGGTGGCATCTTACGAGGCCATTCCATTCGGCAGGTTCCATGCACGGACCTTCCAATGGGACCTACTGGACAAATGGTCCGGGTCGCATCTACAATTGCATCGGTTGATCATCCTGTCCCCCAGGGCCAGGGTATCTCTCCTGTGGTGGCTGCAGAGTGCTCACCTTCTAGAGGGCCGCAGATTCGGCATTCAGGACTGGGTCCTGGTGACCACGGACGCGAGCCTCCGAGGTTGGGGTGCAGTCACACAAGGAGGGAACTTCCAGGGTCTTTGGTCAAGTCAGGAGACTTGTCTTCACATCAACGTCCTGGAGCTAAGGGCCATATTCAACGCCCTTCGTCAAGCGGAGACTTTGCTTCGCGACTTACCAGTTCTGATCCAGTCAGACAACATCACCGCAGTAGCTCATGTTAACCGCCAGGGCGGCACAAGGAGCAGAGTGGCAATGGCGGAAGCCACAAGGATTCTGCGCTGGGCGGAAAACCATGTAAGCGCACTATCAGCAGTGTTCATTCCGGGAGTGGATAACTGGGAAGCAGACTTCATCAGCAGGTACGACCTGCATCCGGGAGAGTGGGGACTTCATCAGGAAGTCTTCACACAGATTACAAGCCAGTGGGGCCTGCCCCAGATAGACATGATGACGTCCCGCCTAAACAAAAAACTGCAAAGGTATTGCGCCAGGTCAAGAGACCCTCAGGCAGTAGCGGTGGACGCACTAGTGACACCGTGGGTGTTCCACTCAGTATATGTGTTTCCTCCTCTTCCTCTCATCCCAAAGGTGTTGAGAATAATAAGAAAAGGAGGAGTTCGGACAATTCTCATTGTTCCAGATTGGCCACAAAGGGCCTGGTACCCGGAATTGCAGGAGATGCTCACAGAAGATCCGTGGCCTCTTCCTCTAAGACAGGACCTGTTGCAACAGGGGCCCTGTCTGTTCCAAGACTTACCGCGGCTGCGTTTGACGGCTGAACGCCGGATCCTAGCGGAAAAGGGCATTCCGGAGGAGGTCATTCCTACTCTGATAAAGGCTAGGAAGGATGTGACAGCTAAACATTATCACCGTATATGGCGTAAATATGTTGCTTGGTGTGAGGCCAGGAATGCTCCTACGGAAGAATTCCATCGGGGCCGTTTCCTTCACTTTCTACAAACTGGAGTGAATTTGGGCCTAAAATTAGGCTACATTAAGGTTCAGATTTCGGCATTATCCATTTTCTTTCAAAAAAAATTGGCTTCGCTTCCAGAAATACAAACTTTTGTAAAGGGAGTGCTTCATATTCAGCCTCCTTTTGTACCTCCGGTGGCACCTTGGGACCTTAACGTGGTTTTGAGTTTCCTTAAGTCGCACTGGTTTGAACCACTTCAGACAGTAGAGTTAAAATATCTCACTTGGAAGGTGGTCATGTTGTTGGCCTTAGCTTCGGCTAGGCGGGTGTCAGAATTGGCGGCTTTGTCTCACAAAAGCCCCTATCTAGTTTTCCATATGGATAGGGCGGAATTGCGGACCCGTCCTCAATTCTTGCCTAAGGTGGTGTCATCCTTTCATATGAACCAACCTGTTGTGGTGCCGGTGGCTACACGAGACTTGGAGGATTCCGAGTATCTGGATATAGTCAGGGCTTTGAAAATTTACGTGGCCAGGACGGCCAAAGTCAGAAAAACTGAAGCGCTGTTTATCCTGTATGCAGCCAACAAGGTTGGCGCTCCTGCTTCAAAGCAGACTATTGCTCGCTGGATCTGTACCACGATTCAGCAGGCGCATACGACGGCTGGATTGCCGTTACCTAAATCAGTCAAGGCCCATTCCACTAGGAAAGTGGGCTCTTCTTGGGCGGCTGCCCGAGGGGTCTCGACACTACAGCTGTGCCGAGCGGCTACTTGGTCAGGGGAAAACACGTTTGCGAAATCCTACAAATTTGATACCCTGGCTGAGGAGGACCTCCTGTTTGCTCAATCGGTGCTGCAGAGTCATCCGCACTCTCCCGCCCGTTTGGGAGCTTTGGTATAATCCCCATGGTCCTTACGGAGTCCCCAGCATCCTCTAGGACGTAAGAGAAAATAAGATTTTAAACCTACCGGTAAATCTTTTTCTCGTACTCCGTAGAGGATGCTGGGCGCCCATCCCAAGTGCGGACTACTTCTGCAAGACTTGGATATAGTTTTGCTTACATAAGGGTTATGTTATGGTTGCTTTCAGTTTCCGACTGATGCTATGTTGAATTTCATACTGTTAACTGGTTAGTTTATCACAAGTTATACGGTGTGATTGGTGTGGGCTGGTATGAATCTTGCCCTTGGTTTAACAAAAATCCTTTCCTTGTACTACCCGTCTCCTCTGGGCACAGTTTCTCTAACTAAGGTCTGGAGGAGGGGCATATAGGGAGGAGCCAGTGCACACCCAAATCCTAAAGTCTTTCTTAAAGTGCCCATGTCTCCTGCGGAGCCCGTCTATCCCCATGGTCCTTACGGAGTCCCCAGCATCCTCTACGGCAGGCATGTCCAAACTGCGGCCCTCCAGCTGTTGAGAAACTACACATCCCAGCATGCCCTGACACAGCTTTAGCATTCTCTGACAGCAAAACTGTGTCAGGGCATGCTGGGATATGTAGTTTCACAACAGCTGGAGGGCCGCAGTTTGGACATGCCTGCTCTACGGACTACGAGAAAAAGATTTACCGGTAGGTTTAAAATCTTATTTTTAGTGATATCCAGGCTTCAGCACAGATGGTTAAATCAAAATAACGGAGGTACTAATTAAGTCACCTGTGTTCAAGCCTGGATATCACTAATACCAGGACTGTTAGTGTGCCTTGAGGACCGAGGTTGGGAATCACTGCCCTAGAAAGCCATAGGGGTATATGCAATTGGAATTCGACCGTTTTTAAATTCGACACAATTCGACAGTCGAATCCCGGCCACCGGGACCGGAATTCGACATATTCAATAAAAAACGGATTCGACAGTCCCGCTGTCGAAAAACGGACCAATTGACGGATAGTGTGCGTCCTGGATTCGACTTTTTGGACGGCACAAAAATGTTTAAAAAACCCAGAAAAAAATTGCGTGGGGTCCCCCCTCCTAAGCATAGCCAGCCTCGGGCTCTTTGAGCCGGTCCTGGTTGTAAAAATACGGGGGGAAAATTGACAGGGGATCCCCCGTATTTTTACAACCAGCACCGGGCTCTGCGTCCGGTCCTGGTGCAAAAAAGTGTCCCCTGGCTGTGGCATTATCTCTCTGACTAGTGGAGCCCGGTGCTGGTGTGAAAAATACGGGGGACCCCTACGCTTTTTGTCCCCCGTATTTTTGGCACCAGGACCGGACGCAGAGCCCGGTGCTGGTTGTGAAAATACGGGGGGATCCCCTGTCATTTCCCCCCCCCCGTATTTTTACAACCAGGACCGGCTCAAAGAGCCCGAGGCTGGTTATGCTTAGGAGGGTGGACCCCACGCATTTTTTTTTCTTGATTTTAACCCATTCCCACCCCTTCCCACTGAAAACCATGCTCTATTTTAGTCAGTTAAAAAAAAAAATATTCTTTTACAAAATATATAAATAATACTTGTCTCCTAATAGACAAACCAAGTACATAATCCCTTCTAATATAAATAGATATGTTATTAGCAATAAAAAAAAACACACAAAAAAACATGTTTTTAAAATTTGTTATTAGATTCCGCCAGCAAAGTGAGGCGAATGAAATTGACGAAATTACTGTCGAAAAGCACTGTTGTCGAATCGACATTCTTCAATTGAATATTCTTTTGTCGAAAAGCCGCATTTTTACTATTGCAGACATGTCGAATTTCAAAAAGTCGAATCTGAAACGTCCGTTTTTTTGTCGAAAAGTACTGTATTGCATTGTCGAATTTTTTTTTTGTGTCCCGTTTTTTGACATTTGCGGCAATTCGACCGCAATTGCATATACCCCATAATCTTCTACGACTACAAGAGTGGTCTGTGACAGCAGGAGGATTTTGAGCGTCTGCAAGCTGCTTTTTGGGAGGAAGCACTACCACGAACCACTGTGTTTGTTTGAGTGGTTTGCAGGATTTTGATGCGGGAGACAGTCCCTGGAAGACGAGCGATGCGGCCATCCTATGTCCACCATCACAGAGTACAACGTTGCTGCCATGCGGGCCATAGTTGAGGTGGACACCAGGGTGACGGTGGCTCAGTTAGAGAAGGAGATAGGCATCTCATCAGGATCCATCCGCTTGATACTCCACGAAAAGCTTGGCCTGAGCACGGTTTCTGCAAGCTGGGTGCCTCATCAGCTGACTCGAGAGCAGAAGAAGGCTCGGGTGACTTGGTTCAACAACATGCTGGCCAGATTTGCTGGCTGTTGCTCAAACACTTTCTGGGAGATTATCAGTGGTGATGAATCCTGGATCTACAGTTTTGACCCTGAAACCAAACAGCCTAGTGGACCCCAGCTGGAGGTGCACCTCCACAGAAGTTCCAACATACGCACATCATTGCCAAGCAGATGGTGGAAGTTTTTGTAACCAAGACTAGTCATGTAGCTACCATACCACTCATGTAGCAGTGCACCATCACTGGGTGCTGGTACGGGAACCAATGCCTTCCACAAGTGCTGGAAGCAATTTCCAAGAACTCCAACTCGTGGTGTCCTTCTCCATCACAATGCACCTGCCCACAAGTCCAGGAAAGTGGTGGATTTTATGGCCCATGAACACATCCAGGAGCTGGGTCATTCCTTGTACAGGCAAGACCTGGTCCCCAGCGACTTCTTCGTGTTCCCACAAATCTAGCATAAGATGCGTGGGTTTCGTTTTGAGTCACCAGAAGTTGAAGTGGAGACTTTCATCCACTATGTAGAAGACGTACCTGCTTCGGACTGGTCCAGCTGCTTCACCAAGTGGTTTGACCACATGCAACTTTGCATAGACTTTTCTGGCAAATACTTTGAAAAAATGTAAATGTTCCCGTTGTTTGTAAATATACTTTCTGCGCATCCAGAAACTAACTGCACACCCCTCGTATGAGGACACATCTGTAAATTGTTGATTTTGGCTGTCATTTATAACTGACAAGGTTATTAAGCTTCAGGGAGTCCCAGGGCGCCATGTCGTGTCTACTTCTCTTTTCTGATAGATTTACAGTGCAGCAGGAATAAAGCTTGGTTTAGAATTTATTTTTCTTGCATCCTTCAATTCATCGTTTAAAGCTGCTAAGAACCAGCGACTTTATCAAACCGCAGGTTAGTACATTTACCACCTAGAGTGGCAAGCAGCTGATTAAATACATCGCTAGTGTAGAGAGTTAAATAAACCTTTACTGTCATAGCGGTAACAATTGCACAGTCATCTTATACTTATACAACTGCTCAGTCATCCAGTATCTTGTCAGATCTTTGCTTATATATGGAGGGTAGTGGTGTCGCTGGTGTCATATGACTCACTGTGAAGGTGTACTCATCCACTCGCTGACTGTTATACAATCCTTATTTCAGACACAAAGTTTTGAGTTGTCTCCAGTAACGGCGCTCCCTTTCAAAACTGCATTTCATCGACTACACCCTATGGGAAGTATGGCAGTCTCCTATTGCTATACCCAAAAGCTTACACCTGAATTAAGTGTGTAAGAGCAGTGCGTCTGTGTTTCGATAAGCATTGTTTTCCCACTACGTCTGCACCTTATAACACCTGTTTCTAGCACTGACCTCTTCCAGCGCTATTAATTTACTTATGCTGTACCTCCATACAGGGCCGTTTCTTTGGCAGGCGAGCAGTGCAACCGCACTGGGCGCCCGCCGCAGCATTAACTGTGGCTCCCTGCTTCCCCCTCCTATTTCTCCACGAGTAACCCGCTCGGGGGGCGGAGTTTCACGGAATGACGCGGTTGCGTCGTTACGTCACGACGCAACCCCGTCACTCCGCGAAACTCCCCCCATACCCGAGCGGAGTACAGAGGGGGATCCAAGTTAGGAGCGACTTGTGAGGCGGGCCGAAGAGCGGTAATCGCCTCTGTAGGTATTCTCTCTCTCAATGTGTAAAATGGGGACACCTGCCGTAATGTGTGAAATGGGGACTCTTGCCTGCCGTAGTGTGGGGATTTAATGTATCAAGGGCATTGCAGTGTGTGGTATAATATGGTGCAGGGGGCATTACTGTGTGGGGCTTAATATGGTATAAAAAAATGTTCCTGTGGTGGTCGTGATCTGTTGGAGCAGGGTCAAAAACTGGATTATGAGGTGGGGGGCACAAGTTTTTTTTTTATCTAGGTGGGGGGGCACATTTTTTTTATGTCATGGGGGGGCGCATTTTTAAATCTCGCACTGGCAGCCAAATTGGCTGGAAACAGCCCTGCCTCCATAACAGAGCAAATCTTTTTACAAAAGTCTAAGCTCAATGGGGTTTGTTTTTTTTGTTTTGCTTTTTTAAATTGAAGCATAACGTGCAGTAAAATATACAATACCAATCGACAATGTTCCCTCCCTGTCTTGTCTCCCCTTCACTGTTTACTCATTTAAGAAAATATTTGTACATTGTATAATTTTCTATTTGTGTCTGTATACGTGTCTCGTACGTTTTGTTTTGTTTGTTTTTTCTTTGTAAAACTGCACATGTAATGATGGGTTATGGCAACTCTGTCACATTATTAAAGGGAGTTAATAGCACCACTTGTAATGATAGCAGTCTATTTTAACAACAGATACCCCTTAAACTGCAGAAGTGTTAAGACCGGCATAAGCAACTTCAGCGATGACTGTCCACTTATTGTGGCATACTTCTTACCACTCTGGCTGCTCATGCCAGATCCTAAGCAGAGTTATTGAAGGCACGCAAAAAAAAAAAAAGTGACATGCAGAAGCGTTCGTGGTGAGGTGCAGAGGGAGCCAGCTTTGGGTAAAATGGGGGCGTGTTACTCCCATTTTCTGAAGTGCACTCAGCACCTCTAAGGGACATAACTACTGGGGGGCAGGGTAATTTTTAAGTTGATAATTTTTGTATGGCCCTCGAAGGATTTTATAAATATCCAAATGGCCCTTGGTAGAAAAAGGTTCCCCACCCCTGCTTTAAATGGTCTCTCAGTCTGTTTCAGTACAATTCACAATCATGGGGAAGACTGCTGACCGGACAGTTGTGCAGAAAACCATCATTGACACCCTCCACAAGGAGGAAAAGCCTCAAAAGGAAATTGCAAAAGAAGTTGGATGTTCTCAAAGTGCTGTATCAAAGCACATTAATAGAAAGTTAAGTGGAAGTGAAAAGAGTGGAAGAAAAAGGTGCACAAGCAGCAGGGATGACCGCAACCTGGAGAGGACTGTCAGGAAAAGGCCATTCAAAAGTGTGGGGGAGCTTCACAAGGAGTGGACTGAGGCTAGAGTTAGTGCATCAAGAGCCACCACACACAGATGGATCCTGGACCTGGGCTAAAGAGAAAAAGAACTGGTCTGTTGTTTAGTGGTTAAAAGTCCTCTTTTCTGATGAGAGCAAATTTTGCACCTCATTTGGAAACCGAGGTCCCAGAGTATGGATGAAGAATGGAGAGACACACAATCCAAGATGCTTAAAGTCCAGTGTGAAGTTTCCACAGTCTGTGTTGATTTGGGGAGCCATGTCATCTGCTGGTGTTGGTCCACTGTGCTTTATTAAGTCCAGAGTCAATGCAGCTGTCTACCAGGACATTTTAGAGCACTTCATGCTTCCTTCAGCAGACGAGCTTTATGGAGATGCTGACTTCATTTTCCAGCAGGACTTGGCACCTGCCCACACTGCCAAAAGTACCAAAACCTGGTTCAATGACCGTGGGATTACTGTGCTGGATTGGCCAGCAAACTCGCCTGACCTGAACCCCATAGAGCAGAGGTTCTCAAACTCGGTCCTCGGGGGCCCACACAGTGCATGTTTTGCAGGTTACCCAGCAGGTGCACAGGTGTACTAATTACTCACTGACACATTTTAAAAGGTCCACAGGTGGAGCTAATTATTTCACTTGCGATTCTGTGAGGAGACCTGCAAAACATGCACTGTGTGGGCCCCCGAGGACCGAGTTTGAGAACCTCTGCCATAGAGAATCTATTGGGCATTGCCAATAGAAAGATGAGATATGAGAACGAACAATGCAGAAAAGCTGAAGGCTGCTATTGAAGCATCCTGGTCTTCCATAACACCTCAGCAGTGCCATAGGCTGATAGAATCCATGCCTTGCCGCATTGAGGTAGTAATTCATTCAAAAGGGGCACAAACCAAGTACTGAATACCTGTGCCAGATTATACTTTTCAGGGGGCTGACATTTCTGTATTTAAAATCCTTTTTTTATTGATCTCCTATATAATAGCCCAGAGTGACTGTGTGTATAACGCTGTGCGTGGCTGGAAGCTCTCATTGGGTTAGCGGCAGGTCTATCACACCCAGTCCACAGCTGATTGGGCGAGAAACACCCTCCCACACAAGTTACAGCCTATGGGATTCTCTGCCCCTTTGGTTGCTGTGTGTTCCTAGAACAGGATTAACAATGGGGCTGATGGAGCTGCAGCTCCAGGTCCACACCACAAAATAGGCCCACTGCATCTGCAGCAACATACCCTCCAACAATTTACACACAAAAATCGGTACAAATTCGAAAAGGGGGAGTGGACAAAGTGGTGTGGTCACGCCCCTTTTCCTATAGTTTCAATGGAAGTTTGGAGAGCCAAAAATCGGTACAGACCATAAAAAAAGGTACCGTACCTGCCAAAAGAGTACAGTTGGAGGGTATGCCACTGCATCTGCGCTGTAGATAGGACGCTACAGTAAAAGGATTTTTTTTTTCTTCCTATGTCTTGCTACCAGTCCGCCTGCCCCCTCCGGCATCAACAATCCCCACTCCCTAGGTGGAACAAAAGCTGCTGCGGCCACCGGCATAGATATGTATGAAAGCGGCGCAGCGGAAGGCTTTCATAACCCTCCCTGCGCTGCATACTCTCTAAGCCCTGGAGCCTTCTCTGCATGTGATGTCACAGAAGTGCCTCCCTGCCACAGCTGCGCCTAGATCCCCAGAGGCCCTGACTCCTCAATACAGCACCTGGGCTGCCTGCCTGGAAGCCTCGAGATGGCTAATGGATAGAGCGGGTGATATCGCGGAGGGTAATGTCTGGACGCTGAATCAATGTAAAGTGCTGTGCAATGCAGTGGGTGTGCAGTGTCCCTAACACTGCACAGCACTCTCACCTTTTACATTGATTCAGCAAGTCAGTCAGTTCTGCCAGCCAGTCACAATTGTTAGCGCCGGTGTCCCAACGTGCCGCATTACAGGGAAGTATATGCAGTAAATAAACTACAGCTCCCAGCAGCACTTAGTGCCGAAGCATTCCGGCGCTAAGGCCTGCTGGGAGCTGTAGTTTTTTGAGTGCATCTTCTTCCCTGTAATGCGCCGCGTTGGGACATCGGCGCTAACAATAGTGACTGGCTCCTTGGCTGCTGTGCGAGTCTCCGGGAGAGGCACTGCCAAAGGGAGGACAGCAGCTTAGCTGCTTCCAGGAGGAGAAGCATTACCTGCCCCTCCACCACTTGCAGTACTGCCGGCCCCATCCGCGGCACCGCCACACACCCCTCCACCACCCGCTGTGGCTCCGGACCCCCTCCCCCACCCACAGCACACCCGGACCCACCCCTCCCCAACTCGCGGCACCACCGCACCCGCCCCTTCCCCACCTGCGGCACCCTCGCAACCGCTCCTCCACCACCTACAGTGGCTCCAGACCCCCCACCCGTGACACCACCACACCAGCCCCTCCCACACCCATGACACCACCACACCAGCCCCTCCCCCACCCGTGGCATCCCCGGACACCCTCCCCCATCCGCGTAGCCACCGCATCCACCACAGCACCTACTAGGCGATTCATCAGGCCCTGCATGCGCTGTCCATGCCGTTGCAAGGGGCTACGACCCCTTAACCATCGCACGCCCTTTGTCCATGCAATATTTAACCACTCACACAATTATGATTGGAGGTAATACTCCATATAATACAAATATTGCACGCCGCAAGGGTTAAGGGGGTGTAGCCCCTTACGACGATGAACCACCTAGTTTTATTCTAATTTTCTGAGATTTTGGATTTGGGGTTATCTTAAGCTGTAAGACATGTAATGAGTCTATATAATATATTAGTTTCACCTTTAAAGTTGAATTATTGAAATAAATGAGCTTTTGCACAATATTGTAATTTTCTGAGTTTCACCTGTATGTTTGTTGATTATATGAATGAGATCTATTGTACTTCTAGTATTATCTCTAGCTTGTCGGCCTGGGATGGAGCCCAGCTGACCCTTATGAACAAACTGAGGGAGGACCCTGACCTAGTAGCCACAATTTTAGGGGATTTTTGGGTATATTATTTATTTTATTACTATTACTGGAGATAGCTAAAACATGTTTGTCTATTACCTTTTATGTTTATGGCAAAGCAAAACTATGCCTTTGAAAAATCAACCCCTTGTACCTTGAAATCAAGCTCTGAAAATGTTCTTAATTTTTTAACCTTCGATTAAATGTAAAGTGTAATACAAATAATACAGAGAGCATCGCAGTGACTGTCATATAATACAGAGAGCATTACAGTGACTGTCATATAATACAGAGAGCATTGCAATACAGAGTGACTGTCATATAATACAGAGAGCATTGCAATACAGAGGACCTCAACATCTACTACAAAATACACAGAACATCACAGCCACACACTTATGTTTAGCACCTGGAATGTGATAAACCAACAAAATGCTTCTGGCAGATTTATAATGTAAATGCATAGGGATACAAATGAGCAGTGTTCTCTCTGACATAAAGAGCTCTCTCTATATTACTTGCTAGGGTAATTTATAAAACACCAAAAAATAGGATTTTAATTACCTACCGGTAAATCCTTTTCTCGTAGTCCGTAGAGGATACTGGGGTCCACATTAGTACCATGGGGGTATAGACGGGTCCACTAGGAGCCATGGGCAAGAAATTGATAGTGTGGAATGGCTCCTCCCTCTATGCCCCTCCTACCAGACTCAGTCTAGAAAACTGTGCCGATGAGACGGACATACTTTGAGAGAAGGAGAGATAAGGATAGCGGTGAGAGTCCGAACCAGCACACACAAACTAGAGGAAAGCCAAGCTAACCAAACTTTAAACTAGGAACAGCAACCGCTAAACCAACAATATTTAACCAAATAACAGTGTAGGAAGAAACGAAGCACTGGGCGGGCGCAAAGTATCCTCTATGGACTACGAGAAAAGGATTTATCAATAGGTAATTAAAATCCTATTTTCTCTTATGTCCTAGAGGATACTGGGGTCCACATTAGTACCACTGGGATGTACCAAAGCTCCCAAACCGGGTGGGAGAGTGCTGAGGTTCCTGCAGAACTGATTGACCAAACTGAAGGTCCTCAGAGGCCAAAGTATCGAACTTGTAGAACTTAGCAAACGTGTACGAACCTGACCAAGTAGCTGCTCGGCAGAGCTGTAAAGCCGAGACACTCCGGGCAGCCGCCCAGGAAGAACCCACCAATCTAGTAGAGTGGGCCTGTACAGATTTTGGACACCTGCCGTGGATTAAGCATGCTGGATAGTAAGCCTGATCCAGCGTGCAATTGTCTGCTTTGAAGCAGGACATCACAATTTTATTGGGATTATAGAGAACAAACAGCGAGTCAGATTTTCTGAGACGAGATGTCCGCTTCACATAGATCTTCAAAGCCCTCACAACATCCAAGGACTTTGACGTAGCAGAGGTGTCGGTAACCACCAGAAGGAACCATAATAGGTTGGTTGATATGAAACGCAGACACCACCTTTGGAAGAAATTGCTGACGAGTTCTGAGTTCAGCCCTATTTTCATGAAAAATCAAATAGGGACTTTTGTGAGACAACGCCCCCAGCTCTCACACGCCTCGCAAGAGCCAAGGCCAACAGCGTGACGGCCTTCCACGTAAGAAACTTGATGTCAACGACCAGTAAAGGCTCAAACCATTCCTACTGCAGGAACTGCAACACCAAGTTGAGATCCCAAGGTGCCGTAGGAGGCACAAAGGGCGGTTGGATGTGCAGAACCCCCTTCAAAAATGTCTGAACCTCAGGGAGAGAAGCCAATTGTTTCTGGAAGAAAATGGATAAGGCCGAAATCTGAACTTTTATGTGCCCAAATGTAGGCCTACATCCACACCTGACTGCAGAAAAAGGAGAAAACGTCCAAGCTGAAATTCCACCGCCGGAAATTTCCTGTACTAACACCAAGAGACATTTTTTTTTCAAATACGGTGGTAATGTGTAGACGTTACCCCCTTTCTGGATTGGATCAGGGTTGGAATAACCCTATCCGGGATCCCTTTCCGGGCTAGAATTTGACGCTCAACCTTCATGCCGTCAAACGTAGCCATGGTAAGTCTTGATAGACAAACGGCCCCTGTTGAAGAAGGTCCTTGCGAAGAGGTAGAGGCCACGGATCCTCTAGGAGCATCTCCAGTAGATCCGCATACCAGGCTTCTTGGCCAGTCCGGAGCAATGAGAATTGCTTGAACCTTTTCCCTTTTTATTCTTTTGAGAAACTTTGGGATCAATGGGAGTGGTGGAAACACGTACACTATCTGGTAGACCCATGGAGTCACAAGAGCGTCCACCGCCACTGCTTGCGGGTCCCTCGACCTGGAACAATACCACTTGAGCTTCTTGTTGAGACGAGAGGCCATCATGTCGATTTGTGGCATTCCCCACTGACATGCCAAGCACCCGAACACCTCCGGATGAAGGCCCCACTCTCCTGGGTGGAGGTCGTGTTGGCTGAGGAAGTCTGCTTCCCAGTTGTCTACTCCTGGAATGTAGATCGCAGACAACGCCACGCGTGTCTTTCTGCCCAGAGGAGAATCCTTGTTACCTCTGAAAGGTAGGCTTTCTACGCCTTACCTGGTGTAGCCACAAGCCCCTGCGTGCTGACACTGCCATGGCAGTGGTGCGTGCATTGAGTACACCAATTTCCTTTAAGGCCTCCACCATAAAGTTAGCAGAATCCTGTATATGCTGTAGGAGTAAAATGATCTTCCCCCTGGTTAAGGAATCTAACCTGTCAATTAGATTACCTGACCATTTAGCAATGGCCCTAGAGATCCATGCACAAGCTATAGTGGGTCTCTGGGCCACCCCCGCAGCTGCGTACAGAGATTTGAGAGTGCTCTCAATCTTGCGGTCTGCAGCATCCTTCAAGGAAGCTGCCCCAGGGACAGGTAAAATTATCTTACGTGACAGCCTAGAAACCGATGCGTCAATTATCGGTGGGTTTTCCCATTTTTTTCTGTCATCCTGAGGAGACGGGAAGGATGTGAGTAACCGTTTTGGGACCTGAAACTTCATGTCAGGATTTACCCAAGATGCTTCAAATAGGGAATTTAATTCCTTAGATGCAGGGAAAGTAGTTGAGGATTTTCTTTTCACATTAAAATAAGATTCCTCCTCGTCCTCTGATACCTTATCAGGGATGTGCAGGACATCTCTAATAGCTTCTATCAGGGCCTGTATACCCTGTGACAAAGCTGCATACCCCCTTCCCGAGTCCACCTCACCCTCCTCCGGGTCTCATACATCATCATCATCAGTATCAGCCTGCATGATTTAGGCCAGAGTACACTTCTGTGGACAAATGGTAGGGGTCTGAGATGCTAGAATAACCACTGAATCTCTATTCAACAGGTCATCAACAGATTGCCTTAAGTATTGCGTCTCTGTTTAATTTTGGGATAATTTATTCAAAATATTCGAAATCATCCCTTTTAATGAATCTAACCATTCTGGTTCAGATCCACTAGCCTGAGAATATGTACTATCCTGAGTACACGGCAGAGAGCCCCCAGATTGAGAAAAACACTGCTGTGCATGATACACACTCCTTTGACATAGTAAATGTGAAAGAATACACACACACAAGAAAATAGGGTAAAACACAGTTAACCCACACAGAGCCCTCTAGGGAGACACAGAGTATAATGGAGCCAGCCACACTGCGCCCCTATAGCTAAAGTACAAGTTTAGCTGTGTCACAAACTAAGTACCCTAAATTGGGTTTAGTATACCAAATATTGCTCCCACCCCCACCTTGCTATGACTCCCTGGTACCACTGAGGTGCTCTGGAGTCCTTGCGGAGGAACTGCACTTCCCTGCCAGTCTGTCTGTGTATACTGTAGCTGCAGAGGGGAAATGGCGCTGGTGAGCTGCTGGATCCGCTCATAGTGAAGCCCCGTCCCCTTAATGGCGCACGGTCTTCCCGTTTTTTTTATACTGGGTGAGGTCATTTCTGTTCTACAGTGGGTAAGATCCCTGTAGAATTGCTGCCAGTGTGGGTATTGTGTGTTGTGGCTTCAGTTCGCCCCTCACAGCGGAACACACAGCACCCTGTATGCCTCTGCAGCCTGGAGCCGCAGCCTGCTTGTCAGCACCGCGCTCCAACCCCTTGTGCCACCATTACAGCCGGCGACCCGTTAACTGGGACGCCGGCCACTTACCACTCTTCTTACTTCTGGCTTTGTTAGGGGAGCCGGTGTGCTGTGGGTCTGTACGCTCGATGTGGTGGGGCTTGCGAATAGGACCCTCAGGAGCTCAGTGTCCTGTCAGCAAGGAACGGGACCATTAACCCTAGGGAGGTTGGGCCATTTCTTCCCCTAAGTCCCACGAAGCAGGCAGTCTGGTGCCAGCCATTCCTGCCTGAAAACAATAAAAAGGAAAATAAATGCAGAAAACTCTTCAGGAGCTTCCCAAGCGTTACTAGCTGCTCCGGGCACATTTTTTTAAACTGAGTCTGGTAGGAGGGGCATAGAGGGAGGAGCCAGCCCACACTATCAATTTCTTAAAGTGCCCATGGCTCCTAGTGGACCCGTCTATACCCCCATGGTACTAATGTGGACCCCAGTATCCTCTAGGACGTAAGAGAAACTTTGGTTGCATATGGGCGAAGCTTATCACGGCCTGGAGGTGAACCTTAGCACAGCCTGGTGCTGAGTTTCTGGCAACACTAGAGACGGGGGAGGGAGGCTGCACAGCTGCCGGAGGCCAAGAGGGGACATGCAGACCATTGGCCGACCAGGAGACAAATGAGTGGAATGCTGTTGGTGTTGACAGGAGAATGTTTTTTTCCCCTGTCAACACTGTCTTTACTGCAGCGGATCCTGTGGGCCTATTTTCAATGGGGGTCCTGGAGCTGCAGCTCCAAACTCCCCATTGTTAATCCAGCCCTGGAACAGACATTAGTGTCCTTCCCCTGCTTATGGATCAAATTTATCAGGGCTTCTCTAAGGTAGGAGGTGACTAATAAAAAGTCTATAGAGATGAGGCAATAATAAGGATATTAACTTTTTGTAGTTAGCTAATGAGACGCCCAGGGGCTTTGCCAGATTTCTGTAGCTTTAAAATTCCCTCCAATTCCTTCAGTTAAATCTCTGAGCACAACCTATAAACCATGGATCGGCTTACTGAGGAACCGTGGATCGGCTTACTTTAGGAAGGCTCTCTAGGATGACCACAATATTTTATAATTCTTTTATTTTGGTTTGTCAAGATGATTTTATCTATTAGTACAATTGAACAAAATAGAGGAACGTATAACACAGACAGATATAATAATGTATAATGAGAACATTCATAGAGGTCCAAAGTAAAAATATATATGACCACATTTTTAATGAGAAGGAATTTAGGTTTGAGGTGAGTATGGGTTAAACTGATTATAGAAAAAGAGACAAAAAAGACGGGCCATGGTACAGGACTAGTAGTAGGGAGTGGGCACTGGTGTCCCACAAGGGGTTAAGGGGTATCATAAATGAAAGAGGTACAGCAGAGCTCCTGTAGATGGCACAGCCTGGCCAGGCTTTCAGGTCATCTGCCCTTCTGGCATTTGTCACAAGTGCCAGATACTCAGTCTGCCCCTGGTTACCTGGGATTTGCACTAGCCCGGAAATATAAACAGGTATTGAAAAAGTCCTTTACCTGTGCAGTGTATTGCATTTGATCATACTTGCCTACTCTCCCGAAATGGCCGGGAGGCTCCCGAAAATCGGGAGACCCTCCCGGCCCCCCAGAAGAGCAGGCAAGTCTCCCGATTATAGGGGTCCCCCCTGCCCGTGCACCCACTTAGTGTGTAAAGTGGGCAGTCCGGGCAGTCGATGACGCGATTCTTGCTGAATCGAGTCATCATAGCCATGCCACCTGCAGTGTAATGCCGGTGATCGCGGCATTATAGAGTGGGGGCGTGGCTTAAAGGAGGTGCCGCCGTAACCCCGCCTCCATCCCACCCTGTTCCACCCCCATCCCGTCTCCGGTCCACCACCTTCTCACGTCACAGCCCTCTCCTGCCCCCCTGCTGAGCCGATCTAGCTGCTCTCTCCCGCAGAGAGCAGCCAGAATGTCGGTAAGTATGCGTTTGATTAGTTCAAGACGCGACCTGCTAGAAAGAAATGGATAGTGAAACACAGGCTTATAGCATTATTTATTTACCGTATATACTCGAGTATAAGCCGACTTTTTCAGCACTTTTTTTTGTGCTGAAAAAGCCACCTCGGCTTATACTCGAGTCAGCGTTATATGCCCCACAGTACCATGTGTGCCAGATATGCCCCACAGTGCCAGATGTGCCAGATATGCCCCACAGTGCTAGATACTTACCCTCCGTCGCTCCCGCGCTGTCGTCTGAAGGAGGGACACGGAGAGCGCAGCGCGCGGCTCTCCTGTATTCCTCCTGCATCTTCGGCGGCAGCAGCGTCTGTGTGGTAAAGGAAGTACACGAACCGGCACTTCCTTTAACACACGCTGCTGCCGCCGGAGACGCAAGAGGGACACAGGAGAGCCGCGCGCTGCGCTCTCCGTGTCCCTCCTTCAGACAGTGCGGGAGCGACGGAGGGTAAGTATCTGGCACTGTGGGGCATATCTGGCACACCTGGCACTGTGGGGCACACCTGGCACATCTGGCACTGTGGGGCACATCTGGCACTATGAGGTCTGTGTACGGGTAGAGCTGCATTTCCCACCCTAGGCTTATACTCGAGTCAATAAGTTTTCCCAGGTTTTTGTGGTAAAATTAGGTGGCTCGGCTTATATTCGGGTCGACTTATACTCGAGTATATACGGTATTTATTTATTACCAGTTATTTATGTAGCGCGCACACATTCTGCAGCGCTTTACAGAGAATATTTGCCCATTCACATCAGTCCCTGCCCCAGTGGAGCTTACAATCTATATTCCCTACCACATGTACACACACATTCACGCTAGGGTTAATTTTGTTGGGAGCCAATTAACCTACCAGTATATTTTTGGATTGTGGGAGGAAACCGGAGTACCCAGAGGAAAACCACGCAAGTACTGGGAAAATATACAAACTCCACACAGTTAGGGCCATGGTGGGAATCGAACCCATGACATGAGTGCTGTGAGGCAGTAATGCTAACCATTACACCGTTCATACTGCCCACATGATTCTAAGTCACATGCAAGTTCCGTATAACAGTTACAATTGGGAGCCTAATGCAAGTATCTGCCCGTATTATGAATGGCACAGATACCTGTGACTGCACAGCCCCCTGTCCACTAGCTTACACCTACCCTATTCTAGGTGCAAGAGATACAACTGCAATAGGCGCGCCCCGGTATACACACAACTCAGGACATGGTGTGACTCTGGCAACATGCCAACATGAGCCAGTTCTCTTAAGAGTATATGCAAAGTTGCCATCCAGCTGACGCCCAGTAACGCCCATTTCACAGATGGAGAGAAGATTTGTCCATTCAGAATCTCGTGGAGATACACTAAAGTGCTTATGTTTGCTGTGCAGTTTGCTAAAACCAGTTGGAGTTGCATTCAAACATGTGTGACTCAGAATCTGTCCCTTAGCGCCTAGGGCCCATCCTTAAGTTGTTGAATCTAGGTGTCAAAGTCGGAAAAATATCATGCTACACATTGCCATATATTCACCTCATGCGCTTGCCCGCTGCACGTGCACATTCTCTCCCGTGCGTGCGGATACTCACAGCTGCGTGATGGCGCCTCCTCGGCCATGCGCTCGAGCGCGTGGTATGTGCATTTACGGTAGAGTTTGTGTGCGTCTAGCGGGCGACTCAAACGTTAAATAATAAAACCAAATAGTATGTTTTATAGATAATGTTCCCCTTAATGATGACTGTAAGTTTGTTTAATGTAACTGGTCGCTGGACAGAGGAATTCCTCTTTGCATGGTACGAAGGGTCAGACAGAGTTTGAGCAGTGGTGTTTGGTACCTAACTAAAGAACATTTTATTAGAAACAATCCGGTGCTGGTTAGGTAAAGATTAATCGCTCCTGCGTATAGTTATGTCTATTAGTAGTTTCTGGACATTTACTATATTTGCGGTTCATTATCCATGCGGCGGGAATTCTCAGATTCCCTCCCACCTGAGCAGTTTGATATAGTCACAGCCCACCTGTTCAAACTAACCTATGACCTTTTGTTATGATGCGAGGAGACATTCCTGTGTCCAATGAACAATGAGATTGTAGGTCCCTTTGTAGTATACTGTACGCAGTGTATATAAGGACAGCCAGCCTGGCCAGCTCAGTCTTCTCTCCACAAACGGTTTTCATCTTGACTAACTCGGAGCTGGTACCAGGACTGCGCAGCGATCATTCCCCAGTGTGTGTAAGTTATTCTCTGTGACCATTCTAAATCTCTGACTGTATTTGCCATATTCTCTCTCTCTGTTATTGTATAAGATTGTGACGATATTGTATATTTATGTGTAGTTATTCTGCTTAGATATTGATGTTAGCCTGTAGTGTATGAACTGTTAACTGTTTATTTCTTTTTTTACATAGCTAGATATTGTTAGTAAAGGTGTTGGAACCTTAGCAAGGTATTGTGTGTTTATTACATTGCTGAGAGTATTCAGAGTGTCTTAATCGCTCAAGAGGCTTTTATACAATAGAGGTTAATTAGCATTGCATTGTGCTCACATTACAAAACCAAGGTTTACAGTACAAACTCAATCTTTCACTGTGTTGCATACAAGGTTTACTGAGTGTCATCCCGTGAGCGTCTGCGCCGCTCGTGTTCTCCTCGTGGTCATGAGCGTACGCTACGCTAGCAGCGTAGCATTACGGTAGTCGGCCGCCTATAGCGTGCTCGACACCACGCGTTAAGTTGTGAGCGAGCGTGTCGCATGTGCGTCTCGACCACGGCTAAGCGTCTGCTACGCTAAGTGCGTACCCTTACGGTACCCCATACGCCAATTGCGTACTGAGTCTCTTACCCATTTTATAGTGAATGTAATAAGATAAATAGTTAGCTTTATCAATTGGCGGCTCGTCCGTCCTCCACATATCAGCACCAGCGAACACAGACTTTATCTGTCAGCAAGGGCGGGAAGGCCGTATCCCTTCGTATCGGGATACAGTAGTGCTGGCTAGATAAGCGTCTGTTTCGCTACGTTGTAGGAGTGCTGGTGGAATCCGGAACCGGAAGGTAAGAACAGTACGCTATTGTCTTTTAAAACTGTTTATTTCTGTTTTGCGTACGCACACACGCACGCACGCACACACCTGTATCTCTTTTCATTTGTGTATTTTCACACCTCACTTTCCTGTTTGCCATTTCACAATTGATAACGTGCTGAGAAAGATTTGTTGCTATTGGTAGTTAAAAGTAATATTAATACGTTAAGGAGTAATTTGTAAAATACGCGCACGGCTTGCCTAAGATACAAGGAAGTTCGGTGTGGTGTTCAGTAAATGATTACAGTTAAAGATCATCTACATTAATATAAACGTGTTAATTGTATTTCTGTGGATATACCTGGCTTGCGTACATGTGTCTCTAACAAAGGGCGGGACTAGCGTATGCGACGCAAGGGCCGACACACGGAGCGTATAATACGCAACGGAGCGTCTGGGTACGCCCACATAATACAAATAACACGATAGTATTGTTTTAGTTAGGCGATAAGGAGGCAACGCGATAATAGCGCAAATCAATCTCAGTGTCCAAAATTTTAAGCTAATAGATCCTTCTCTAGTTGCAACTCCTCGGGATTAGCCTGCGATACTGAATGAAAGGGATTTCTGCGCAGAAACGAAAGTAAAGAGTATATGAGGTGAAAGAGTGTGTATATATATATAAGTTTCTAAAATTTTGGGGTTGAACCACAGGAAATCATCGAGTTCTCGTGAGGTACATACGTGTAAGTGACGGCACGGTGGCTTGGGAGGCATCCCTTGTTAAACATATTAATAAGAGCATTAGAGTATAGCAGACCAGGAGGTCTACTGTAGCACAGACCAGGAGGTCCAGACAGACCAGGAGGTCTAGGTACAGCAGACTAAGTCGTCCGCTATAGATAAAGAGTAAAGGAGCACAACACCAGGAAGGGTCGGTGCGGTACCCATATAGGCCATTAAGCTCTGGCTGAAGGAATTCATAGCAATAATTTTCGATTCCACTAGTCGCTCCGCACATAAGATTAGTTGCTTATGTGCAGAACGATTGTACCGCACGTAATTGTGTGCATTAGTTAGTAACTTGACCCAGTACCATTTGCGTATGCTAGAGGGGTCATAAACGCTATTTGTACATTCTAACGTGATTTGTGTAATTTTTTTTATTTTAAGGGAGGTTTGCTGGTCACTCGGGAATTCTCTAACAACCAATAGTTACTGGGAAGGGTTAAGTGCTCTTCGGATCACTCCCACATGTTCCAGTAAATAGAGGTTCAGGTCGCAGGGGCCCTAGGTTGAGTACGCCAGCGCTAAGGCAGTGTGTGGGCGTATTGGTCGACGTGGGCGAGTGAGTGGAGGTACTCGGTAAACTTCCGCCGCCGGCCTACCCCGGACATCTTGGTTTTTGTAAGGGTTCGCTGAAGACCCTGATTTGAAGGTCAAAGGTAGTGAAAGCAACACCTGCAAAGATGGGTGTTATGATTCCAGTACTCCTGACCGGAGGAGATCTTATGACAATGGCCAGAGTACTGGAAGGGAATGCTGGTTACGGGAGCAGGAAAGACTAGTTGCCCCTGGCGCCCTAACTCTATTGTCTCACCCGTGCTATCGGAAATCCCTTGCGAGACTATGGTTTCTTGAGCCCCTGGCAGCCACGTTTGAAAGGCGGATTATGTCTGCCCAACTCCGGTGCCCCCCGGTCTTAGTGAGAGACAAAGGGAAATCCGAGGCAGGATGATGACAAGAGGACCTCTGACTACAACAGGCCAAGGGCAACAAGCTAACTAACCAAACTTGAAGTATGCGCGGAAAAACCGCCAGATAAAAGGACAACCAAAATCCACTAGTCCATTACTCCTACCCAGCACCGCTGGATACCAGAGTGGATCTATGGGAGCGGAATCCTCCGCAAATGCTCCGAAACACAAATAATAAATAATAAGTAATAAAGCGGCCAAGCCGCAACACACGGCTACGCCGCGACTCACGAACACCACTGGATGTTTAACGGTGCTCAGTCAGGACTCTAGGAACAGATGACGACTTCCGAGTGCAGGACAACTGAGGACAGGAACGACCGGATACCGCAGGACTGGAAACACTCTCAGCAAACAGATACAGCATGCAGGAAGCTATTACCGGCGTCTGTGTGAGGCACTGCAAGAGCATAAAAACCGAAGCCCTCCAATCAACTGCTGCCAGTGCTGATTGCATGAATGCCGTGCAGCTGCCTTGCTGCACGGCCAGGAAACAGGTGCCCTTACTAATTTAAATGGACCCAGCAACGGGGAACGCGGTCCGCCAGTGGCGTCCCCGTTGCTAGGGTCCGTGCGGCTCCGTGCGCCCGGCGTCTAGCGTTGCCAGGGAGCCGGCGGCTGTACGCGCACGGCGTCCCTGGTTGCTAGGCGCCGGGCCGCACCGACGAGCGGACCCCGGCGCCTAACAGTACCCCCCCCTTGAGGAGGGGTCAAGGAACCCCTAAAGCCAGGTTTCCGAGGAAATTCCCGAAAAAATGCCCTCTTGAGCCTCGGGGCATGGAGATCCTTATCCAGGACCCAAGACCTTTCCTCTGGACCATAGCCTCTCCAGTGCACCAGAAAATAAAGCCGACCCCGGGACAATTTGGAATCGAGAACCTTCTCCACCAAGAACTCCTGTTGTCCCTGTACATCTACTGGTGATTTCCCCTGAGAGATCTTCCGAGGAAATCTACTGGAAGAAACGTATGGTTTCAACAGGGAGCAATGGAACGTATTTCCGATCCGTAGAGCTCTTGGTAAACGTAACCGGAAAGCAACTGGGTTGATTTTTTTAATAATATGAAATGGTCCAATAAATTTGGGGCCCAATCTAGCTGAGGTTTGTCGAAGTCTAATGTTACGAGTCGACAACCATACCCTGTCTCCCACCTTAAAAGTGCAAGGACGTCGGAGCCTGTCCGAAAAAATTTTCTCTCGAAATGCCGCTTTTCTGAGGGCAAGGTGCACTTTTTTCCAAATGACTCTGAGATGAGAGGTTAAGGTTAGCGAGGAAACAGAAGAATGTTGAAAAAAAGAATTAGCTCTGGGGTGAAAACCAAAAACTGAAAAGAATGGAGACACATTAGTGGAGGAATGACAAGAATTATTGTAAGCAAACTCCGCCAAAGGAAGAAACTCGGACCAATCATTCTGGAGTTTGGCTGAGTACAAACGCAAATACTGTTTTAATGATTGATTAACTCGCTCGGTCTGCCCGTTGGATTGGGGATGGTAACCGGATGTTAAAGACAATTTCATCTTTAATGAGGCACAAAAGGACTTCCAGAATTGTGCAATGAATTGTGGACCCCGATCAGAAACAATATCAGTGGGCAACCCATGAAGTCTGAAAACATGGCGGAGAAACAAAACAACCAATCCCTGGGCAGATGGCAGTCGGGGAAGAGCAATGAAATGAGCCATCTTGCTAAAACGGTCCACTACCACCCATATGACTCGGAATCCGGCTGACAGAGGGAGGTCTACCACAAAATCCATGGAAATATGAGACCATGGCCTGAGAGGAACATTTAAGGGCATAAGTTGCCCGATAGGCAAGGAACGGGGAACCTTATGCTGTGCACAGACCTGACAAGAAAAAACAAACTCCTTAATGTCTTTAGAAAGACCAGGCCACCATACTGAGCGGAAGACTAATTCCAAAGTCTTAGAGATCCCCGGATGCCCGGCAACTTTGCTATCATGAAATTCAGTCAAAACAGTAGCTCTCAAAAACTCAGGGACGTAAAGACGACCAGCAGGAGTATTTCCAGGAGCTTGATGTTGAAGCTGCTTTAACTGGGTAAATAAATCTTGTGTGAGGCCTGCCCAAATGACTGAAGACGGAAGTATGGGAGTAACAAGACTGTTATTATGAACTGGAAGAAAACTGCGTGACAGGGCATCCGCCTTTGTATTCTTGGAACCTGGCCTAAAGGTGATAATAAACTTGAAACGAGTAATAAATAAAGCCCAACGAGCTTGCCGGGCATTCAGCCGCTTAGCTGATTCGATGTACTGAAGATTTTTGTGGTCAGTCAATACTGAAATGGTATGTGTTGCTCCCTCAAGCCAATGTCTCCACTCCTCGAAAGCCCATTTAATAGCCAGTAACTCCCGGTTACCAACATCGTAGTTGGATTCAGCGGATGAGAATTTCCTGGACATGAAGGCACAAGGATGTAGTTCCAGAGACTCCGGATCCTTTTGAGATAGGATAGCCCCCACTCCAACCTCCGAGGCATCAACCTCAACAATGAAGGGCAATTCTGGGTTGGGATGTCTGAGGACTGGAGCTGAGACAAAAGCTTGTTTCAAGGCCTGAAAGGATAACTCAGCTTCACGTGACCAGTTGGTAGGATCCGCTCCCTTCTTAGTCAGTGCCACCATGGGAGCAACCAGGTCGGAAAAAGAATGAATAAATGTTCTATAATAATTCGCAAACCCTAAAAAGCGCTGAATTGCTTTTAAGTTGATGGGTTGCGCCCAACTAAGGATGGCTTGGAGCTTCTTAGGTTCCAGGCAGAATCCCCGAGGGGAAATAATGTACCCTAAAAAGGATACCTCCACGACATGAAACTCACACTTCTCCAGCTTGGCATATAGATAATTTTCACGTAATTTTTGAAGAACCTGACGCACCTGGGTAACATGTTGTTCAATTGAGTCAGAATAGATCAGGATGTCTAAGTAAACGACCACGAATCTTCCTAGAAAGTCACGGAGCACATCGTTAATGAGATCCTGGAAAACTGCCGGAGCGTTAGACAAGCCGAACGGCATCACCAGATACTCGTAGTGACCCGACTGAGTACTGAAAGCCGTCTTCCACTCATCTCCAGACTTGATTCGGATGAGGTTATATGCTCCCCTCAGGTCAATTTTAGAAAAAATCACAGCCGAACGCAGCTGATCAAAGAGGACAGAAATCAGCGGCAGAGGATAAGTATTTTTAACTGAGATCTTATTCAGGGCTCTAAAGTCAATGCAAGGTCTGAGTGATCCATCTTTTTTCTCTACAAAGAAGAAGCCTGCACTTAAAGGGGATTTAGATGGCCTGATAAATCCTTTCCCTAGACTCTCCTTAACATACTCATTCATGGCCGCAGTTTCTGGCCCGGATAAAGCATATAACCTTCCCTTTGGCAATGTGGCACCGGGAATTAGCTCAATAGCACAATCATAAGGCCGATGGGGAGGCAGAATGTCCGCATTGCCCTTGGAAAACACATCAACAAAGTCCTGGTATTCCACGGGAATGAGTTCGGGAATGGCAGCAGCTATTCTAACGGGAAACGTAATACATTCCTTATTACAGATGGTACCCCATTGTGAAATCGCCCCCGACTGCCAATCAATGGTGGGATTATGAAAGGCCAGCCAAGGGTGACCCAGAACCACTGGAACTGCTGGGCAATGGGTAAGGAAGAACTCGATCTTTTCGGAATGAAGAGCTCCTACCGTAAGTAGTACAGGAGGTGTACAGAGGGAAATAACCCCATTGGACAAGGGACTCCCATCTAAACCATGCATGGTGATACACCTACCCAAGGCTAACTGAGGAATACCTAAGGCCTTGGCCCAAGTTAAGTCCATAAAGTTCCCTGCAGCTCCACAATCGACAAAAGCCGACACCGAAGAACTGAGGCTGCCAAAGGAAACTTTAGCTGGGACTAAAAGGGAGTTATTCGAGGAGATAAGCTGCAGACCAAAGTGAACCCCCTCACAATTCACTTGGTCGAGGCGTTTCCCGACTTGTTCGGACAATTACGGGCAAAATGTCCCTTACCCCCACAGTACAAACAAAGACCAGAGTTTTGCCTTCTGGCTCTTTCTTCTGGAGACAGACGGGAGAGACCCATCTGCATGGGCTCCTCTACGTCCTCAGGAATGGAAAATACACATGGAGTAGTCCTGACTGGTGCTCCTTTTTCAGCCCTCCGCTCTCTGAGACGTCGATCAATCTTAATAGAAAGCTCCATGAGTTTATCGAGAGTCTCAGGAGCGGGATACTGAAGGAGACTGTCTTTTATAGACTCAGATAAGCCGAGGCGAAACTGACTGCGCAGGGCTGGGTCATTCCAGCCACAGTCGTTCGACCAACGGCGAAACTCTGTACAATAAACCTCTGCAGGATTTCTACCCTGTCTGAGAGCGCGTAACTGACTCTCAGCGGATGCCTCTCTATCAGGGTCATCATACAAAAGCCCTAAAGACCCCAAAAAAGCGTCGACTGACAACAATGCTGGATCCTCTGCTTTTAAACCAAATGCCCAGGTCTGAGGATCCCCCTGGAGCAAAGAAATAATGATTCCAACCCGCTGAGATTCAGTACCTGAGGAGATCGGTCTTAAACGAAAATAAAGTTTACAGGATTCTTTAAAATTAAAAAACTCCTTCCTATCACCAGAAAAACGGTCAGGCAAGTGCATTTTTGGTTCATGGACTACCCTCGGGGAAGTTCGTAAAAGATCTTCCTGCGACTTCACCCGCAGGGAAAGATCCTGAACCATCTGAGTAAGTTCTTGAATCTGGCTGACTAGGAGCTGACCAGGATTTGGCCCTAAACCTGTGGGATTCATGAGGCCGATAACTCTTACAAGACTGAATAAGGAAAAAATCAAACCCTGTTTAATTTTAAGTTTTGGTTTGGCCGGTAATAATGTTATGATTCCAGTACTCCTGACCGGAGGAGATCTTATGACAATGGCCAGAGTACTGGAAGGGAATGCTGGTTACGGGAGCAGGAAAGACTAGTTGCCCCTGGCGCCCTAACTCTATTGTCTCACCCGTGCTATCGGAAATCCCTTGCGAGACTATGGTTTCTTGAGCCCCTGGCAGCCACGTTTGAAAGGCGGATTATGTCTGCCCAACTCCGGTGCCCCCCGGTCTTAGTGAGAGACAAAGGGAAATCCGAGGCAGGATGATGACAAGAGGACCTCTGACTACAACAGGCCAAGGGCAACAAGCTAACTAACCAAACTTGAAGTATGCGCGGAAAAACCGCCAGATAAAAGGACAACCAAAATCCACTAGTCCATTACTCCTACCCAGCACCGCTGGATACCAGAGTGGATCTGTGGGAGCGGAATCCTCCGCAAAAGCTCCGAAACACAAATAATAAATAATAAGTAATAAAGCGGCCAAGCCGCAACACACGGCTACGCCGCGACTCACGATCACCACTGGATGTTTAACGGTGCTCAGTCAGGACTCTAGGAACAGATGACGACTTCCGAGTGCAGGACAACTGAGGACAGGAACGACCGGATACCGCAGGACTGGAAACACTCTCAGCAAACAGATACAGCTGCAGGAAGCTATTACCGGCGTCTGTGTGAGGCACTGCAAGAGCATAAAAACCGAAGCCCTCCAATCAACTGCTGCCAGTGCTGATTGCATGAATGCCGTGCAGCTGCCTTGCTGCACGGCCAGGAAACAGGTGCCCTTACTAATTTAAATGGACCCAGCAACGGGGAACGCGGTCCGCCAGTGGCGTCCCCGTTGCTAGGGTCCGTGCGGCTCCGTGCGCCCGGCGTCTAGCGTTGCCAGGGAGCCGGCGGCTGTACGCACACGGCGTCCCTGGTTGCTAGGCGCCGGGCCGCACCGACGAGCGGACCCCGGCGCCTAACAATGGGGGCCAGTTGTTCAGGTAGGGGGCGATCAACCTCGGTTCGGGTTGACTTAGTAAACCGACCAATCGGGTCGGCAAGGTATGTCATGTGTGAGAAATACGGTTCACACACAGAGGTATTGTGCGATGAATGGGAAAGAATGACTGTGCATGATGGGGAAAAGTTCCCACGGGTAGGCAGTTTTAGTCCCGAGGTGTTACAAAATCTAAGGAGAAGGATATGTCTCATTAAATCTGCAAAGAGACGGATCAAACATTATGATTATTTACAGTTATGGCAACAGGAAGGTGAAATACAAAGAGGATTGGCTCAAGCGGCTGGATCTAACCCTATCAGAAAACTGATAGCCACCGCGCCACCACCACCATACATAACGGGAGAGAAGGTGGTTACAGAGAATGGCACACTGGTGAATGATAAACGTGCACTTAGTAACTGTATAAATGTTAAGAATAATGTAACCAAGATTGTTGATGCTAATATTAACCCGTGCAAGCTGTACCCTGTTTTAAACTTTCCCCAGGATTGTGACCAAGAGGATGAGCCAACAACAATATCGGCACTCTCTCTAGCAGCCACCATAGCAGAAACAACAGTGGGCACGTCCCAACCAGTAAGAGCAGTATCAAAGGCCCCTAGTGGAGGGACAGGTGAGGTCGTATCAACTGGTAAGTACGGCACCATACACTATGCTGAAACCATTTCACCACATGTTGTAGAATCTACTCAGAATGATGTTATTGAACTTAATCCCGTTAGGGTAATTGCAGTGCCAAATGGGAAAACTGACACTTCAGGACTCACTCCTGTCAGACACATCGCCATGCACTGCCCCTTTTCCCGAATGGAATTAAGATCAATGGTGTCTGAATTCCCTGATCCTAGGAAAGATCTAGTTGCAAGCCAGGAATACATTAGAGAGCTAGGAAATACTGTGGAGCCCAATAACAAAGACTGGCAGATACTGCTGAGGGCATGTTTACCCTCCAATGTCGACTCAGCGAGATTTATAGCTGACTGTAAATTAGATGAAGAGGTACCCCTTACGGATGTGTACAACCAAGATAATGTAAAGAGAATAAATTTACAGTTAAAAGAGTATTTTCCAGCTGTTGCCAAATGGAACAAAATTTTCTCCATCAAACAAAAAGAGGGAGAAACAGCTGCTGATTATTTTCATCGGGCACTACAGGATATGGCTAAGTATACAGGCATAGAAGACATTAAGACAAATGTGAATCATAGAGAAGTAGCAGTATCTGTGTTAATGGATGGTTTAAAGGAAGTATTGAGGACGAGGGTACAGACCAATCAACCATGTTGGCGAGGTCTGTCGGTGGCTACTTTGAGAGAGTCCACTATTGATCATGATCGGAATATCACCAGACACAGGGAGTCACAAAGTGATAAGTTAATGGCCGTAAGTATACAGGCCCTGACCACAAGGCCACCTCAGTATAAATCTCCGACCCCTGTGGGTAAGTCAAATGTGGTAACTTGTTATTACTGTCATAAAGAGGGACATTTTGCACGAGACTGTAGATCGAAAAATGCACAAAAATCATATCAACTCCCTAGACAACGACATGACACACGAAATTGGGATCAAGGACCGCAGAGATGGAGTTATGAGCCACACGCAGGGGAAACAAAAAGGTATCCCCCAAAAAGAGACTGGCAAGTCACTGATAGTTCCCATTTACCCCCTTCACAGGTAATAGCTACCAGCGCAATGCAGGGAGGTCACCACGCACCATAGGGGCGGGGCCACACCTGTAGTCTGCAGCCAGTGAAATTGATTGCGAGCCTTGGAAGTGAACCTGAGGTCACAATTGATGTAGCTGGTAAATCTCTAAATTTCCTTGTAGATACGGGGGCGGCCGAGTCAGTGATAAATTCGACCGTGGGCATGAGAACCACTGGTAAAACAATTCCAGCCATGGGAGTAACAGGAGTAGTACAGCACTACCCTTTAAGCAAACCAGCAGAGATTACGATAGGGCCTTTGCATACCAAGCATTCTTTTCTGCTGGCTGCATCGGCTCCGACTAATCTCCTAGGGAGAGATTCACTGTGCAAAATGGGATGCGTCATATACTGTACTCCTGAAGGTGTGTTCTTGGACATACCCGAAAACCACGCTCAGGAAGCGCAGGATATGCTAGACTCCCCAACAAGATTAATGTCACACACTGTTGTTGTAAATAGGTGTCCGTCCAAGGTAGAGGAAATGATTTCCCAAATACCGGAATCACTTTGGACCAAGGATGGACAAGACACTGGATTGATGGCAAATGTAGCCCCAGTAGTTGTGCAAGTAAAAGATGGTAGGATAGCTCCAAAAATCCCACAATACCCTCTGAAGCCAGAGGTGGAGTTAGGAGTTTACCCTGTAATAGAGCGCTTGCTACAACAGGGCATTCTGGTTAGAACATCCAGCACTGCCAATAGTCCCATCTTCCCTGTGAAAAAGAGTGGGGGGAGGGGTTACAGATTAGTGCAGGATCTAAGAGGGATCAACAAAATAGTTGAGAGTCAATTCCCCGTAGTGCCAAATCCAGCTGTCATCCTTATGCAAATCCCTCCCACTGCCAAATTTTTCACTGTGATTGACCTCTGCTCCGCTTTCTTCTCGGTACCTCTGCACCCTGACAGTCAATACTTATTCGCATTCACATACAGAGGAGTTCAGTACACTTGGACTCGATTACCACAAGGTTTCATAGACAGTCCAAGTATTTTCTCACAGGCCCTGCATGATTGTTTACAGTCTTTCCAACCAGAGAGTGGATCAATATTGATACAGTATGTGGATGATTTACTGCTGTGTTCAGATTCACTGGAAGCGTCCCTGAGAGATACAAAACAACTCCTGTTTCATCTTTCAGACACAGGACACAAGGTTTCCAAGGACAAGTTACAATTATGCCAAACCCGTGTGAAGTATTTGGGACACTGTCTAACACAAGGACTGAGACACCTTACCGCTGATAGAATTCAAGCAATTCGTGACATGACCCTGCCACAAACCCAGCAACAGATTAGAACATTTTTAGGAATGTGAGGGTATTGCCGTAACTGGATCCCAGGTTTTTCCATACTAGCCCTACCTTTGCAGGAGATGGTCTCCTCAAACAAACCTGATCGGATTTCGCACACAGACGAGTCTGAGATGGCATTTGAGAGACTTAAACAGTGCCTAACGCAGGCACCGGCATTAGGTATGCCTGACTATGGGAAACCCTTTGAGCTGTACGGAATAGAGAGTGCTGGGTGCGCAGCAGGTGTCTTAACCCAGAAGCATGGTGATGCCAGCAGGCCGGTAGCCTACTATAGCGCTCAGCTAGATACGGTAACGCGATCCCTCCCCACATGCTTGCGAAGCGTTGCAGCAATAGCATTGCTAGTCACAAAAAGCGAAGATGTAGTGCTAGGACACAATCTCACAATTCATACACCACATGCAGTGTCAGCCTTACTGAATTCGGCCCAAACCAGACACGTCTCATCAGCGCGGTTTACAAGATGGGAATTGGCATTGATGGCCCCCGTAAACATCACCATAAGGAGATGCAGCGCATTAAATCCTGCAACGTATCTCCCAGGTGTGCCTGGACAGGCACAAAGGGTGGAGGATGAGAGTGATGGTGAAGGAGGATTTAATACAGGGGATGACACGCATGATTGTATGGAATATTTGACCCAAAATTTCACGGCAAGGCCTGACATCAGTGACAACCCACTGGAAGATGTAGATTTTACTTTCTACACTGACGGTAGTTGTCACAGACGGACTCAGGAGACTTGTGTACTGGATACGCAGTCGTAGATGACCAAGGTACCATAGAAGCGGAACCGCTAGGCCCACCACACTCAGCACAAGTTGCTGAACTGGTTGCCCTAACCAGAGCATGTGAATTGGCTAAGGGCAAATCAGCCAATATTTACACAGATTCTAGGTACGCCTTTGGAGTAGTCCATGATTTCGGGGCCCTATGGCGCCTCAGAAATTTCATGACGGCAGCTGGCACACCCGTAGCGCATGCAGCCCACATCAAAAGACTTCTAACAGCGATACAGGAACCCGACAGAGTGGCTGTTATCAAGTGTAAAGCTCACACATATAGCCAAGACCCAGTATCACTTGGTAACAGCCGAGCAGACGAAGCTGCTAAATCAGCAGCTAGTAACCCCATACAAACAGATAGTACACGACTGATGGTATTTAATACTGTAAACACACAGAAATTGTGTGAAATGCAAAATTTGTGTTCCCCACAGGAAAAGGCAGTTTGGAGGTCAAAAGGATATGGCCATGAGTCCTCAGGACTCTGGACAGATGGACAGGGTAAGCCAGTGGCACCCAGAGCATACCTTCCAAGTCTAGCGGAAGCGGCACATGGGCTGACTCATCTAGGCAAAGAAGGAATGTGTAAGTTGGTAAGAGCTTATTGGTGCGCCCCAGGATTTTCTTCCCATGCGGGTAAAAGAGCGATGACATGTCTCACCTGCTTGAGGAAGAATATCGGAAAGGCAATACCGACAGAGCCATCCCATATCCCTCCGACAGATGGCCCTTTTCAGGTAATACAAATTGATTTCATACAATTGCCACCTTGTAGAAATTGAAAATATGTATTGGTCTGTATTGATGTGTTCTCAAATTGGGTTGAAGCATTTCCCGCGGCCACAAATACCGCTGTATTTACTGCAAAGAAAATTGTGCAGGAATTTGTGTGTAGGTATGGTATCCCTAGAATCATTGAAAGTGATAGGGGTACCCATTTTACAGGTGAAGTCTTTCAAACAATGTGTAAGTTGATGGGAATTAATAGTAAGCTGCACACTCCGTATCGCCCCCAGGCGAGTGCGAAGGTGGAAAGAGTAATCAGAATCAGAATCAGAATCAGCTTTATTGGCCAGGTGTACTCACGTACACTAGGAATTCTTTGTGGTACAATGCATCGCCAAGCAGCAACATGGAGGAAAAAAATGTAGCATACATTACAAACATTACACATATGAGTTCATACTGCACATATGCAACTGTACAGTAGACATATTATACATTTAAGACTAAAAACTAAGGCTGCTTGGCAGAGCAGCACCGAGGCAGCCATCCGCGGCGCCAACTAGAACTCACATAATGCACATAATACAGAAGATTTAAGCATTACATCAAAAGATAAACCACACAGACAAAGACACAGAAAGAATAATGCATGATTGGTGTAGGCATTTTGAGTAATAACCTTCAGGGGTTGTGTATTCCACCATCACAAGGCACCAGGTGCGGCAGCCATCTTAGGCGCACTGCATAGGATTACCCACGGTGGAATAGTCCACCCCTAGAAGAGAACACAAAATGGGGAGATTGCAGAGTCCTTAAGTTCAGAGTAGGGTTCCAATAGAAACATCAGGTCCACGCATTTTTCATCCCATCCACAAGCGCCCCAGATAAGGCAGCCATGTTGGGCGCACTACAAGGTTACACTGTGGGAGATGAGCCATACAGGGGCCAAATGCATGTATGGGAGAACTGACACGTGTGTAGGCGTATGCTATACCCTGCATGGAAAGATCCAAATGAAGCACACCCCGCCCACAGGGGAACCATCCGAGGCAGCCATGTGGGGCGCACTGCATAGGTTACTGCTGGCAGGGTGTGCAACCAATGGAGGTACACATTACGGGAATAGCACACAGTGGGGGGAAAGTACCCTGTAAGAAGAAAGAGAAGAGAAAGACACATTTGCAGGAAAAAAAACTGTACTAACATTATTTTGTGAAAAAGATAAATGTCCTGGTCTCATGAGAGCAGTGCGGGTGGGTGTGAGAATGTGGGGTGCACACTAATGTCCAATGGAACTGACCCAGCAAAGTATGGTCCTGATGCGCACGTCCCTCAGTTCCCAGCTGAGCTTGG
Organism: Pseudophryne corroboree; assembly: GCF_028390025.1. Classification (NCBI taxonomy): domain Eukaryota; kingdom Metazoa; phylum Chordata; class Amphibia; order Anura; family Myobatrachidae; genus Pseudophryne; species Pseudophryne corroboree. The sequence continues at coordinate 769,184,945 of NC_086448.1, forward strand.
GGGGTAGTCCCGGGGGCAGTCATGATGTTCTTGGACACAGAAGAAGTAGGCATTGGTCCTGGTGTTCTCATGGCAGAGGTGAGGAGAGGCCACTATTAAAAATAAATTGAGCAAGGTAATGACTGAAACAGGACTGTTATGGCCCGAAGCTTTGCCAATTGTATTATACAGCATCAGAACCACTCCCAGGTCCCCTCTTAATCTGTCTCCTTTTGAAATTCTGTTTGGTCGACAACCCCATGTTATGATTAATCCCCAGGATGATTTGAAATGTAACAATGAAGTAACCGTAAAGTATTTGGTTAAGATGAGTAAGCAATTGAGGAATCAGAATGATAATCTAAAGTTGGTGATTCCTGATCTGCCAGACAGTAATTGTCATGACATTGAACCTGGGGATTATGTAATGATACGGAATTTTCTACGCTCAGGTTGCCTTATTGACAGATGGGAAGGACCATATCAAGTCTTATTGACCAGCACAACAGCATTGAAGGTTGCCGAGAGAGAGACTTGGGTCCATTCGTCTCATTGTAAAAAGGTCACTGACCCAGAGAGGTCCCGTGATAAAGAACAGATGGTAGAGGTTGTATCACTAGAGTGTCTGTTCAGGGAGGATTGAGACGACACCTGAGGGCTGAGAATAATAAGACCGGAAGCTTGTCGAGCAAGATTTCTTTTTCCCATTTGTTATTTTCTCCAGTTCCCACCTCCCTCCTATTTCCTTTCCCCCTTCTTATTTTTCTCCTTTTACTCCTCTAAGATGGGCTTGCCCCAAGAGACTGTGATCCGGATTTTCCTGTTGACCCTGTTGTTGACCAGAGCAGTCTGTTTCGGTGAGAGTACCATGGAGGTCGAGAAAGGATCGGGAATGGGTTCTGATGACCAGGATGCAGGCGTAAATTTCCAAGAGCAACATAATCTCCGAGTAAAGGCGAGTATCAGAAAACGATCTGGTAGCATTGACAATAGAAGGAATTGTGAAGGATTGTTAGCTGAAGAGAACTGCATCTGTAGGCATTGTGACAATATAGTTGAGGATGGGTGCATAAAGAAATGTCAGTCCAGTTTTAATGTCCACATGGACCGGCATCCATTGAGTGACTATCACTCCTTAGTGGGTAAAGTGTTAAACCAGACAGACTGTTGGGTATGCTCTCATGTACCTCAAGGTCATAGTAAATCAGGACTAGTACCATTCCCTTTAACTGTAGGAGAGGTACTTGAGCTAAGTGGTGGGAGGCCGGTGGACAAGAGGTTTAATATCTCTAGTCCTCCTAGTTTGAAGCTCCACCAATATCATGTGGATAGGTCCTTAGTGTGCTTTAACATTTCCAATCCCCGAAAGCCGGGAAATTGGGAAGTGTCATGGAGTAATCAAACCATGACCTTTTCATACAGACCCGACAGAATGCCCATAGACACAGAACTTATACGCCAGATAGCCGACCATGGAAAATATTTCCGGTATAGGTACACTCTAGGAAGTAGGACCATGCGAGTTGGAGAAGTATCACCAGGATACTGTGCACATATCGTACAACCTGATACGTGTACTAAACAGATGGGAGAGTTAGGGTTAGGAGATTTCACATGGAAAATTTGTAACATGATAATGTCATACTCCGTCCCATATGTTCTCCCCGATGATGCATATTTCATATGCGGGAGGAAGGCGTATAAGTGGCTTGCCCCAAACTCAGAGGGATTGTGCTATATTGGAAAAGTACTGCCTGAAGTAATGACTGTAACCCATAACAAAATGAAAGATATTCACTGTAGTGCCCAAGTTCCTTATACTCACACTCATTACGAGCACGTTGTTAAACGGCACCTGATAGAGAGGACAGAGCATTCAGCCTCTGATCTGTTCCATGAATCCACCGGGATTCAATTCCTACTCGCGTTAGATATCACTCGTACCGCCAGAGGAGTGATAAATTATAAATATATATCTGCGCTTGCAAATTTATTAGACAATATCACCGAAATGTATGATGACACATTCAGGTACACTGGGAAAGAGTTACAAGCCTACAAAACAGAACTGGATCAGCATAGGATGATTCTCAATTACCTCACAGCTGTGACAGGCGGGTATTGTGTTACCCTAGCAACTCAATATGGAATAAAATGCTGCACGTACATTACAAACAGCACGGAGGACCCAGCCGAGGTCATAGACCAAAAGATGGATGACATTTTACAATTAAAATGGGAGTTTCGAAGGAAACACAATCTCACACTCGCTGCTGTGGTTAATGAGCTGACCAGTTGGGTGTCATGGTTGAACCCACGAAATTGGTTCTCGGGCTTAGGAGAATGGGCCCAAGATATTATTATGGATGTAGGGAAATTTCTTTTGTGTATTCTGGGAGTCGTCATATTGGTTGGCCTGATATTTAGATGCGTTCGGGTTTTAACGAAGAGTAAAAGTAATACCAGAGTGATGAGTTTAAGGAGCGAAGACACTGTAACAACAACAACTAATTTGATTTATGACCCAACGATAGAGACAATGTTGTGATGAAAATGTGATTCCACGGTCCGTTTCTTTCACCCGTTTCTCCTTTGTTTTCCTCCAAGGTACAAAGACATCCGCTTGGAAGAAGAATTTGACAACCTCTTTTATACAGACCATTGATGAACTATGCTACAAGCCCCCAATTTCCCTAGTGACTTTAACTTTTACGATAGCCCAACACTTTAGAGACTGTAACTTTATGGACAATGGAACAACTTTTGCTCGTTATTTATAGCAAAATCACCGAGAGACATCAGACAACATGTACATCAAGACAAGACTTTAGACAAGACCTCAATCATCAAATGCATATTAAACTCACATAGTTTACGACTGCATGTATAATAATTGCTTCTTATCTTCACCTCTACAACCTTCAGGTAATGACACACATAGTCGATAGGGAATATAGATACAGATATCAGCACTCACATATCCCCCCATTCATGTATCATCAACTAAATGTGCTCCCCCATTTGTTGCAACCAAAAGCCGCAAAGAGCTCGGTACAGTTTGACAGCCCATCCACAGACCCGTAATACGGGATAAGAAGGAATTCAAATGAATACTTCGCAATACCTTGAAGCTTGATTTAGAACATGTACGGCACGATGATACATGACCCTGCAAACATGGATTCATACACACATGCTTCTACTATCCCACTAGGTCATACCTTTTTTCCCACCTGCTCCTCTCCTCCCTTTACCCAATCATAAAATTGTATTTACATTATGACATATAGTTTTCTTTTTGAACTGTTTTAGGAAGTGGCAGTTATTGATGACTGCCAAAGGGTGGACTGTCAAAGTCGGAAAAATATCATGCTACACGTTGCCATATATTCACCTCATGCGCTTGCCCGCTGCACGTGCACATTCTCTCCCGTGCGTGCGGATACTCGCAGCTGCGTGATGGCGCCTCCTCGGCCATGCGCTCGAGCGCGTGGTATGTGCATTTACGGTAGAGTTTGTGTGCGTCTAGCGGGCGACTCAAACGTTAAATAATAAAACCAAATAGTATGTTTTATAGATAATGTTCCCCTTAATGATGACTTAAGTTTGTTTAATGTAACTGGTCGCTGGACAGAGGAATTCCTCTTTGCATGGTACGAAGGGTCAGACAGGGTTTGAGCAGTGGTGTTTGGTACCTAACTAAAGAACATTTTATTAGAAACAATCCGGTGCTGGTTAGGTAAAGATTAATCGCTCCTGCGTATAGTTATGTCTATTAGTAGTTTCTGGACATTTACTATATTTGCGGTTCATTATCCATGCGGCGGGAATTCTCAGATTCCCTCCCACCTGAGCAGTTTGATATAGTCACAGCCCACCTGTTCAAACTAACCTATGACTTTTTGTTATGATGCGAGGAGACATTCCTGTGTCCAATGAACAATGAGATTGTAGGTCCCTTTGTAGTATACTGTACGCAGTGTATATAAGGACAGCCAGCCTGGCCAGCTCAGTCTTCTCTCCACAAACGGTTTTCATCTTGACTAACTCGAAGCTGGTACCAGGACTGCGCAGCGATCATTCCCCAGTGTGTGTAAGTTATTCTCTGTGACCATTCTAAATCTCTGACTGTATTTGCCATATTCTCTCTCTCTGTTATTGTATAAGATTGTGACGATATTGTATATTTATGTGTAGTTCTTCTGCTTAGATATTGATGTTAGCCTGTAGTGTATGAACTGTTAACTGTTTATTTCTTTTTTTACATAGCTAGATATGGTTAGTAAAGGTGTTGGAACCTTAGCAAGGTATTGTGTGTTTATTACATTGCTGAGAGTATTCAGAGTGTCTCAATCGCTCAAGAGGCTTTCATACAATAGAGGTTAATTAGCATTGCATTGTGCTCACATTACAAAACCAAGGTTTACAGTACAAACTCAATCTTTCACTGTGTTGCATACAAGGTTTACTGAGTGTCATCCCGTGAGCGTCTGCGCCGCTCGTGTTCTCCTCGTGGTCACGAGCGTACGCTACGCTAGTCGGCCGCCTATAGCGTGCTCGACACCACGCGTTAAGTTGTGAGCGAGCGTGTCGCATGTGCGTCTCGACCACGGCTAAGCGTCTGCTACGCTAAGTGCGTACCCTTACGGTACCCCATACGCCAATTGCGTACTGAGTCTCTTACCCATTTTATAGTGAATGTAATAAGATAAATAGTTAGCTTTATCACAGGTAACTGATTGAAGAATGGAGCCAAGGTGAAAAAATAGACAACGGTTTCCCCAAGCTCTTATTCCCACTAATGTCACTGCATTTAACATTTTGAAACACAGCAGATCCAGCGCGTCCTATTTGTCAGGCGTTAACATGCACTAGATTGTGTTGAAAAAAAATGCAATAAACGAGAAGGAAGCTTAAAACACGATAGAACGCATCACTGAGGCATGAATTGGCTTTCACTATTTATTACACATTTTCCTGTGTGAACGAGCACGCAGTGTAAATAACGTGTAAATAAGGCTATGACTATATATGATTAAAAAAAAAAAAAGTTCAATATACCTTTAGTTTTCATTTATCAACAGTATCATTTATATTGCCCCATTAGATAGATTTTTTTTTTCTATAACCCAAAAATTTACCAGATAAAATCATTCTGCACATCTCAGTTTAGAAGAAAGCTGAAAGACACAAATGTTTGGCAGTAGCTGAACTGTGAAAAGCTTCCTGAATAGAGCTGATTATGGAGAGATACCAAACCAGGATGACAGATGAATGAAGTCTGATCTACCCGTGACAAAAACAACGCATATTATTAGATATGAATTGTGATTATTTTTGTCTCTAAACACTAAAAACTTGTGTAACAAGAAAAAAAAATCTGAAAAAATCAACACAATATAAAATATCAGACAATTTAAAAACAGTGCCCTGATTCCTCTACTGTGTGTGGTCATAGGGGCCCATTGGCCTATGTTAATTGAACATCCAACTCTCCGTGGGTTATGGTGTTGGCTACTCAACTACCAGAGCGATTCAGTATTACCCCAGTGTGGGGACTGCTAATTTGAAAATCATATATTGTGGAGAGGGGGCCTGGACTGCACACCCTAGCTTCTTATAATGGGATGTGTTACCTTGCTGGCTTGCTGGGACTTAATACTACAATATAGGAACAAGAGTGCAGGTGTACTATATGCCATTAAAATTATAACAACCATCATATCCGAGGTTCTTGGCATATATTGGGCATTATATGAGCCTGCCCACCTGCTTCACGGTGACCTCATCTGACAAGTCCCTTACATTATGGGGTTCGTCTCTGGGGTGCAGAGCATCCCCAAACCACCCCAGCCATCACACAACCATCACAAACCATCCCAGGCATCACACAAATGAGGGATAGAAGTGAGAAATAAGTATTCGGCAAATGAGAGAAGCTGCTGAGTATTAGAAAGAGGACAGTAGTAAGGTGTCCAAGTGTTAGAGAGAGAGGTTAGCTCATCAGTGTTACAAGTGTAAAAGATGTGTGAAAAATGCTACATAAAATAAGAATTTACTCACCGGTAATTCTATTTCTCGTAGTCCGTAGTGGATGCTGGGAACTCCGTAAGGACCATGGGGAATAGACGGGCTCCGCAGGAGACTGGGCACTCTAAAAGAAAGATTAGGTACTATCTGGTGTGCACTGGCTCCTCCCTCTATGCCCCTCCTCCAGACCTCAGTTAAGGAAACTATGCCCGGAAGAGCTGACACAACAAGGAAAGGATTTGGAATCCAGGGTAAGACTCATACCAGCCACACCAATCACACTGTACAACTTGTGATAACCATACCCAGTTAACAGTATGAACAACAACTGAGCCTCAGTAACAGATGGCTCATAACAATAACCCTTTAGTTAAGCAATAACTATATACATGTACTGCAGAGAGAACGCACTTGGGACGGGCGCCCAGCATCCACTACGGACTACGAGAAATAGAATTACCGGTGAGTAAATTCTTATTTTCTCTGACGTCCTAGTGGATGCTGGGAACTCCGTAAGGAACATGGGGATTATACCAAAGCTCCCAAACGGGCGGGAGAGTGCGGATGACTCTGCAGCACTGCATGAGCAAACTCAAGGTCCTCCTCAGCCAGGGTATCAAACTTGTAGAACTTAGCAAATTTGTTTGACCCCGACCAAGTAGCAGCTCGGCAAAGCTGTAAGGCCGAGACCCCTCGGGCAGCCGCCCAAGAAGAGCCCACCTTCCTCGTGGAATGGGCTTTCACCATTCTGGATGCGGCAATCCAGCCGCAGAGTGAACCAGCTGAATCGTGCTATAGATCCAGCGAACAATAGTCTGCTTCGAAGCAGGAGCGCCAACCTTGTTGGCTGCATACAGAATAAACAGCGAGTCAGACTTTCTGACTCCCGCCTTTCTGGAAACATAAATTTTCAAAACCCGGACTACGTCCAGCAACTTGGAATCCTCCAAGTCCCTAGTAGACGCAGGCACCACAATAGGCTGGTTCAAATGAAACGATGATACCACCCTAGGAAGAAATTGGGGACGAGTCCTCAATTATGCCCTGTCCATATGGAAGATCAGATAAGGGTTTTTACATGACAAAACCGCCAATACTGACACACGCCTAGCCGAAGCTAAGGCCAATAGCATGACCACTTTCCACGTGAGATATTTTAGCTCCATGGTCTTAAGTGGCTCAAACCAGTGGGATTTCAGGAAATCCAACACAACGTTAAGATCCCAAGGTGCCACCGGTGGCACAAAAGGAGGCTGAATATGCAGCACCCCCGGAACAACGTCTGAACTTCAGGCAGTGAAGCCAGTTCATTTTTAGAGAAAATGTATAGGGCCGAAATCTTGACCTTTATGGATCCTAATTTTAGGCCCATAGTCACTCCTGACTGTAGGAAGTGCAGGAATCGACCCCGCTGGAATTCCTCTGTAGGGCCTTCCCGGCCTCACACCAAGCAACCTATTTTCGCCATATACAGTGAAAAAGTCTTGCTATCACGTCTTTCCTAGCCTTTATCAGCGTAGGAATAACTGCATCCGGAATGCCCTTTTCCGCTAGGATCCGGCGTTCAACCGCCATGCCATCAAATGCAGCCGCGGTAAATTTTGGAACAGACAGGGCCCCTGTTGCAACATGTCCTGTCTGAGAGGCAGAAGCCATAAGTCCTCTGAGAGCATTTCCTGCAGCTCCGGGTACCGAGTCCTTCTTGGCCAATTCGGGACAAAGAATATTGTTTTCACTCCTCCTTTTATTACAATTTTCAGCCCTTGGTTATGAGAGGAAGAGGAGGGAATACAGAGACCGACTGGAACACCCACGGTGTTACTAGTGCGACCACAGCTATCACCTGAGGGTCCCTTGACCCGGCGTAAAACCTTTTTTAGCCTTTTTATTGAGGTGGGACGCCATCTAGTCCACCTTAGGCAGTTCCCATCAATTTGCAAACTGCGTGAAGACTTCCTGATGAACTCCCCACTTTCCCGGGTGGAGGTCGTGCCTGCTGAGGAAGTCTGCTTCCCAGATGTCAACTCCCGGAACGAACACTGCTGACAGTGCGCTTACTTGATTCTCCGCCCAGCGAAGAATTCTGGTGGCTTCTACCCTCGCCACCCTGCTCCTTGTGCCGCCTTGGCTGTTTACATGAACCCCTGCGGTCTGACTGGATCAGAACCGGTTGGTCGCGAAGCAGGATCTCCGCTTGACTTAGGGCGTTGTATATGGCCCTTAGTTCCAGGATATTGATGTGAAGGCAAGTCCGTTGACTTGACCACAGACCTTGGAAATTTCTTCCCTGTGTAACTGCCCCCCACCCTCGGAGGCTTGCATCCGTGGTCACCAGGATCCAGTCCTGAATGCCGAATCTGCGGCCCTCGAGAAGGTGAGCACTCTGCAGCCACCACAGGAGAGACACCCTGGCCCTGGGGGATAGGGTGATTAACCGATGCCTCTGAAGAGGTGATCCGGACCACTTGTCCAGTAAGTCCCATTGGAAGGTCCTCGCATGGAACCTGCCTAAGGGGATGGCCTCGTATGATGCCACCATCCTTCCCAGGACTCAAGTGCAGTGATGCACTGACACCTGTTTTGGTTTTAATAGATTCCTGACCAGTGTCATGAGCTCCTGAGCTCTCTCTATCGGGAGATAACCCTTTTCTGGTCTGTGTCTAGGATCGTGCCTAGGAGAGGCAGATGAGCTGTAGGAAACAACTGCGACTTTGGAATATATAGAATCCAGCCGTGTTGCCGTTACACTTCCAGAGAAAGTGATACGCTGTTTAGCAACTGCTCTCTTGATCTCGCTTTTATGAGGAGATCGTCCAAGTACGTGATAATAGTGACACCTTGCTTCCGCAGGAGCACAATCATATCCGCCATTACCATGGTGAATATTCTCGGGCCGTGGAGAGACCAAACAGCAACATCTGAAATTGGTAATGACAATCCCGTACCGCAATTCTGAGGTACGCCTAATGAGGTGGATAAATGGGGACCTTAAGGTATGCATCCGTTATGTCCCAATTCACAATAAAGTCTCCCCCTTTTTAGGCTTGCACTGACCGCTCTTAGCGATTCCATCTTGAACTTGAACCTTCTCAGGTATATGTTCAGGGATTTTTAATTCAATATGGGTCTGACCGAACCGTCTGGTTTCGGGATTACAACATGGTCTAATAATAACACCCTCTTGTTGAAGGAGGGGACCCTTGACCACCACTTGTTAAAGATACAATTTGTGAATTGCAGATAACACTGGCTCCCTCTCTTGGGGGGAAGCCCGCAGGGCCGTCGGTGAGGGGGCATCTTCTCACAGTCCAGCTTGTATCCCTGGGACACAATATCTATTGCCCAGGGATCGAACAGGGAGTGAACCCACTTGTGGCTGAACTTACGAAGGCGTGTCCCCACCGGGCCTAGCTCCGCCTGTGGAGCCCCAGCGACATGCAGTGGATTTTGTAGGGGCCGGGGAGGACTTCTGTTCCTGGGAACTAGCTGCCCGGCTCTGACAAGAAAGGACGCCCCTCAGACTTTCTTGTTTCTTTATACGAAAGGCTGCATTTAATAATGTTGTGCTTTCTTAGGCTGTGCAGGAATATAAGGCAAACTAGCAGAATTACCAGCTATAGCTGTGGAGACCAGGCCCGAGAACCCTTCTCCACACAATCCTCAGCCTTCCATATGCCTCTTAAGTCGGCATCATCTGTCCAATGCATATTCTACAGGACACGTCAAGCAGAGATCGACATAGCTTTGACTCTAGGACCCAGTATACTCATGTCTCTTTGGGCATGCTTTATAACTATATATCTATCACTTAAGACAGCATCTTTAATATATTTATATTGCATACTAGGGTCTCATCTCTGCTGATAAGGTACCTGTCCACGCTGCCACAGCGCTATAAACCCATGCCGACACAATCGCCGGTCTGGGTAGTATACTATAATGTGCACGCTATCTGCAGGATCCCTGAGAATAGCAAGTGCTTCCATCTGTGCAAACAGGACACCCCAGGGGAAGATTCTCAACATATCCTGGCCCTAGTGGGGAAAGGATACAGCCTGAGAATTCTCTTGTGGGAAGCTGCCGTCTCTTGTCTGGAGATTCCCGCTCTTTTTCCTCATGAGAGGAGGGAAATTTACCTCAGCATTCTTCCCCTGTACTCTCGTGTCAGGGACAGATGAGTCATCAGTGATATGCAAATCATCTATTATTTCAATAATCATATATTGAATACCTTATAGCCATCTTGGCTGTAACTTTGCATTATCATAGTCGACAGTGGAGTTAAACTCCATGTCGATACCAGTGTTTGTTATTATGGATAGTGAGCATTGAGAGACTCTGAAGGTCTCTGTGACATAGGGACAGACATGGGTAGATTTCCTGTCTGTTCCCTAACCTTTTGTGCAATAAATTCACCTTAGCACTTACACATATCCAAACAGGTGCCGGCGTTGTCGACGGAGCCACCCTCTCACACACATATCCGCTCTATCACCTCCTTAGAGGAGCCTTTTACCTCAGACATGTCGACACACGCGTGCGTACCGACACACCACACACACAGGGGATGCTCTATTTGAGGACAGTTCCCCCACAAGGCCCTTTGGAGAGACAAAGAGAGAGTATGCCAGCACACACCCCAGCGCTATATAACCCAGGGATTACACTACAACTCAGTGTTTACCCAGTAGCTGCTGTATATACAAAAAACATTTGCGCCTAAATTTATGTGCCCCCCCCCCCCTCTCTTTTCACCCTTTGTGTACCAGGATACTGCCGGGGAGAGCCTGGGGAGCTTCCTTCCAGCGGAGCTGTGAAGAGAAAATGGCGCTGGTGTGCTGAGGAAGACGGCCCGGCCCCCCTACTTATTGCTGCCCAGGGCCCCCCCCCCCCCCCCCCAGCGACCTGCACCCTACAGTGACCGGAGTGTGTGGTGTGCAGTGGGAGCAATGGCGCACAGCTGCAGTGCTGTGCGCTACCTTAATGAAGACCGGAGTCTTCTGCCGCCGATTTTATCTCCTTCTTCTGTCTTCTGGCTCTGCAAGGGGGACGGCGGCGCGGCTCCGGGAACGGACGATCGAGGTCAGGCCCTGTGTTCGAACCCTCTGGAGCTAATGGTGTCCAGTAGCCTAAGAAGCACAAGCTAGCTGCACGCAGGTAGGTTTGCTTCTCTCCCCTCAGTCCCACGTAGCAGTGAGTCTGTTGCCAGCAAATCTCACTGAAAATAAAAAACCTAACAAACACTTTCTTTCTAGCAAGCTCAGGAGAGCCCACTAGGAGCACCCAGCTCTGGCCGGGCACAGATTCTAACTGAGGTCTGGAGGAGGGGCATAGAGGGAGGAGCCAGTGCACACCAGATAGTACCTAATCTTTCTTTTAGAGTGCCCAGTCTCCTGCGGAGCCAGTCTATTCCCCATGGTCCTTACGGAGTTCCCAGCATCCACTAGGACGTCAGAGAAATAAAAACAAACACAGGGTGATATAGGTGTTAAAAATAAATGTAAGGTGGTGATGCCCCAAAGTGGCCCAGCCAGAGCAATCCAAGGAGCCCCACGCCCCAAAAGTTCTGATGTTCACAGATTTGAGCAATTTTTGGTTACTGTACGTGCACAAACCCCTGACCTCTCAGATGCAGCATGTATCACAGTGTGTATGCACACAGCCACAATTGCTATTCAGATGTACGGTATCAGAAATGTAATGTGCTGGGCATCCCTGGGTTGTGACTGGGAGGTGGCTAATCAGAAGTGTAAAAATTGTCCTTGTTATGGGCGTGACGTGGGCTAGTCACTGAAGTGTTTGCGTACACAAATGCTTCATCATTAAGATTGGAGGCCATACGCAGATGGAAAGTCTGCACTTACCATTCTCAGACCTTTAGTATCAAGATGTGTGGGTTTGTTTCACCCCCCCCCCACACACACACACACACACACACACACACACACACACACACACACACACACACACACACACACACACACACACACACACACACACACACACACACACACACAAAAATAAATAAATAAGAGGAGCCGGATAAAGGGAGGGACGACAGGGGTGGTCGTCATGGTGGGGCCCCCACACAGAGTAATCTGACCTGGCAATTGGGACAGCGGCTGCCACTGCTCAGGCTGCATACAGTGCAGAGTGGCTCCGAGTCCCCTCATCAGCGGCACATGACAAATTACATTCATGCCACTGATGAAGGGACTCCGGAACCGATCTGCGCTGCATTCAGCCTGAGCAGCAGCAGCCCCACTTCCAACTGCAGCGACAGAGGTAAGAACCTGCGTGGAACGGAGGGGTGTGTATCTGTGTTGCACTGTGGCCATATTGGGGGGAGGAATAGGGGGCTTGTGGACAGGGTAATGGACAATTTAGTTGTCCCAGTGCCCCCAGAAGCCTTAGTCCGGCCCTGAAAACATGTGAGTACAAAAAGATACACTCAAAATTATTTATTTATTATTTATTTATTAACAGTTTCTTGTATAGCGCAGCAAATTCCGTTGCGCTTTACAATTGGACACAATGATAAAACAAAACTGGGTAATAACAAACAGTCATCCTTGAAGGCCCTGCTCGCAAGCTTACAATCTATAGGGAAATAGGCATTGATACACAAGGATAGGTGTTATCTATTGCATATTTGTCCACCGGATTGCAAAGGTTCTAGGTGGGCTGCATGATATCACATCACAGCAGCAATGAACCATGGCCCTCATTCCGAGTTGTTCGCTCTGTATTTTTCATCGCATCGCAGTGAAAATCCGCTTAGTACGCATGCGCAATGTTCGCACTGCGACTGCGCCAAGTAACTTTACTATGATGAAAGTATTTTTACTCACGGCTTTTTCTTCGCTCCGGCGATCGTAATGTGATTGACAGGAAATGGGTGTTACTGGGCGGAAACACGGCGTTTCAGGGGCGTGTGGCTGAAAACGCTACCGTTTCCGGAAAAAACGCAGGAGTGGCCGGAGAAACGGTGGGAGTGCCTGGGCGAACGCTGGGTGTGTTTGTGACGTCAACCAGGAACGACAAGCACTGAACTGATCGCACAGGCAGAGTAAGTCTGGAGCTACTCTGAAACTGCTAAGTAGTTAGTAATCGCAATATTGCGAATACATCGGTCGCAATTTTAATAAGCTAAGATTCACTCCCAGTAGGCGGCGGCTTAGCGTGTGTAACTCTGCTAAATTCGCCTTGCGACCGATCAACTCGGAATGAGGGCCATGGTCAGAAGGAAGGGAAAGTGAAGAAAGAGAAAATATGTGGAGGATATGTGCAGACTGTACAGTGGGGATATAATCGGATAGGAAAGCTTATGAAGGTTGAGTGAGCGGTTCTGGAATGTGATAAGCTAGCCTGGAGAGGTGAGTTTTCAGGGAACGCTTGAAGGTTTGGAGACTAGGGGAGATATATGCTTGCCAATTCTTGGATGTAATCAAACCTTGGGCAATAATAATAATAATAATCATAATTTTATTTATTTATTGCTTTTTATCCAATAGGACTCAAAGCGCTTACTGCACCTTTACTCACCGTTGATTGCAGATTGCACTGGTAGCTTTCAAACCTTCTGGTAGGTGACCCTCAGGATAACCCTTTATAAATGTGTTATTCGCCTTTGACACTCATTTATAATCCCAATATCCGTCGGTTTAATAGTAATGGAATAAAGTCCTGTTGTCTCATAACAGAGAGGTGTAATTACTTAAATCATCTAGAGTCAGAGAGGGTTGATTGGCAAAGTCAAAGAGAGATAAAAGGGTATATTCAATACCTGTCGGGAAACTGGCATCTTGTCGAAAAGATGGCAGTTTCCGACAGATTTAGGTCGGAAGGGGTTCCCTATTCAATGCCGGGCCATTTTTTCGACAAGTCAGGAATTCCCGACTTGTCTGAAACCACGTGGATTGACGGATTAGCCGTGGATCCACGTGTTCCGCGGCCAAATCCGACAGGTTTTGGCCCCGGTTCCTACAATGTCAATCTGACTTTCCTAATACCAATGGTCTAAGGCCCTATGTCAATAATCAGTTGGTTTCCATCTTGAAACAGCCCAATAACTCATCCAAACATTCACTGCAGTCTCCCAAACCCCAGTTATGACGGGTTGTGGCTGTTATGGCGGTGTTCGGGATGCTGGTGGTCAGAATACCGACAGCGGCATTCAGATGGTTAGAATCCCGACAGGGGTTGGGTAAGTATGTTAACCCTCCTCCCAAACTCCCCTTTCCCCTCCCTCCCCGCAGCCTAACCCTCCCCGATGGAGCCTAAACCTAACCCCTCCTTCCCGCAGCCTAAACCTAACCCTCCCCACCCCGCAGCCTAACGCTAACCCTCCTCGGGGGTGCCTAAACCTATCCCCCCTCCCCACAGCCTAAACCTAACTGTCCCCCACCTGCAGCCTAACCCTAACCCTCCCCCCGCAGCCTAAACTTAATCTCCCCCCATCCACAACCCCCCCCATCTTACCTCTCTAGCGGCCCAGCACCCGAACATTCAGAATCCCAGGCAATCTGTGTTCAGCACCGGACTTATGATCCTATTCAGGATGTCGGCACCAGCATTCCCTGAGCAGTGTCGGGATTCTGCCTTGTGTATTTTGACTGCCGGGATACTGACCAGATCCTGTTATGACAAGCAGAGTTGGAACCTTACATATCTTTTCAGAGGAAGCAATAACTGATGAAAGCTGCAGATTGAAACTTCACACGCTATTTTGAAACTGTTCTACTTGCAGGGGAAAGGAGGACTCCCTAGATGTTTCATATGACATATGGCCATTCATAAGGAAACTAATACAAAATTATAAATATTTGCTACCATACTGTAAGCATGAAACAACATTATAAACATAATTAGGTCTTTGATTAAAACAGTTTGTCACTGAAGCACTGCACTTTATCCCCCAGCACTGCATTGAACACCTAACTTTTCATATTTGACTGTTCTATGCCATTAATTTGATTCCCTACAATTCTCCTTTAATCAGTGTAATGAATAAGAAGTGGCAGCAAAGGCTTCTGGGACATAGCTGGTTGAATAGAATCAGTTAGGAAGAAAGGGAACATGACAACAGGGGGCAGTTGGATTAATTAGGGCAAAGAAATAAAAGAAAAATACAGAAGTCTTTGAAATAGTGGAAGGAAGTGACTAGCCTTGTATCCAAAAGTGCTTTGAAAAAAAGTACAAACTGCATTATTCAGCACTGCAATGGCGGAAAGTAAAGCAGATGTCTGTTTAAAGGGAATTCAACACCTAAAACTATAAGTACTAGAAAAAAATATCAAAGTAATTTAAGGCTGACACCAATCAAAAAATATTATGAAACGTTTTTTGTTTTTTTTCCCCAAAAGGGTAACTGCATCCACCATCACCCAGCTCACTCTTATATTAATTAGGCAGGTCTCTCGCTATTGGATCCAAGCAACAGAGAGTAAAAAGTGTGTGTAGGTTGGAAGCCAAGGTCTATGTTGGCTCATACGTGCCATCCCCCCATGAATATTGGGGAGACTCCCTGAAATAGCAGCAATCTCCCTGACTCCCTGAAGAGTCTAGAAATCTCCTTGATCATACCTTACCCACATTATGGGCCGTATTCAATAGCTGTCGGAAGCTGCCATTTTGTCGGAAAGACGGCAGCTTCTGACAGACTTCTGTCAGAAGGGGTTCCGACCTATTCAAAGAGGGCACTTTTTTTCTGACAAGTCGGGAATTCCTGACTTGTCGGAAAACACGTGGATCAGCAGAATAGGCGCCGATCCGTGTGCTTCTGTTGGAAACGGGGCCAAACCCAGTGGCGTAACTACTGCCCCCGCAGCCCTCGCGGTGGCTTGGGGGCGAGGGGCTGCGGGGGCGCCGCCACTGATTTAGAGCAGATTGACATGCGGACGAACGTCCGCATGTCAATCTGTTGTCACTAGCCCCCCGCTGTGAAGTAGGGACACGGAGGGCACAGCGTGCGCCTCTCCTGTGTCCCTCTGAGCATCCGGCGTGTCGGGGGCGTGTCCTATGAAAAGGGGGCGTGGCTTCGCGGAGGACCCGCGATCGCGGGCCACGCCCCCGTTTCGTCACTGAGGGGGCATGCCCAGCGCTCTGTGAGCTGCTGGCATGCCCTCTCTCCCACTGTCTGCGCTGAATAGACGCTGTGCGCATGCGCACAGCGTCTATTCACTACTGCTCTGCTATTCAGAGCAGTGACTGTAGGAGCCTCCCACTGCGGGACACTGCGGGAGGTATGCATATATGGCACTGGGGGGGCACTGGGGGGCATATATGGAACAGGGGGGGGGGGCACTGAGGGGGCATATATGGCACTGGGGGCACTGAGGGGGCATATATGGCACTGGGGGGGCACAGAGGGGTCATATATGGCACTGAGGGGGCATATATGGCACTGCGGGGGGCACTGAGGGGGCATATATGGCACTGAGGGGGCATATATGGCACTGGGGGGCACTGAGGGCATATATGGCACTGAGGGGGCATAGATGGCACTGGGGGGCACTGAGGGGGCATATATGGCACTGGGGAGGCACTGAGGGGGCATATATGGCACTGAGGGGGCATATATGGCACTGAGGGGGCATATATGGCACTGGTGGGGCACTGAGGGGGCATATATGGCACTGGGGGGGCACTGAGGGGGCATATATGGCACTGGGGGGTACTGAGGGGGCATATATGGCACTGGGGGGCACTGAGGGGGCATATATGGCACTGGGGAGGCACTGAGGGGGCATATATGGCACTGGGGGGGCACTGAGGGGGCATATATGGCACTGTATGTGTACCTGGCACATGGGGGGCTATATTTGGCACTGGGGGCACGTGAGCACCTGGCATTGTGGGGGAATATCTGGCACTGGGGGCATATGTGGCACTGGGGGGAGAGGCTATATTTGGCACTGGGGGCATGTGAGTACCTGGCACCGTGGGGGAATATCTGGCACTGAGGACATATGTGGCACTGGGAGCACAGCCCTAGCAACAAGCACTACTCCCTAGCAATGAGCATGACACCCAGTGCATGAAACCCCTGGCAATGAGCATGACACCGAGTGCATGAAACACCTGGCAACGAGCATGACACCCTGAGCATGAAAACCCCTGGCACCGTGCATGGAACCAAGAGCATGAAACCCCTGGCAACGAGCAGGTAATTTAAAAGTAATTAGAAGCCTTAATGTAGGACTTAATGTGTAATGGGCATTACGGTGTGTGGCATAATGTATCACGGACATTGCGGTGTGTGTCAGAATGTGTCACAGGCATTACGGTGTGTGGCAAACTATATCACGGGCATTGTGGTATGTGGTATAATGTCTCAGGGGCATTGCAGTGTGGCATAGGGTATAACGGGCATTGCGGTATGTGTCACAGGCATTACGGTGTATGGTATACTAGATCACGGGCATTGTGGTATGTGGTATAATGTGTCAGGGTCATTGCAGTGTGTGGCATACTGTATAATGGGCATTGCGGTGTGTGGCATAATGTGTCAGGCATTACGGTGTCTGTATACTATATCACGGGCATTGTGGTATGTGGTATAATGTCTCAGGGTCATTGCAGTGTGGCATAATGTATAACGGGCATTGCGGTGTGTGTCATAATGTATCACGGACATTGCGGTGTGTGGTATACTATATCATGGGCATTGTGGTATGTGGTATAATGTCTCAGGTTCATTGCAGTGTGTGTCATAATGTATCACGGACATTGCGGTGTGTGGTATACTATATCATGGGCATTGTGGTATGTGCTATAATGTATCAGGGGCATTGCAGTGTGTAGCATAATGTATAACGGGCATTGCGATTCCTGTCATAATGTGTCACAGACATTACGGTGTGTGGCATAATGTGTCGGGGGCATTACGGTGTGTGCATATTGTGTCATGTGCATTATTGTGTGTGGCATAATGTCTGAGGGCCTTTGCAGTATGTGGCATAATGTATACTGGGCATTACTATAAGGAGGAAAAATGACAAATAATGGAAGGGGCATGAATCAGGATTATTTTTCTTTCCTGTGGTGGCTAACGTCTGGGCGTGCAGGTTGCAAAACTGGGGTATAAGGTAGTCTATTCCTGCAATGCCACGCCTCTTTATGCGAAGCCGCGCCCATTTAAACAAAACCACGCCCCTTTTTGGCGACGCGCGCCTTAGGCGCGCACATGTTTGTCCCTTTCCTAGTGCCAATTATAGGGGGGGGGGGGGGGGGCGCCGAAGAATTTTTTGGCTTGGGGGAGAAAAATTTCTAGTTACGCCACTGGCCAAACCGACAGGTTTTGACCCCCTTTCCGACAATCTCAATCTGACTTTAAAACAAGTCGGATTGAGCAGGGCGTCCCCCGGCCAGGCTCCTCACTCCCGGCGGCGCCTCTCCCCGCCGCAGCAGACATGTCCCCCTGCTGGTCGCCACCGCAGTAAGCTCCCTCCACCAGCTACTGCCGGTCAGCTCCCCCGCCTGATGCCGCTGCTGTCAGCGCACCCAGCAGCTGCTGGTAGCAGCAGCAGGACACCGGGAACGGACAAATCCGACAGTCGGATCTGGCCGTTCATTGAATAGCCCTTGTCGGATCCATTCCAACAAATGCATGTCGGAATGGATCCGACACTTATTGAATACACCCCTATGGCACTGTTATGTACTTGGGGGGGGGGAAATAAATCAGAGATATATACATTTCTATGCATTGGTTATAAGCAGAGGTGTAACAAGGGCTTTCGGCGCCCAGGGCGTGTTGAAAAAATAGCAACCCCCCCACATTAAAAAAGTAAACTTTGCGCGGGCACTCCCAGAAAAGGAGCATGGCCAATCAAGGAAGGTGGCATGGTTTCACGGCATGCCCCCCTCCTGGCACACACTGAGTTCTGCAGCCTCAGCTCCTCCTCCCCGGCTCGCCTGCTGCACTCCTCGCACAGGTCCATGCTGCTTCCCGCGCCCATCACTCTGGCACACACTTCCTCTGCCCTGCCCTGAAGCTGTTCCTAGGCAGTTACAGGGGGATGGCTAATCAGACGCAGATATAACGTGGTATGGGCGTGTTGCTGATAGTGTTTGCTTGGAGATTGGAGATGGGGAATTGCTCACATTGAAGGCCGTACTTATGTTGTGCAATGGTCACAAAGGTGTTATTATGTATATATTTACTGTTTTATATGTTTTTGCTTTTTATATATGCAAAAATATGTGGATTCATCCTCGAAAAACATTGTTATTGTGTCTTTACCATTAGAAGATGCAGAGACTTTGCCAATAAAGGGATGCACAGGGTCAACAACAATACTCAGGTAGCTGGGGCCTTTAAATAACCCTCTATGAGTAGTAAGTGGCCTAATGCACGTATACCAAGAGAACATTCCCCACACCATTACACCACCAACCTAGTTATTGGCTAAAAGCATGCCTCCCAACAAATGATTACTGCAACCCAGATCTCCCGAAAAAGGGGTGTGGTGCTATTTAAATGTGGTCTTGGCCTCAGGTGGGAGGGCGTGGACTCGGGGGAGAGTACACTGGGGGCCTGATTCACCATGGAAACGGGGGGGGGGGGCGTGATGTGAGTCCACGCCCCCTGACTTGCGGCACGCCCCCAACTTTAGGGCCCCCGCACCCCTGTATACGGTGTGCGCACCCCTGGCATATGTGCGCGCACCTGCACGCACATGCCAGGGCCAAATTCGGACCACAGTCCATCCCTGGGTGGGACAGAGGGACAGTGTCCAAATAGTGGAACTGTCCCGCTGGAGTCAGGACATTTGGGGGGGATGTTAAAAGCAGAATTGTATGTTCACTGCAATTAGGGGCTAATTGTGAGAATCTGCGTGTCCGCTTTCCTGCGGCAAACTATGAATCAGGCACCCAGTGTACTCTCCCCCGAGGCTAATAAATATAGATTTCCCTAAGAATGATTACATTTCTTTCCTTCATCACAATTGATATATCAATTTGCACAATTAATAAATTGGCTTTCCTTACTGCTATGACTCCTGCTATGCAGCCCTGTGTTTTATGACATTCCTTTCCAAGAAAATAATCAATGTCAAAAGCCTGGAAAGAAGAAGTTTGCAGAATGTGATATGAGCATATATCACAGTTCCATTATATGCCTAGTAAATCCAGGTCTTATGGACAGATTCATTATTTGATGCAACTGTGCCATAACAGAAGGCGCAATATATATATATTTTACTGCGCACTTCCCCAACCTGAAAACATTCTGGTGCCCCCGCAGTAACCCTAATTCACATTATGCAGTGTCTCCAATTATGCCACATTACAGTGCTGCCCCCAGTTAACACAGTATTTTCTATATTTGTAGCAGAACAAAGCTTTCCTTGTACTTTTGTACTATATGTCTCCCCTCACTGTAGTTATTACATGGGTGCGGGGAGTATCACTCATGCTGTATACAAATTGCCAAAAGGGCTAGTCACAAAAAGTGATATAGCAACATTCCGAGCAACACGTGAAGTCAGCCAAATATAGCCCAAACATTGCTGTACACTTTATGTGACTAGCCTTTTCATTCGCTATGGAGATAGACCACTGAGTGCCGCACATTGGGACTATGTATTATGATGTGTAACGTGCATCGTGGCATGATTATTGGGGAAGGAAAGTACCCGCTAATCGCATGATCCATATATATCGTAATTTCTGGCTCAGTAGCAATCCCAGCTGAATAAGGCCCATTGATGATAGAGGAAATTCTGTGATCAATGTGTACAATAGAAAATCTACATCACCATATTAGATGGCACTACTGTCTTTGTCTAATAGATAAATTACTTTAATTAGTTCAACAGACATCCACGCAACTGAAGCCACAGGCAAACGCTGGTGTACAGGGGAGTAACTCCCAGAGGTGATGGAGACGCCTGCCTCCAGGCTCCAAGCACTGAAAAGGCACCTGCATGTACAGCAGCACCTGTGTGGTTCACAGCTGGATCCAAGTGTGATCGCTGCTCTTCCATCGGAGCTCTGAAGTGCACCTACTGCTGCTGCTAACACCTGCATTAGGGGACAGGACGGCTCTCGCCTGGTACCACTCAGCCTGAGCTGCAGCAAGTGACGGTGCACCCGCCGCTGCTGCTGGACTGTGAGATACAACCAGCCGGAGAGCGCTGAATCTGCATGCCGCAGACGGCTGAATCACAGCATAGCTGGAGACCAGCCCATTCATTCATATATATATATATATATATATATAGACAAAAGGGGGGGTAACCCTTAGCGCTGTGTGTATATAGAACGAGCTGCACACCAGAGGGAACCTCCTGTTAGATGAGGTCCAATATAAGGTATGGAAAAAAGGGGGGGGATCTGGGTGCGCTAAAATTGCACTGTCATCCACAACCATGAAAAATAGAAAGAGTGATCCAGAAATTTAATATTTATTACATAAAAACAGGGGATTTTTCCCTTCACATAAAAACCGAATGGTTCTTGCAGGATTTTCAGACAATACAATTCATACCAATACACGATGAACAGTGTACATTCAATGTTAATGAAACATTATCAAACAGACTGTGTATGATGGTGGAAACAGTACTTGTGGAAACCCAACGCGTTTTGTCCCAATCAGGGACTTCTTCAGGGGTGTTTATCTAAATAGAAATAACTATTTATAAGATCTAAAGACTCTTAATCATTATTCGTATTTAGTGAGCCTATACATACCAAGTGCCAGACTTGTTTATAGAATATCCTGAAAGGACGTATATCGCATTAAAAAATGATAAAACAGGTATAAACCTAAAGAGCAAAAAAATAAAATAAAATTAATGAGAGATCTTATAAATTGAAAGATGAGGAGGCGGAGGAAAAAAGCGAGAGGAAAAAGATGTTACATACCCAGAATTGGTAAATGGCGGATAATCCGTCAATAGGTTTCCGTATTTAAAAACGGACCATATTTAACAGAACATGGAGAAATTACCTAAAAATATAAAAAAGAGGAACCAGTATTTCAAAAGTCAATCAAACTAGACATGGGGTGACTAGAGACTCCGAGTGGAATAGAAGTCCAAATACCTACCAGCCATATAATCAAGATAAATATACTCTGGCTCTATGTGAAGAAGACTAACGCTCAACCTCAATTTAATATTTCTTCACAGTGAATGAAACCTATAATGGTAGGTAAAAAATATATTTAGCCCACTGATACAATATAGGGACAATCTCAATAAATATACATTAAATAAACAAAACCATCCCCGTATCAATATATGGGGGCAAGACAGTGACAGTGGTACTTACTAGATGAGCATGTAGTGGTTCTCTCAAAGTCCAGAGTGTAACTGGAAGAGAGCACCACAGGCAGGATATTTATACCAAAATTGAAACTACATCACTTCCTGGGGTAGGTAATGGAGTCTAATTGACAAAATGAAAGAAAACTTGATACATGATTAAAGTAGGGATCAAATTATTAAATGGAGACAATAGTGTATGTGTCAAAAACCTAATAGTTTATTCAATAAATAGAATAAACAAAAATACCAAAAGATAAAGCTTAATTAATATAGGTGGAACGCATATTTCCGCGTTCCAACAACCGGAAATACAGAAACCGGAAGTGTGTTCCACCAGCGCTAAAACATGTAACCTTAAGTATATACAACATACAGAATAACATGCGCTCCTCTACGGGGGGTAGACCACATCCCGATGGGACGCAATGACGCCGACCGTTCCGCCGTAGCTAGATGGGTGATGGTCTGGGGAAAAATAAACTTATTATAATTACGGCGGTGGAACGCACGGCCGTTATGCGCTCCACCATCAGGAAGTGTCCGTCAAGAAGTGTTACTGCGGTGGAACGCATGCATATGCGCTACACTATCAGGAGACACCGTTCCACCCTATACAATGTGGCCAAAATTCAATTTAAAAAATATACAACGAATCAAAAAGGTGGAACACAAAACGAAAATCCTGTGTGCTCCACCGGACTAACGCGCTAGGGACTCTGCGGCTCTAAACCGCATATACAGACATACGATCCACCTGTATTAATAAATAAAAAAAGTGACAGGTGAAACTATTTAAAAATTGAAGATAATAAGTGCTTAACAATTAGATACGCTTATGGGAAATATATATGTGCCTAATTAAGAAGGCCTAAAGACCTATAAATTAAATACGCTTATAAAAAATGAATGAATATGTGCCTAATTAGGAGGGCCTAATGACCCATTAATACCATTAATCAAAAATAATATAAGTGAATAATTAAATAATATTCAGGACGATTCCACAATAGCAATAAATACTGTAAATGTGGAGTCAAGTTAAACATAAAACTATATGTTGTATACATATTTATAATGTAGCTCAGAGCTAGTAAATAACACTGCTAACTTTACAACCAATTTGTCTCCATATTTACAATAACGATGACGGGGTTACAAAAATCCCAATATGGTCGTTTAACAATAAACTAAAAATAGAAAAACATAAAAAATACAATGACAGCATGGCAAAATAGTGGTGATGGATGACAAACTAAAAATAATGTTTAAGGGGTTTAAGATACTACAAAGATGTATCAGCAGTCAACTAAATTCTCTCAATTCATATATAGAAAAACCCTGTTTTAACGTGGGATTAAAGTAGGCTACCTGTTTAACAACATATGGTTGATAGGGACTAAAAAGCAAAAAGAGGGGGAAGCAAGCATATAATACTAAACAAAGGAAACTACATCAATCCCTTCATTTAGACCCTGTGGGGATAAGGTGTCAAGGGTAAAGATCCAAAAACTCTCTCGTTTAGCGAGAAGTAAGTCTCTACTACCACCTCTAATCGGGGTTTTAATATGCTCTAATACAGTGAATGCAAAAGTAGAAGTATGGAGCTCAGAATTATGTTTGGCAGCAAAGTGACGAGGAACACTATGGATCTTAACTTTATTTTTTATGTTGCGCATATGTTCTTGTATGCGTTGCTTAAGCTGTCTCTTAGTTTTGCCAATATAGAAAAGGCCACAACCGCAAGTGACTCTGTAGACCACATATTTGGAATTACAGTTAACTGAATCATTCATAGTATAGGTTCTACCAGATTCTAATTTAAAACTAAATGTAGATCGGTCCATATATTTGCAACAAATGCAATGATTGCATGGTCTGCACCCAGTTTTTTTGGGCAGCCACAGATTACTAACCTCCTGTTTAGAGGATCTCTGTGGTAACATGCTTGGGGCTAATAAACTTTTTAAATTAGCAGATTTACGGAAAACCATGGTTGGTCTAAACGGTAAATGTGGTCCTAGTACGGGATCCTTAAGAAGGATACCCCAATGACGATCTAATATTTTCCGTATGAAATGATTTTCCTTGTTATATTGGGTAATGAACGGTCTCGCGTTCAATCTTCCCTTGGCTCTGGGTCTGGACAGTAAAAGGTCATCTCTAATTTTCTCAGAAGCTTTCAATCTGGCCTTCTCTAATAGTGATCTTTCATAACCTCTTTGTATAAATCGATCAAAGAGTATCTGTGATTGATCCCAATAATCTTCTATATTGCTACAATTCCTTCTCACACGGATAAATTGTGAAAAAGGGACACCCCTCTTCCAAGAAGGATGATGGCAACTCGTGTGCGGAATAAAGCTGTTAGCATCGACTGATTTAAAGTATGTTTTTGTCTCGATGATGTTGCCTGGAGAGCCTTTAAATTCAAGATCCAGATATTCTATAACCGTTTTATCCATCTTATGAGTAAACAGAAGGTTGTAATCATTTGTATTGATGTAGGTCATAAAATCGTTAATGCCTAAAGAAGATCCTTGCCAAATTATGATGATGTCATCAATATAACGCTGGTAAAGTACCAAGTTCTGTTCAAAAACCATTGTAATTTTTACCTTCAAACCCAGGGAACTGCCATGGGTACTAAATTCGCTCCTGCATACGCGAATTTGTACATGAACAACTGGGAAGATAAATATATATACGGGTCGGTTTTTGAACAGAACTTGGTACTTTCTCAGCGTTATATTGATGACATCATCATAATTTGGCAAGGATCTTCTTTAGGCATTAACGATTTTATGACCTACATCAATACAAATGATTACAACCTTCTGTTTACTCATAAGATGGATAAAACGGTTATAGAATATCTGGATCTTGAATTTAAAGGCTCTCCAGGCAACATCATCGAGACAAAAACATACTTTAAATCAGTCGATGCTAACAGCTTTATTCCGCACACGAGTTGCCATCATCCTTCTTGGAAGAGGGGTGTCCCTTTTTCACAATTTATCCGTGTGAGAAGGAATTGTAGCAATATAGAAGATTATTGGGATCAATCACAGATACTCTTTGATCGATTTATACAAAGAGGTTATGAAAGATCACTATTAGAGAAGGCCAGATTGAAAAGCTTCTGAGAAAATTAGAGATGACCTTTTACTGTCCAGACCCAGAGCCAAGGGAAGATTGAACGCGAGACCGTTCATTACCCAATATAACAAGGAAAATCATTTCATACGGAAAATATTAGATCGTCATTGGGGTATCCTTCTTAAGGATCCCGTACTAGGACCACATTTACCGTTTAGACCAACCATGGTTTTCCGTAAATCTGCTAATTTAAAAAGTTTATTAGCCCCAAGCATGTTACCACAGAGATCCTCTAAACAGGAGGTTAGTAATCTGTGGCTGCCCAAAAAAACTGGGTGCAGACCATGCAATCATTGCATTTGTTGCAAATATATGGACCGATCTACATTTAGTTTTAAATTAGAATCTGGTAGAACCTATACTATGAATGATTCAGTTAACTGTAATTCCAAATATGTGGTCTACAGAGTCACTTGCGGTTGTGGCCTTTTCTATATTGGCAAAACTAAGAGACAGCTTAAGCAACGCATACAAGAACATATGCGCAACATAAAAAATAAAGTTAAGATCCATAGTGTTCCTCGTCACTTTGCTGCCAAACATAATTCTGAGCTCCATACTTCTACTTTTGCATTCACTGTATTAGAGCATATTAAAACCCCGATTAGAGGTGGTAGTAGAGACTTACTTCTCGCTAAACGAGAGAGTTTTTGGATCTTTACCCTTGACACCTTAGCCCCACAGGGTCTAAATGAAGGGATTGATGTAGTTTCCTTTGTTTAGTATTATATGCTTGCTTCCCCCTCTTTTTGCTTTTTAGTCCCTATCAACCATATGTTGTTAAACAGGTAGCCTACTTTAATCCCACGTTAAAACAGGGTTTTTCTATATATGAATTGAGAGAATTTAGTTGACTGCTGATACATCTTTGTAGTATCTTAAACCCCTTAAACATTATTTTTAGTCTGTCATCCATCACCACTATTTTGCCATGCTGTCATTGTATTTTTTATGTTTTTCTATTTTTAGTTTATTGTTAAACTACCATATTGGGATTTTTGTAACCCCGTCATCGTTATTGTAAATATGGAGACAAATTGGTTGTAAAGTTAGCAGTGTTATTTACTAGCTCTGAGCTACATTATAAATATGTATACAACATATAGTTTTATGTTTAACTTGACTCCACATTTACAGTATTTATTGCTATTGTGGAATCGTCCTGAATATTATTTAATTATTCACTTATATTATTTTTGATTAATGGTATTAATGGGTCATTAGGCCCTCCTAATTAGGCACATATTCATTCATTTTTTATAAGCGTATTTAATTTATAGGTCTTTAGGCCTTCTTAATTAGGCACATATATATTTCCCATAAGCGTATCTAATTGTTAAGCACTTATTATCTTCAATTTTTAAATAGTTTCACCTGTCACTTTTTTTATTTATTAATACAGGTGGATCGTATGTCTGTATATGCGGTTTAGAGCCGCAGAGTCCCTAGCGCGTTAGTCCGGTGGAGCACACGGGATTTTCGTTTTGTGTTCCACCTTTTTGATTCGTTGTATATTTTTTAAATTGAATTTTGGCCACATTGTATAGGGTGGAACGGTGTCTCCTGATGGTGTAGCGCATATGCATGC
The DNA here is from genome assembly GCF_028390025.1 of Pseudophryne corroboree. Classification (NCBI taxonomy): domain Eukaryota; kingdom Metazoa; phylum Chordata; class Amphibia; order Anura; family Myobatrachidae; genus Pseudophryne; species Pseudophryne corroboree. Next base: position 769,211,978 of record NC_086448.1, read on the forward strand.
GTTCCACCGCAGTAACACTTCTTGACGGACACTTCCTGATGGTGGAGCGCATAATGGCCGTGCATTCCACCGCCGTAATTATAATAAGTTTATTTTTCCCCAGACCATCACCCATCTAGCTACGGCGGAACGGTCGGCGTCATTGCGTCCCATCGGGATGTGGTCTACCCCCCGTAGAGGAGCGCATGTTATTCTGTATGTTGTATATACTTAAGGTTACATGTTTTAGCGCTGGTGGAACACACTTCCGGTTTCTGTATTTCCGGTTGTTGGAACGTGGAAATATGCGTTCCACCTATATTAATTAAGCTTTATCTTTTGGTATTTTTGTTTATTCTATTTATTGAATAAACTATTAGGTTTTTGACACATACACTATTGTCTCCATTTAATAATTTGATCCCTACTTTAATCATGTATCAAGTTTTCTTTCATTTTGTCAATTAGACTCCATTACCTACCCCAGGAAGTGATGTAGTTTCAATTTTGGTATAAATATCCTGCTGGTGGTGCTCTCTTCCAGTTACACTCTGGACTTTGAGAGAACCACTACATGCTCATCTAGTAAGTACCACTGTCACTGTCTTGCCTCCATATATTGATACGGGGATGGTTTTGTTTATTTAATGTATATTTATTGAGATTGTCCCTATATTGTATCACTGGGCTAAATATATTTTTTACCTACCATTATAGGTTTCATTCACTGTGAAGAAATATTAAATTGAGGTTGAGCGTTAGTCTTCTTCACATAGAGCCAGAGTATATTTATCTTGATTATATGGCTGGTAGGTATTTGGACTTCTATTCCACTCGGAGTCTCTAGTCACCCAATGTCTAGTTTGATTGACTTTTGAAATACTGGTTCCTCTTTTTTATATTTTTAGGTAATTTCTCCATGTTCTGTTAAATATGGTCCGTTTTTAAATACGGAAACCTATTGACGGATTATCCGCCATTTACCAATTCTGGGTATGTAACATCTTTTTCCTCTCGCTTTTTTCCTCCGCCTCCTCATCTTTCAATTTATAAGATCTCTCATTAATTTTATTTAATTTTTTTGCTCTTTAGGTTTATACCTGTTTTATCATTTTTTAATGCGATATACGTCCTTTCAGGATATTCTATAAACAAGTCTGGCACTTAGTATGTATAGGCTCACTAAATACGAATAATGATTAAGAGTCTCTAGATCTTATACCTAGTTATTTCTATTTAGATAAACACCCCTGAAGAAGTCCCTGATTGGGACGAAACGCGTTGAGTTTCCACAAGTACTGTTTCCACCATCATACACAGTCTGTTTGATAATGTTTCATTAACATTGAATGTACACTGTTCATCGTGTATTGGTATGAATTGTATTGTCTGAAAATCCTGCAAGAACCATTCGGTTTTTATGTGAAGGGAAAAATCCCCTGTTTTTATGTAATAAATATTAAATTTCTGGATCACGGTTTCTATTTTTCATGGTTGTGGATGACAGTGCAATTTTAGCGCACCCAGATCCCCCCCCCCTTTTTTCCATATATATATATATATATATATATATAAATAATCATTAGGTATGTGCGGCACTCTGGGGACTTGCAAGGTTAATGCAAGTCCCCAGAGTGCAGCACATACATGAGAATTGTATTTCTCTACCGTGTGGTAGTTTATTGAATATGGAGTGCCAGCCAGTTGCAGACTATATATATATATATATATATATATATATATATTGCCCATCGGAAGCGTCACTCCACGCACAAATAATTCCAATCTAGTCAGCAGGATAAAGTGCAATGTTTCAATGCCTCCTTTAATCACATGGCATTTTCATCAGGACATACGTATGTATGCGTGCAGTGCCGCTTCGGATGGCTAATATGTCATGAATTTTAAGCAGGAAAACAGCTGAGTATTTATTATAAGGGAAGTGCTGGACAATGGGAACTATATATATATATATATATATATATATATATATCCAAGCAAACAGTCCCGGCACTCCCTATTAGTGATGATGATGAGCTGCGGTGCCCTCCTGGGGAAGATGAGTAGCTCTCCCAATATAGACAGAAGATAACAATAATAGGCGGCACTCAGCAGACTTGTATTTGATGAAAAACTGGTTAGTTTATTCCGACATGTTTCGGGGATAACCCCGTCCTCAGGGCCTAACTAGTTAGGCCCTGAGGACGGGGTTATCCCCGAAACATGTCGGAATAAACTAACCAGTTTTTCATCAAATACAAGTCTGCTGAGTGCCGCCTATTATTGTTATCTTCTGTCTATATATATATATATATATATATATACACTAGGTGATTCATTGTGCCCTATGGGCGCTCTTCACACCATCGTAAGGGGCTTTGCCCCCTTAACCCCCGCACGACTTTGTGCTGCCAGATACAGAAATGCCCCCAGTGGGGCCAAATACATAGACCCCCAGCGGTGGCAGATACATAGACCCCCAGTGCTGCCAGATACATATATGTATGTCCCCATTTGTGCTCACCCTCCTCTGCTGCCAGTGACGCCGATTCCCATCTCAGACACTGAGGGGAGGCGAGGGCACCGCACGTCTCTCCTGTGCCTCACTTCAGTGAGTCCCTGTCTCCGGCGTCCATAAGAAATATGGCAGCGGCTTGTGAGGCAATCAAAGGTCACAGGCTGGCCGCCAACCAAGAGCTAGTCCGCGAGCTCTGATTGGCTGACAGCCGGAGAAATTTGAAATGACTGCCGGAGACGGAGAAACAGTGAGGGTCAGGAGAGACGCGTGTGTGCGGAAAGTAATGTGTAAGAGGCGGGCCGCCACACATGTTCCGTTCCGCTGGTCGGCCACCTTTGCCACCGCCCTGTGTTGCAGCGGCAGGAAGTAGGCTGGTGGTGTGGTGGTGTACAGACAGCCACGGTATGTATGCGGGAGAGGTACGGGGTCCGCAACTCCATGGCTGCAAGGTTCCTGAGTATTGTCTGGAGTCATTGTTGCTGTGGAAGTGGTTTGGGCCGGGGTGTGGGGGTCAAGCGGCAGGCAAGTTGTGTCTGCGGGAGAGGATCGGTGTGCGGCAACATGGTGGGGGCAAGTAGGCTCAGTCTTGGTGGTGATACCCTCCCTGCAGATGGTGTCAGTGTCCATAGTGTACCTGTGGCTGCTGCTAGCGCTGACCAAGTTCCACCCCCCTATTGTACCTTACCTTGCTGCTGGGGGCGAGGAAATGGGGTAGCTGAGCTCCCTGCAGATGGGTATGACTCTGCCTCCAGACTCCGCCCAGCGTTATACACGCAGTCACTCTGGGCCTATATATAGGAGCAGCTATATATGTATATATAGAATTTGTAGGGTCTGGCTCTCCCATTAAGAAAAAGTTTCTGTGCTGGGTGCCTCCACATACAAGGAAACATATACACGGAGAGGTGCGGCACTCCTGGTGGCTTGACGAAAGTAACTTTACTACAGCATTTGAAAGTACAACGATTCAATGCCTTTATTGCGTCATTTTCATTAAAAAAATCAGTTTGCCCCTGATACTCAACCCGCTATATATATATATATATATATATATATATATATATATATATAGATAGATAGATAGATAGATATATTGCTCAAAAAAAATAAAGGGAACACTAAAATAACACATCCTGGATCTGAATGAATGAAATATTCTTATTAAATACTTTGTTCATTACATAGTTGAATGGACAACAAAATCACACAAAAATTATCAATGGAAATAAAATTTATTAACCCATGGAGGTCTGGATTTGGAGTCACACTCAAAATTAAAGTGGAAAAACACTACAGGCTGATCCAACTTTGATGTAATGTCCTCAAAACAAGTCAAAATGAGGCTCAGTAGCGTGTGTGGCCTCCATGTGCCTGTATGACCTCCCTACAATGCCTGGGCATGCTCCTGATGAGGTGGCGGATGGTCTCCTGAGGGATCTCCTCCCAGACCTGGACTAAAGCATCCGCCAACTCCTGGACAGTCTGTGGTGCAACGTGGCGTTGGTGGATGGAGCGAGACATGATGTCCCAGATGTGCTCAATTGGATTCAGGTCTGGGGAACGGGCGGGCCAGTCCATAGCATCAATGCCTTCATCTTGCAGGAACTGCTGACACACTCCAGCCACATGAGGTCTAGCATTGTCTTGCATTAGGAGGAACCCAGGGCCAACCGCACCAGCATATGGTCTCACAAGGGGTCTGAGGATCTCATCTCGGTACCTAATGGCAGTCAGGCTACCTCTGGCGAGCACATGGAGGGCTGTGCGGCCCCCCAAAGAAATGCTACCCCACACCATTACTGACCCACTGCCAAACCAGTCATGCTGGAGGATGTTGCAGGCAGAAAAACGTTCTCCTTGGCGTCTCCAGACTCTGTCACGTCTGTCACATGTACTCAGTGAGAACCTGCTTTCATCTGTGAAGAGCACAGGGCGCCAGTGGCGAATTTGCCAATCTTGGTGTTCTCTGGCAAATGCCAAACGTCCTGCATGGTATTGGGCTGCAAGCACAACCCCCACCTGTGGACGTCGGGGCCTCATACCACCCTCATGGAGTCTGTTTCTGATCGTTTGAGTAGACACATGCACATTTGTGGCTTGCTGGAGGTCATTTTGCAGGGCTCTGGCAGTGCTCCTCCTGTTCCTCCTTGCACAAAGGCGGAGGTAGCGGTCCTGCTGCTGGGTTGTTGCCCTCCTACGGCCTCCTCCATGTCTCCTGATGTACTGGCCTGTCTCCTGGTAGCGCCTTGATGCTCTGGACACTACGCTGACAGACACAACAAACCTTCTTGCCACAGCTCGCACTGATGTGCCATCCTGGATGAGCTGCACTACCTGAGCCACTTGTGTGGGCTGTAGACTCTGTCTCATCCTACCACTAGAGTGAAAGCACCACCAGGTTTCAAAAGTGACCAAGACATCAGCCTGAAAGCATAGGAGCTGAGAAGTGGTCTGTGGTCACCACCTGCAGAACAACTCCTTTATTGGGGGTGTCTTGCTAATTGCCTATAATTTCCACCTGTTGTCTATTCCATTTGCACAACAGTATGTGAAATTGATTGTCAATCAGTGTTGCTTACTAAGTGGACAGTTCGATTTCACAGAAGTGTGATTGACTTGGAGTTACATTGTGTTGTTTAAGTGTTCCCTTTATTTTTTTGAGCAGTGTATATATATTTTAGAAAAAAATGGTCGCACACATCCAATAGAAAAATCGGGCAGAGTGCCGGCACATAATAGGGTTAACACAGGTCATCACAAAGAGCCCGCACATTCATGAGTAATGCTCCAAAAAACCTTTTATAAAGATAGCAGCAAAGTAGATTCACATAAAGTGCATAATAATAAAATCCGGAGTAAGGACAACAATGTCATGATACAAGCCTGCCAGGTATGCCAGATATCAGCCATGCAGCATTACTCATGAATGTGCGGGCTCTTTGTGATGAAATAAATATATATATATATATATATATATATATATATATATATATATATATACACACACATACTACATACACAGTCACACACACACACACACACACACACACACACACACAAACACACACACACACACAGTTCCACTGACTGTGCAGCATCCCTGGAATAAAATAATGTCACTCTGACACCAGTTTTGGAGATCAACGTTTCATGGACACTTTCATATTTCATCAGGTATCCAGGTGTCAGAGAGACGTTATTTTATTATAGGAGTGCTGCACAGTGGAACTGTATATTTCGCTACCAGGGATGAAATGCGGTGCAGGCATCGGATAAGGAGATATATGGTAGACTTACCATTGTTAAATCTCTTTCTGTGAGGTACATTGGTTCCACAGGAAAACATCGGGGTGTAGAGATGGATCTTGATCCAGCCACCAACAGGCTAAAGCTTTAGACTGTCCCAGAATTCACTGGGGCCTCCCCTATAACCCTGCCTCCAGGCACTGTGAGCTCAGTTTCGTTAACCAGTCCAATGCAGGAGCAGGTAAAAGAGAAGGTAGATGTTAGTCACATAAAACTACGTTCTCACGACAGGAGAAGGGCCTAGCGGCTAATGCCATACAAACCCATAGAAGCTAGGTGCGTCAGGGCGGGCAACCTGTGGAACCAATGTACCTCGCAGAAAGAGATTTAGCAATGGTAAGTCTACCATAAATCTCCTCTGCAGCAGGGTACATTGGTTTCCACAGGAAAACATCGGGGATGTCCTAAAGCTGTTCCTCATGGAAGGGGACGTGCCGTAGCGGGTATGAGAACCCGGCATCCAAAGGAAGCATCCTGGGAGGCGTAAATATCAAAGGCATAGAACCTATTGAACGTGTTCACTGAGGACCATGTAGCCGCCTTGCACAATTGTTCAACGGACGCGCCTTGGCGGGCCGCCCAAGAAGGTCCAACAGATCGAGTAGAATGGGCTTTAATAGCAGCAGGAGCTGGAAGACCAGCCTGTGCATATGCTTGTGCAATCACCATTCTAATCCATCTGGCCAATGTTTGCTTGTTCGCAGGCCAGCCACGTTTGTGAAAACCAAAAAGTGCAAAAAGGGTATCTGACCTCCTGATAGAGGCAGTCCTCTCCATGGAGTCCTCTACACGGAGAGCCCGTACCACATCCAAAGACCGTTCTTTAGATGACAAACCAGAAGATATGAAAGCCGGAACCACAATCTATTGGTTAAGGTGAAAAGATGACACCACCTTAGGCAAATAACCAGGGCGAGTTCTAAGAACCGCCTGGTCATGGTGAAATATCAGAAAGGGTGGATGACAGGACAGAGCGCCTAAGTCCTACATCCTTCTAGCAGAGGCAATAGCCAGTAGAAACAGGACCTTGACCGTGAGCCATTTAAGGTCCGCTGACTCAAGAGGTTCAAATGGAGACTCTTTCAGGGCATTTAGAACAACAGACAGATCCCATGGAGCCACAGGAGGGACATAGGGAGGCTGAATCCGTAAAACACTCTGAGTGAAAGTATGAACGTCAGGAATATATGCAGTTTTTCTCTGAAACCAAACCGACAAGGCAGAGATATAAACTTTGAGGGAGGCCAGACGAAGGCCTAAGTCGAGGCCTTGTTGCAAAAAAGCCAGAAGTCTGGAAGTACTGAATTTGTAAGCATCGTAATTCTTAGCAGCACACCAAGGTAAGTAAGAATTCCAGACCCTATAATAAATCCACGCAGAAGCCGGTTTGCGAGCCTTCAGCATAGTTTGGATAACCACCTTGGCCCTCAAGAGTGAAGCTTCAAGAGCCACGCCGTCAAAGCCAGTCTGGCCAGGGTCGGGTAGACACAAGGGCATTGAAGGAGGAGATCTGGGCGCTGAGGAAGTAGAAGAGGACGCTCTATCTATAGAGCCTGTAGGTCTGAGAACCAATGCCGTCTAGGCCACGCTGGAGCGACTAGAAGTAGTTTTTCTCCTTCTTGTTTGAACTTCCGTAGTACCCTGGGCAGGAGTGACACTGGAGGGAACACGTAGGGCATCCGAAAGTTCCATGAAATTGCTAGTGCGTCCACGAATGCTTCTTGAGGATCCCTGGTTCTTGATCCGGAGACCGGAATTTTGTGATTATGTTGAGAAGCCATCAGGTCTACATCTGGTAGACCCTACTTATCCACTAGGAGTTGAAAGACTTCCTGATGAAGACTCCACTCTCCAGCATGCACGTCCTGACGACTGTGGAAATCCACTTCCCAGTTGAGGACTCCCGGATTGAACACTGCCGATATTGCTGGCATATAGCATTCCACCCAATGAAAATTTTTCACACTTCCATCATTGCCATGGGGCTTCAAGTGCCGCCTTGATGGTTTATGTACGTTGTCTGACTATACTTGAACAGGCCTGTTCTGTATCAGAGACAGGGCGACAGACAAAGCATTCAACACTGCCCGCAATTCCAGAATGTTTATCAGGAGGAGTGATTCCTCCTTGGTCCACCGACCCTGGAAAGAGTGTTGCTCCAACTTCGCGCCCCAACCCCTCAGACTGGAGTCCGTAGTCAGTAGGACCCAGTTGGGGATCCAGAAGGGACGGCCCCTGCTTAACTGCTGGTCCAGTAGCCACCAGGTCAGCAACAGATGAACCTCCAGAGTCAAGGAGATCCTGTGAGACCTGATCCGATGAAGCAGGCCGTCCCACTTGGAAAGGATTAACCTTTGCAGAGGGCGGGAATGAAATTGAGCGTACTCTACCATGTCAAAAACCAACACCATGAGGCCTAGTACTTGCATTGCCGAGTGTATCGACACTCTTGGGCAAGAGAGGAAGTTACTTCTGGGGAGGACAACCCATCCAAAGGGAACAGTGCACAGGTCTTGTTCAATGATATACGAGGATAATTGTTTGAGAACCAACCTATGAGTGTGATTTAGTCTTGTAAAAGAGCACAAAGATTACGTATGGTTGGAGGTGCACCACTAAGTAATATATAATGTGTAGAAGGGATTGGTGATAACCACTAGTGCAGTGGTTCCCAAACTTTTTTAGTCCAAGGCACCCTTTGGGTCTTCCTGACTATTTCAAGGCACCCTTAAGCCGAAATAATTACCGAACTGTCCCTTTTTTTACATGCCGCTGTCCGCCGAGGAGAGGAGCGCTGCGCCACGAGGGGGGAAGGTGGAGGAGGGAGCCGGAGCAGCGCACTGTAATTGGTGGAGGCGCTGCTGCTGCTGTCCCTTTCCTTCACCATAGGCTGCCCTCCACCGCTGTGAATGCTGGGAAGGAGAGGGGCAGCTGCAGCAGCGCCTCCACCAATTACAGTGCCCTGCTCCACTCCTGAGTCCCCTCCCTCCTCCTTCTTCTCCCCTGCCCGGGATCTGCGGCTGCCTGTCAGTGACTGCCTGCATCGAGGAGCCTGACTGCCAGCGGAGACTGCAAGTATAATCTGTTCTATCTATCTCTCTATCTGTCTGTCTATATATATTCTGTCTGCCGTAATGTGCAAAAAAGGGGACGCTGTCTGCCGTAATGTCTAAAAAAGGGGGAAGCTGTCTGCCGTAATGTATAAAAAGGGGACGCTCTCTGCCGTAATGTGTAAAAAGGGTAATCTGTCCGCCGTGATGTGTAAAAGGGGCTCTACCTGGTGTAATTGCATTGCCCCTGTTTTACATTGTATGGGGCTCCGATGCAGTTTCCTGCACACAGCGCTAAAATGTCTAGTAACAGCACTGTTGCTAGGTATCCATTTCCCTGGCCCTGAGCAAATTCCCCTCACCAGATCCTCTCCAGGGGTGAGGGGGTGGACTTGGATGGGATGGGGGGGGGGGGGGTAAAGCATTTTGTCGCACCTGGGCCCACCGCTCGCTAGTTCCGCCACTGGTGCAGAGTGTGCGGGCCCCTGGGTCCAGAGGGGGGCCGCACCGCACACACTGCACCCATTTTTTCGATACTTACCTTTCCGGCGTCCATTGGTGTTCGTGTGGGCCCCTCCTCTCCCGTAGCCGCCACCGCCGCTGCTAGCGCACTGAGCACTAGAGATTCTGGCACAGTGCCAGAGTCTACAGCGCATGCACAGGACTCTGAAAAAATGGCGCTGCGCCTATTTTTTCGGCGTCCTGCGCATGCACTGTAGAGTCTCTAGTGCTCAGAGGGAGGTATAAGTCACCCCCTCCAATAGATTTCCCTATGCAGCATCTCACATACAGAATCACATATTAATATTAATATTTTACTCACTTTCTCAGCCAGCTCCTCTGTCACAGCGGCCAGGACTTCAATCAGCCGTCAGGACCCTTGCCCAGCGCACTCCTCGGCCACTCCAGGGCACTCCTCGGCCACTGCAACCTGCTTACACCTGCACCCCCTGCCGGCTGATTCCAGTCACAGGTTCCCCAAAGCACCCTGTCACAACCTGCACAATAACACCTCCCCTCCCCACAGGGTGACTCCCCCAGCACCTGAGCTGGCTAACTTTGGGCACAGCCACAGCACATCAAACATAAACATCCCCCCCCCCCTCCTCCTCCTCTCTGCGCTGGCTAACTCCACACTGGCCAGCCGCAGCTCTCCTCTTCCTCCCTCCCCCGCCGGCTAACTCCACACTGCCCAGCTGCAGCCTGCACTCTCTCCCTGCCCCTGCGCCCTCCCCACCGGGCGCCGGCTCTGTGCACGCTGCGGTAATCAGCCTGCACTCTCTCCCTCCGGCTCGCCTTCCGACACCCCTCCCCCCTCCCCTAACTGTGCGCACTGTACTGCCAGCACCCGCTAGCCCCGGCGTCTGCTAACAGAGCGGGCTGCACTGCCTCCTCCTGCTGCCCGTACTCCCCTTCCGTAGCCACATGCGGACACATTCCGCACACCACGTCCCGGCGCCGCGTACGTCCCGGCGCCGCCCACGACAGGCGGAAAAAAAAAAAGCGGACAAGCGGCTGCTAGGCTGCGGCACCCCTGTCACAGCGCCGCGGCACCCCAGGGAGCCGCGGCGCACAGTTTGGGAACCACTGCACTAGTGGGTTATACACCTGTGCAGACTAATACCCCTTTTCCACTAACGAGCACGGGTCGCAGCCGGGAGCCTGACACGGGAGCTGCCCCCTGCTGCGACCCGTGCTCGGTCCCTTTCCCATTAGCAGTCACAACCCGGCAAATGCCGGGTTGGTGACGCTTCTAGTGACACGGCAGGGGCGGCGCAGGGAGATCACATGATCTCCCAGCGCCGCCTTCCCTGTGCACTGTGAACGGGAGCCGTGTCACCTCGACACGGCTCCCGTTCACACTAGACAGCTAGCCGGGTTGAACACGTGTTCAACCCGGCTAGCTACCAGGGTAGGATTCCCGGATCACTTGATCCGGGTTTACCCTTTTCCACTTGCAAAAAACACGGGTAAATGCGCGCCCCCGTGCATTTACCCGTGTTTTTTGAGCTAGTGGAAAAGGGGTATTAGTGTGTGGCGCACTTTTTTGTTAAATGTTATGATGAAAGAATTAAAACTTAACTTTTATTAATGTTTCTATTAGAAATTGGAGGTAAGACAGCAGGTCTATTACCCTGAAAATTGTAAAAATAAGACAAAAATCTATATATAATAATAGAAAGACATACAAAAGTATGCTATGACCGTCTAATAACGTCAAAATTCAATACACTTCTTGACCATAATTGATCCTCATTTTATATATATATATATATATACATATATATATATATATATATATATATATATGAAGTGAGGGCAAGAGCCATATAAATACAGCAAAAAAAAATTAATTATTAATTTTACAATTATTTTACAATAATTATTTTACAATAATTATTACAACGCAGCTAATCATAGAAGATGGCATCCAGCGTCCCAGTCAGGGAGTGAGGGAGAGTGTGAGGCAGCTCCAGGGCGGGAACACCAGCAGTAGATGGCGCCCGCAGCTGGGGTAGGGGCTACAGGTCAAGCGCCTTCTCCCCTATGCTGGTCCTCACCACCTGGTACAATGGAGTCTTAATAAAGTAGATATTTATATATCCGACCTGTACTCCTATGCCCTGGTGGATATAGTGGATATAGTGGGGTTCCTGCTCTGTTACAGAGTGCACGCCAGCGTCGCAGTCCATCTCCTTAGACTGTGACCGGAACACGATTTAATGGCGGGTCCCGCCTTGTGGACCCTCTTACCTCCTCCCTTGAGTAGCAGCCACGCGAACCAGGAGAGCATCTGCGACCGTGTGCCTAGAGCCAGAGCGTCTCCGCGCAAGTAACCGGGAACAGAGCAAGCGGGAGTATGCGACGCCAGTGGGGAGTTGACGGAGCCGCAGCACAGAATGTCACCCTGACATGTAAGTGCTGCGGCCCTTGAAGTCTTTTAAAAGCTTTTCAGGGCTGCCCAGTGCAGCCTCCCTGTAAAGTGATCTGCTTCTGCAGGAACCAACTCGAAACTGGGATCACAGTGCCTGGAGGCGGGGTTATAGAGGAGGCCCCAATGCATTTTGGGCAGTCTAAAGCTTTAGCCTGTTGGTGCCTGGATGAAGATCCATCTCTACACCCCGATGTTTCCCTGTGGAAACCAATGTACCCCGCTGCAGAAAAGTATTTATTTTAATTGGGAGAGCCAGATGAAATGCAATATACATATATATGGAATAAATAGCTGTTCAGAAATGCTGTTACAACCCCCAGCTGCAATCAGCAACAATAGTAACATATTGCAAAATCTCTCCTGAATAGAATATGAGCCCAGACTCAGAGGTAGGAGAGTTGCTAGCTGCATACCTGCAAGAGTAACCCTTGCCTGTCTGAGCCCTGCGGGGTTGCTCTGTAAGATTTAGAAAAAGAACATTTATAATTACCTGACGGGACACTGTTCCCAAACTTTTTGGAATTATGGCATCTTAGAGTATCTGCTTTTCTCATGGCAACCCTAGTCCAAATGTTTCTTATTGATAAATTCTAGAGAAAAAAAAAATTATACCTCCCAACATGGCCCATTTCACTATAGTGCCTTCACGTCTTATTGTGGCATATTACAGTGTCCCCAGTTTATATTATACTAGAAAAGAGACAAATATTCCAGCGCGTCACTAACACCTAACTCATGCACTTTTGGGTCGTATGTGCTGAAATAAGCAGCTCTCAACTGGACAGTACTGACCTGTCCACACACAAAACGGCACCAAGGATAATAATATATTACCAGAGAGCGCTTTAACCAAATATATTGAATTTATTACATATATATCACAATAAAATATAAAATAAACACATGTACACATAAATTTATAATTGAAGTTAAAAAATCCTCCCTGCTGCAGCTGATTAAATTTAACCGGTTATTTATATTATATCCAAATAAAAGTACTTATTGTAACCCTATTTTCAGTGAAAAGTCCCGAACAATATATAATCCTTATTAGGAGCAATTTATGGATGCTTGCTGTTTAATTCCAGCTATAGGATTTTTTCCACATGCTCATGGAGATCTCCTTATATGTCAGGTAGAAGCCGGCTTTCTACTCCCGTTAATTAATGCCGCTGAGCGGCCAGGTGCGTAGGATACTTATGCTTTAGTATCTGTTTAACGGACTTTTTTCGTCCTACTCTCACTGCGCTAGATAGGGCCACATTTGCAAGATTGTCCACTTTACTCACAGCCAGGAGTGGATCCGTTTGATCTCCGTGGACGGCCCCCGTTGTCGAACACAGCCACAGTGGAGAGAGACACCTTCCTGGATTACGGGGTACCTGGAGAATCTCTAGAGACGGTTAGCATCCATACGTGGACAATAGCACCAAGAGGGTATTATTCAGCCGGAATCCGCTGGTAGCAGGAAGGACATCCGTATAGAATAAGCCCCAGTCCTTACGCGTTTCTCCGCAATTGTCAGTGTGCGGTTTCGTCAGAGGCTGAATAATACCCTCTTGGTGCTATTGTCCACGTATGGATGCTAACCGTCTCTAGAGATTCTCCAGGTACCCCGTAATCCAGGAAGGTGTCTCTCTCCACTGTGGCTGTGTTCGACAACGGGGGCCGTCCACGGAGATCAAACGGATCCACTCCTGGCTGTGAGTAAAGTGGACAATCTTGCAAATGTGGCCCTATCTAGCGCAGTGAGAGTAGGACGAAAAAAGTCCGTTAAACAGATACTAAAGCATAAGTATCCTACGCACCTGGCCGCTCAGCGGCATTAATTAACGGGAGTAGAAAGCCGGCTTCTACCTGACATATAAGGAGATCTCCATGAGCATGTGGAAAAAATCCTATAGCTGGAATTAAACAGCAAGCATCCATAAATTGCTCCTAATAAGGATTATATATTGTTCGGGACTTTTCACTGAAAATAGGGTTACAATAAGTACTTTTATTTGGATATAATATAAATAACCGGTTAAATTTAATCAGCTGCAGCAGGGAGGATTTTTTAACTTCAATTATAAATTTATGTGTACATGTGTTTATTTTATATTTTATTGTGATATATATGTAATAAATTCAATATATTTGGTTAAAGCGCTCTCTGGTAATATATTATTATATTATACTACACTATAGTGCCTTCACTTCATATTGTGCCACATTACTGTGCTCCAGTTCATGTTATGTAACATGATAATGCCATCCAGTTAATTTTATGCCACACTACAATGAGCAGGTCCAGGGGCATAACTAGATATATTGTAGGCCCCAAGGCAAAACTTTCTAAGGGCCCCTATGTACCACCTGTCGAAGTCGGAAAATATTGCAATACACACACCACATGCAAACACCACACAGATGGCATCCATATATGTACTTAGTCTGGCGTGCGTGCAGCATACTCGCAAATTGCGTACAATCGCCTCCCACGGGAGTGCGCGTACGGGCGTGGTATGAGCAATTACAGAAAGCTCCTTACTTGCAATGGAAATTAATGCAGTACATGCCACAGTCTGTGTCGAGTCACTGTTCACACACACACTAATCTAACCAAACATGCACATCCATCCAACACAATGTCTTGGTATTCCAATGTTTGAACAGACCCCCTGGTCTGTGAAGAAAAATACACACAAACCAAACTGTCATTGTTTAATGGAAACCAGAACAATGGGAGACAAATATCCCAAATAGATACACACAAGCTTGTGGTTACAAATTATTAACTACAGGCAGCCTGCAGTAACACTTGTATATATATATATATATATATATATATATATATATTTATTTATTTTTGTGTTTATTATGTACTTGGTATGCGGCTGGAATCCAGAGCTACACACCCCTGGATCAAGGCATCGCCCACAGGGGCGGATTGGGAACAAAAAGCGGCCTGGAAAAATTTGTACTAGTGGCCCCACATGGGCAGCACCAGAGGTGTAAGGTCTAGCCATGGGCCATGGCAGCAGCACCCTCCCCCCAAGACTTTCCAGATAGTGGGCATGTCCAGCATCAAGGGGGAAGTTAAAAATAAATAAAATTAAATATTATGAGCACATTATATGATACACCTTCAGAATTTAGTAAACTATATCATTCTTTAGAAATATATATTTTCTTGCTTATTACACCAACCGTATCCCAATCACTATTCACTCAATCTTATATGTCAGCCAAGCAGGCAGTGTCACAACTGAGGGCTGGTGCTGACCAGGGGGAAGCCTCAGTTGTAGGGGCTGAGGTATATGTGTACCTGGGAGGCAGTACAGGGTTCTTGGACATGCAGGGAACCTTTAGAACAAATGCCCGAAGGCATGACCACGACAACAAGGGAAAGTTCAAAGGTTTTATTAAACACAGTTCAGAGGAATACTGATGACTTGGTACTGGTAATAGGAAACACAGTTCAGAGAAATACTTGGGATCGATGACGGAACACCGATGGTGACTTGGAATCGATGACGGAACACCGATGGTTACTTTGGGATCGTTGGTAAGCTTTGAGTGAAGCTGGGGTTCGCAGATAGAAATGCACTATTGTACTTAGAAGCACAGGTGAAGCATGAAGTGATGCTGGGGATCGCTGGAGAATGGCTGCTGGGAAGCCGGAGTTCAGACACAGGTGAATCAGGGTAGACTGTAGAGGGTTAATCACTGGAGTGTCGGGTTACACTGCAGAGTATAATCACCAGGGAGTCAGGCTGTACTGCAGAGAAAGTCCATGGGAGAACTGCACACTGGAATCACTGAAGACAATTGAAGCACTGACATCTTTCCACCCCAGGAACAGGATATTTATACCTGCTGGGAAGCAGGGATTGGCTGGCTGATTAACCAGAGACCAGAGTGCAGCTGCTGTGTAATCAGGCTGAGAGCAGAGTGCAGCTGATAGGCTGAAAGGTAACATGTGATTAGGAAAACATGGCTGCGCCCATGGTAGCTTTTGGAGGGAAAGATTGTTTGTAACTTGAATGTGAGCTTTAACCATGAAGCTGCCAGAATCACAGTAAAGAGATTTGAGACAATGAGATGCAGCGTGCTGTACACAGACAGTGCAGATGGAATCCAGGCTTGGAACACTGGGACAGTCTCAGGAGGCATTTGGTAGGTAAATACTGATAAGGAATTACCTAGATCGTGACAGCACCCCCTCCTTTAGGAGTGGCCCCAGGACACTTCTTATAAGTTCTTTACCTGAACAAATGGAAGGATCTAGATTGAATCCTGATGAACTTGAACTGGCTGGGACCTGAGGAGACTGTACCGGATCTATGGACGAGACCAAATTAAGTCCAGACAACCTTGAACCGGTTGAGACCGGCGGAGGCTTTAGACCGACGGATAGGACCGGATTAGATCCGAAGGTATTGGAATCGGCTGGAACCGAAGGAGGCTGATCCGGACAGACGGATGGGACCGGATTGGGTCCAGAAAAGCTTGAACCGGCTGGGACCGGAGGAGTCTTCGGATTGACGGTTGAATCAGCTGGAACTGAAGGAGTCTTTGGACCTACGGATGGAACCGGATTGGGTCTAGAGATATCGGAATCGGCTGGAACCGAAGGAATCTTCAGACAGACGGATGGAACCGGATTGAGTCTAAAGACAGTTGAATCAGCTGGAACTGAAGGAGTCAGAATCCGGTTAGAACCGGAATGAGTGGTATCAGAGTGTTCAGTTAGACCATCCTGGACCTGGTCCATGCTGGATGCCAACAGGGTGGTGCTCTCTGAAGACGGCAAACAGGAGTTCATAACTGCATCTGTAGCACAAAAATTTCCATCTGGGAACTTGGCTCTGGATACTTCCCTTGGGACTGAAACTTTGGTGACCCTTCCTGGGGTTGATGAATCAGACACCTCTCTCAGGGTTGTTTTCTCCAGCACCCCTCCTGGGGTTGACAGATCAGAAACTCCTTTTTGAGAAGACTCATATGCCCCTACTAGAGCTTGAATATTGGATACCCCTCCTAGGGCTGTAGACACAGACGCCCCTCCTTGGGCTGTAGACACAGACGCCCTTCCTTGGGCTGAGTAAAGAGCATCATCATTCCAGGAAAGTTCGGATGCTAGGATCTGGTACTGTACCAGATATTTACCGACTGTTCGTGTCCCCTGACGTAGCCGGAGGATATCAGAGGAGGCAGAGGTCACACGACCTGGTTCATCAAAGATGCGCCTGAAGGTTGCCACGAAATCTGCATATGAAAAGAGCAGGGCATCAGACTTCTCCCATAGAGGTGATACCCAATTGAGGGCGGAGCCACTGAGGAGGGAGATGATGTAAGCAACCTTGGTGTGGTCAGTTGGGAAACTGCCAGGCTGTAACTCAAAATATATCTCACACTGATTTAGGAAACCCCGACAGGCTTTTGGGGAACCATCAAACTTGGCAGGTGTCGGTAAATGTAGACAAGGAGCAGAAACGGGAATGGTGGGTGGGGATACCACCAAAGGTACTGCAGTCGGCACACTGGACGCCCCTGAACCACGGAGGGTTACTTGTATTCCATCAAGCCGAGAGGAGAGGTCCTGGAGACAGCAGATCACATGGCCCTGTGCAGTCTCCTGACGTTCAAGGCAGGCTGCAAGTTCTTGCATCGGCCTGGTCGCTTGGCCCTGGTCTCCGGCCGGATCCATTAGGTCAGTGCTTACTGTCACAACTGAGGGCTGGTGCTGACCAGGGGGAAGCCTCAGTTGTAGGGGCTGAGGTATATGTGTACCTGGGAGGCAGTACAGGGTTCTTGGACATGCAGGGAACCTTTAGAACAAATGCCCGAAGGCGTGACCACGACAACAAGGGAAAGTTCAATGGTTTTATTAAACACAGTTCAGAGGAATACTGATGACTTGGTACTGGTAATAGGAAACACAGTTCAGAGAAATACTTGGGATCGATGACGGAACACCGATGGTGACTTTGGGATCGTTGGTAAGCTTTGAGTGAAGCTGGGGTTCGCAGATAGAAATGCACTATTGTACTTAGAAGCACAGGTGAAGCATGAAGTGATGCTGGGGATCGCTGGAGAATGGCTGCTGGGAAGCCGGAGTTCAGACACAGGTGAATCAGGGTAGACTGTAGAGGGTTAATCACTGGAGTGTCGGGTTACACTGCAGAGTATAATCACCAGGGAGTCAGGCTGTACTGCAGAGAAAGTCCATGGGAGAACTGCACACTGGAATCACTGAAGACAATTGAAGCACTGACATCTTTCCACCCCAGGAACAGGATATTTATACCAGCTGGGAAGCAGGGATTGGCTGGCTGATTAACCAGAGACCAGAGTGCAGCTGCTGTGTACTCAGGCTGAGAGCAGAGTGCAGCTGATAGGCTGAAAGGTAACATGTGATTAGGAAAACATGGCTGCGCCCATGGTAGGTTTGGAGGGAAAGATTGTTTGTAACTTGAATGTGAGCTTTAACCATGAAGCTGCCAGAATCACAGTAAAGAGATTTGAGACAATGAGATGCAGCGTGCTGCACACAGACAGTGCAGATGGAATCCAGGCTTGGAACACTGGGACAGTCTCAGGAGGCATTTGGAAGGTAAATACTGATAAGGAATTACCTAGATCGTGACAGGCAGACAGAGCATACCCTAGATCATCGGCAATCACAGGCTAAGTGGCAAAGTAATTTTCATATAATCAAATTATTTTGCATCTTATTCATTATGTCTATAAAAAGGACCACATGTCCTCAAACAAAACAGGCCCCACGGATGCGTCGGCCCACCAGGAATCTTCCCTGTAAGCCCTATGGCCAATCCGCCTCTGATCGCCCATCTCTTCAAACCGACCAATGACCTCTCCTGTACTGTAAACGACCATCCCTCCAACCAATCAGTGGAGAGCATACAACCCCATTGTATTGTATTTTGGGCAAGGGTATATAAACCTTGCACCTGGGCCGGTCACTCTCTCTCTCTGCTTTTTAAAAGACTCATAGGTCATCTTGCCAGATCGACTAGAGGACCGGATCCGGGTTGCGCAGGCGAACAAAGCGTACATATCATTGGGTGTGACTCTCTCTCTGTGATTGAATTGTATTGTGTTGTACCATTATATTTTAACTTATTGTAAACCCCTTTTACAAATATATTATTACTTGTTGCTGCTTTGGACCACAACATACAATCAAATACTGGTGTCGCATTCAGTTTCTGTTGAGCGTTTGTATAGTATAATTGCCACACCTAGAGCTGCCTCGTGCTCTCAGCGTGTCGGTCTGTGTGTATGCACTGAGTGTAAGCTGCACGGCTATTCCGGCGTGTGTACGCTAACTGGGGACAGAGTATTTATTACAGCAGCCGCAGCGGCTTCAGTTACAGTGTGCAATAGGGGTTAGTGGCTGTTTTTCCAAGAAGTCTATCGAACTTCTCAATTGGGGACATCGTCCGGCTCGTCTCATACCCGGCTTTTGCACAACAATACAGGCGCTTGCCAGCAGCAAAGGGTGGATTAGCATTATTATATTGTGTTGAGCTATCTTGTGCTGATGAACCGCGCCTGTACTGCATTGGTTAGGGATGCTGGCGTGAACCGCAAGGACAAAGGGGAAAAAAAGCCATTTAAAAGTTTTTTTGTTTTTTTTCTTCTTTTTTTTTCTTTTGCACATGTAACTTTGCATAAAGGTGCACACAGCGTACCCATACTTTGCATCCATCCCACATATTGTTGCCATAAGTTATAACGGTCATTTATAGGTTTGTGTGAAACTGGATACATCTGTGTTGCTATATACATTTTGAAGTAACTGTGTTAATGATATAGTTGTAAGAACACAAAACGCAGCTCTGGCCTAGTATTTTAGGTTAAAACAGAGCAATTGTGGGGTGTGTTCGTGAGCGACAATAGTTTATATCGCTCACATTTATACTGTGTGATTTGTTTTAGTGCGGGCGCACTTTTGTACACGTGGCCCGGACAAAGTACGTGAGCACGCACAAGCGTGAAAAGGCACATGCAGTTGCGTAATTACGCAAGTTGTGTAAGATCGCTAACGCCAAGGACAAACCACACAATAGTTCTATTTAAAGCGGAGTAGTAGATGTTTATCTACAAATAGCACATAACTATCCGGTTTCAAACGCAGATTAGAATAACATTGATAAAGTGTGTTACCTCTGGGGAAAGCTATCAGTTAACAGGGAAGGATATTTTTCTGATCAGAAAACTATAGAGTGCTAGTGTGGGCTGAAAAAGGTGTGAATGTGTTGAACCCCGCTTGGTGGACTTGGTGAACTCGGTGAACTCGGTGAAACTCGGTGAACTTGGTGAGCACGGTCTAGGTGAACACGTGCAACGGAGTGTGATAAAGCTTTGTGAAGTTGTTGTTTTAAAGGTTTTTTTTCTTGGTATTACACTCCGGCTGTTTTGGAGCACAGTGTGAAGACTCCAGTGATCCTACAACTTATAGATAGCAAGTGTCTATAAGCTGTAAGATTGGACCGCACGGTTGTGTGAGCGATACGTGGCGCAACGTGATACGAAGTTTTGCATATTTGTGTGTAAACCTCGTCATCATACGCGTTGTGTAAAGCACATGCAAGCGTGATTTGTGTAAAAAATTGTCTTTTAGGCAGATATTCACTGGGTACGGTAAGTTGCTCCTAAAGGCCCAGGGGATATAGGCCGAAGTAGGGCCTGCACTGGCTACGCGTGTCTGCTAAACAGGGCGGATCCGTGGTACTCGGAGCAGAAGAAGTTAGTGGAAGAACTTTGAGGACTTCCACCGTTAGACTACTGTGATTGGAGCATTTTAGGAAGTTTTCCCGTGTTAAAAGGGTCCACAATGGGAGCCAAGTGCACAACACAGGAACGTTCCTCAGTCAGGGTTCAGACAGCAGAATTGAGACCCAGGGGGTCAGCTCGGTTGGTAATGTGGGGGAAGTATGGTCCCCACACTGAGACCTTTTGTGATGAATGGACACGAATGACTGTGGGGGATAAAGCATCATTTCCTGGGATAGGTAGTTTTGATCCAGAGGTACTACACAATGTAAGGATTAGAATATGTCTGCTCAAATCCAGAAAGCAAAGGGTAAGGCATACAGATTGTTTAAACTTGTGGCAACAAGAGGGGGATGTGCAAAGGGAGCTTGCTCGCACAGCAAGTTCCAAACCAGGCAGAAGCGTGAATGTGACAGCACCACCACCACCACCACCATATGTTGATGGAGAGAAGAGTGTCACCACCAATGATACAAAGGTAGAGGTCAGGGAAATGCGCAGCAAATGTATTAAAACTAACGCTTGTACCTTGTACCCTGTTTTACCTTCTCCCCAAGATTACAGCAACGTAGAGGATGAGCCTAGCATGATCTCAGCCCTTGCCCTGGCTGCCACCATACACGACACAAGGGTGGGCATTGCCCAACCACCAAGGGCAGTGGCCATATCAGCCAGTGAGGGGGCAGATAAGATCGTGGCGACTGGTAAGTACGGTACCGTCCATTATGCAGAAACAGTGACTCCCCGTATTGTAGAGACAAACAAGAAAGATGTGGTTGAGTTGCATCCAGTTAGGGTGATTGCAGTCCCTAATGGGAGAACTGACACTCAGGGGGTGACCCCAATCAGGAACATTGCAATGTACTGTCCCTGGTCCCGTATGGAGCTGAGGTCAATTATGGCAGAATTCCCTGACCCCAGAAAGGATTTAGTTGGATGCCAGAAATATATAAAAGATTTAGGACTTTCCCAAGAACCAACAAACAAAGATTGGCGGACGGTGTTGCGAGCGAGTCTCCCCTCTAACATTGACATCCCAAAATTTATTACAGACTGCAACCTAGATGCAGAAGTGCCACTCACTGATGCTTACAATCAGGAGAATGTCAGGCAAATCAATATACAACTAGGTTTGTATTTCCCAGCCGTAGTTAGATGGAATAAGATTTTTTTCCATAAGACAGAAAGAGAATGAACTGGCATCCGAATATTTCCACAGAGCTTTGATGGAAATGGCTAAATTCACTGGGGTTGAGGATATTAGAGACAATGTCAACCACAGGGAAGTAGCTGTCTCTGTATTAATGGAGGGATTGAAGGAGGCACTGAAAACCAGGGTGCAAACTTCTATGCCAAACTGGAGGGGTATTACGGTGACTGCACTTAGGGAATCAGCACTGGAGCACGACCGTAATATCCAGAAAACCAGGGAGGCACAAGGGAAGCGGTTGATGGTTATGAGCATCCAAGCACTGGAAGGAGCACCAACTCGACCAAAACCCCAGGCCCCTGACACATGGAAAAAGTCAAGAGTTTGTTATCTGTGTAAAAGGGAAGGGCATTATGCCAGCAATTGTAACAGCACACAAAAATTCAGACCCCCTAGACAAGAACACGAGCAAAGTAATTATACACATAGAGGAGATCAGGGATCATACAGGAGAGAGTACGAGCCGCATAGAGGGGAAACAAGGAGGTATCCACCACGGGAGGACTGGCGAGCCCCTGAAGACTTACCATTATCCCCCTCACATATCATAGCCGCCAACGCCAAAAGGGTGGGTCGACGGCCCCAATAGAGGTTAGGCCACACCTGTAGTCTGCAGCCTGTGAAGCTGATCGCTGGCCCTGGAAATGAACCTGAGGTCTTGGTCAAAGTAGCAGGAACACTACAACCATTTCTTGTAGACACAGGGGCGGCCAGATCTGTACTCAAAGCTCCAACCAATTTACTGACCACGGGCAAAACCATTTTGGCTATGGGAGTAACAGGAACGGTGCAACACTACCCTTTGAGTAGACCGGCAGAGATTACGATAGGGCCCCTGCAGACCAAACACTCTTTTCTGCTGGCTGCATCGGCTCCGACTAATCTGCTCGGCAGAGATTTATTGTGTAAAATGCGGTGTGTCATATATTGTACTCCTGAGGGTGTCTTCTTGGATATACCTGAGAATCACGTTCAAGAAGTGCAAGATATATTAGACACCCCTCAAATGCTAATGTCGCACTCTGCTCTTATAGACAAGTGTCCATCAAAGGTAGAGGAAATGATCTCACAAATACCGGGTTCCCTTTGGACCAAAGATGGACAAGACACTGGATTGATGGCGAATGTAGCCCCAGTAGTAGTACAAGTAAAAGATGGTAGGATAGCTCCAAAAATCCCTCAGTATCCTCTGAAGCCAGAGGTAGAATTAGGAGTGTACCCCGTCATAGAGCGCTTGCTACAACAGGGCATCCTAGTCAGGACGTCCAGCACAGCCAATAGTCCCATCTTCCCTGTGAAAAAGAGTGGGGGGAGGGGTTACCGGCTAGTGCAGGATTTAAGAGGGGTGAACAAAATAGTTGAGAGTCAATTCCCCGTAGTGCCCAATCCAGCTGTCATCTTGATGCAGATCCCCGCAACCTCTTCATACTTCACTGTCATTGATCTCTGTTCTGCCTTCTTTTCTGTCCCTCTCCACCCTGACAGTCAGTACCTTTTCGCCTTCTCTTACAGGGGAGTACAGTACACCTGGACTCGGCTTCCCCAAGGCTTCATTGACAGCCCAAGTATCTTCTCCCAAGCACTGCATGACTGTTTGCAATCCTTTCAACCTGAAAATGGCTCAGTGCTAATACAGTATGTTGATGACTTATTGTTGTGCTCTGACTTATTTGAAACGTCCTTGGCAGATACGAAGCAGCTGCTGCTTCACCTCTCCCAGACAGGACACAAGGTTTCAAAGGATAAATTACAGTTGTGCAGTAAAAGGGTGAGGTATTTGGGGCATTGCTTGACACAAGGACAGCGACACCTCACTGCTGATAGGATAGAAGCGATTCGCAACATGACTCTGCCACAAACCCAGCAACAGATCCGCACTTTCCTAGGAATGTGTGGGTACTGCCGAAACTGGATCCCAGGGTTCTCCATACTGGCTTTACCTTTGCAAGAGATGGTCTCTTCAAACAAACCAGATCGGATTTCGCACACAGATGAGTCCAAACTGGCATTTGAGAGACTCAAACAGTGCCTATCACAGGCACCTGCATTAGGTATGCCAGATTATGGGAAACCCTTTGAATTGTACGGTACAGAGAGTGCTGGGTGTGCGGCAGGTGTTTTAACACAGAAACATGGTGATGCCAGCAGACCAGTAGCATACTACAGTGCACAATTGGACACTGTAGCACGGTCTCTCCCCACATGCTTGCGAAGTGTTGCAGCGATAGCTTTGCTAGTGAGTAAGAGCGAAGACGTAGTGTTAGGACACAACCTGACCATCCATACACCTTATGCAGTATCAGCCTTACTGAACTCCGCCCAAACCAGACATGTCTCATCGGCACGATTTACAAAGTGGGAATTAGCACTAATGGCCCCTGTAAACATCACTATAAAGAGATGCAGCGCACTAAATCCTGCAACTTATCTGCCAAGTGTGCCTGGACAGGCACAAAGGGTGGAGGATGAGAATGATGGTGAAGGAGGATTTAGTGCATACACTGATACGCATGATTGTATGGAATATCTGAACCAGACTTTCACTGCGAGACCTGACATTAGTGACAACCCACTGGAAAATGTAGATTTTTACCTTCTACACTGACGGTAGTTGCCACAGACAGACGGACACGGGAGACCTGTGCACTGGGTACGCAGTTGTAGACGACAGAAGTATCATAGAAGCTGAGCCCCTGGGCCCACCGCACTCAGCACAAGTTGCTGAGCTGGTCGCCCTAACCAGAGCGTGTGAATTGGCCAAGGGTAAGTCAGCTAATATATACACAGATTCTAGGTATGCCTTTGGAGTGGTACATGATTTCGGGGCCCTATGGCGCCTCAGAAATTTCATGACAGCAGCTGGCACACCCGTGGCGCATGCGACCCACATCAAAAGATTGCTATCAGCAATACAAGACCCCGACAGAGTGGCTGTTATCAAGTGCAAAGCCCACACTTACAGTCAAGACCCAGTGTCACTTGGTAACAGCCGGGCAGATGAAGCTGCCAAGGCAGCAGCAAGTTCAGCCACACTAACCAACATCACACCACTGATGACATTTAACACAATAAGCACACAACAACTCATTGAAATGCAAGATTTGTGTTCCCTGCAGGAGAAGTCCGTCTGGAAGGCGAAGGGATATGGAAGAGAGTCTTCGGGCCTCTGGACAGATGGGCACGGTAAGCCAGTGGCTCCCAGAGCATATCTTCCAAGCTTAGCTGAGGCGGCACACGGTCTGACTCATCTAGGTAAAGAGGGTATGTGTAAGCTGGTGAGAGCCTACTGGTGTGCGCCAGGATTCTCTTCTCATGCGGGTAAGAGAGCAATGACATGTCTTACTTGCTTGAGGAAGAATATTGGAAAGTCAATACCAACAGAACCATCCCATATCCCTCCGACAGACGGCCCTTTTCAGGTAATACTAATTGACTTCATACAGTTACCACCCTGTAGGAATTTAAAATATGTATTAGTCTGTATTGATGTGTTTTCCAACAGGGTAGAAGCGTTCCCTGCTGCCACAAATACTGCTACGTTCACTGCAAAGAAAATTGTGCAGGAATTTGTGTGTAGATATGGTATCCCTAGAATAATTGAAAGTGATAGGGGTACCCATTTTACAGGTGAAGTCTTTCAGGTCATGTGCAAACTGATGGGTATTAATAGCAAGCTACATACTCCGTACCGGCCACAGGCGAGCGCAAAGGTAGAGAGAATGAATAGCACTATTAAGAACAAGCTTAGCAAAGTGATGGTTGAAACTGGATTGTTGTGGCCAGAGGCATTGCCACTAGTGTTGTACAGCATCAGAACCACTCCCAGGTCACCACTTAACCTATCACCCTTTGAAGTTCTTTTTGGGCGACAACCTCACATAATGATTGACCCCCTGGATGATTTGAAATGTAATAACGAAGTGACTGTGCAATATTTGGTTAGGATGAGCCAGCAGCTCAGAAATCAACAAAGAAATCTAAAGCTGGTGATTCCTGACCTACCAAACAGTAATTGTCATGACATTGAACCTGGGGACTTTGTGATGATTCGAAATTTCTTACGCTCAGGTTGCCTCATAGACAGGTGGGAAGGACCATACCAAGTTTTGTTAACCAGCACAACAGCATTGAAGGTTGCCGAGAGAGAGACTTGGGTCCACTCGTCCCATTGCAAGAAGGTCGCTGACCCGGAGAAGACTCGTGACAAAGAGCAGGTGGAAGAGAACCTCGTATCACTAGAGTGCTTGTTCCGGGAAAGTTGAGAGGCAGGACTGTTGAAAGGCATCTGCGCACGGAGAATAACGAGAGTTAGAACGGTTGTCGTACCATTTTCTTTTTTCACCTCCCCCTGCATTTTTCCTTTCTTTTTTCCTTCTTATTTTCATCCTTTCCCCTAACGAAATGGATCGGTTACAAGAGACTACGTTTCGGGTTCTGTTAGAGACTTTGGTTTTAATAAGGACAACTTGTTTTTGTGAGGGTCCCAGAGAGGTGGAGCAAGGATCTGGAGTGAGTTCTGATGGAGAGTATGGGTAGGTAGTAGTGATATGCACCTGAAATTTTTCGGGTTTTGTGTTTTGGTTTTGGGTTCGGTTCCATGGCCGTGTTTTGGGTTCGAACGCGTTTTGGCAAAACCTCACCGAATTTTTTTTGTCGGATTCGGGTGTGTTTTGGATTCGGGTGTTTTTTTAAAAAAACCCTAAAAAACAGCTTAAATCATAGAATTTGGGGGTCATTTTGATCCCATAGTATTATTAACCTCAATAACCATAATTTCCACTCATTTTCAGTCTATTCTGAACACCTCACAATATTATTTTTAGTCCTAAAATTTGCACCGAGGTCGCTGGATGGCCAAGCTAAGCGACACAAGTGGCCGACACAAACACCTGGCCCATCTAGGAGTGGCACTGCAGTGTCAGGCAGGATGGCACTTCAAAAAAATAGTCCCCAAACAGCACATGATGCAAAGAAAAAAAGAGGCGCACCAAGGTCGCTGTGTGACTAAGCTAAGCGACACAAGTGGCCGACACAAACACCTGACCCATCTAGGAGTGGCACTGCAGTGTCAGACAGGATGGCCCTTCCAAAAAATACTCCCCAAACAGCACATGACGCAAAGAAAAAAAGAGGCGCAATGAGGTAGCTGTGTGACGACTAAGCTAAGCGACCCTAGTGGCCGACACAAACACCTGGCCCATCTAGGAGTGGCACTGCAGTGTCACGCAGGATGGCCCTTCCAAAAAATACTCCCCAAACAGCACATGACGCAAAGAAAAAAAGAGGCGCAATGAGGTAGCTGTGTGACGACTAAGCTAAGCGACCCTAGTGGCCGACACAAACACCTGGCCCATCTAGGAGTGGCACTGTAGTGTCAGACAGGATGGCACTTAAAAAAATAGTCCCCAAACAGCACATGATGCAAAGAAAAAAAGAGCTGCACCAAAGTCGTTGTGTGACTAAGCTAAGCAACCCAAGTGGCCGACACAAACACCTGGCCCATCTAGGAGTGGCACTGCAGTGTCACGCAGGATGGCCCTTCCAAAAAATACTCCCCAAACAGCACATGACGCAAAGAAAAAAAGAGGCGCAATGAGGTAGCTGTGTGACGACTAAGCTAAGCGACCCTAGTGGCCGACACAAACACCTGGCCCATCTAGGAGTGGCACTGCAGTGTCACGCAGGATGGCCCTTCCAAAAAATACTCCCCAAACAGCACATGACGCAAAGAAAAAAAGAGGCGCAATGAGGTAGCTGTGTGACGACTAAGCTAAGCGACCCTAGTGGCCGACACAAACACCTGGCCCATCTAGGAGTGGCACTGCAGTGTCAGACAGGATGGCACTTAAAAAAATAGTCCCCAAACAGCACATGATGCAAAGAAAAAAAGAGCTGCACCAAAGTCGTTGTGTGACTAAGCTAAGCGACCCTAGTGGCCGACACAAACACCTGGCCCATCTAGGAGTGGCACTGCAGTGTCACGCAGGATGGCCTTTCCAAAAAATACTCCCCAAACAGCACATGACGCAAAGAAAAAAAGAGGCGCAATGAGGTAGCTGTGTGACGACTAAGTTAAGCGACCCTAGTGGCCGACACAAACACCTGGCCCATCCAGGAGTGGCACTGCAGTGTCAGACAGGATGGCACTTAAAAAAATAGTCCCCAAACAGCACACGATGCAAAGAAAAAAAGAGCTGCACCAAAGTCGTTGTGTGACTAAGCTAAGCAACCCAAGTGGCCGACACAAACACCTGGCCCATCTAGGAGTGGCACTGCAGTGTCACGCAGGATGGCCCTTCCAAAAAATACTCCCCAAACAGCACATGACGCAAAGAAAAAAAGAGGCGCAATGAGGTAGCTGTGTGACGACTAAGCTAAGCGACCCTAGTGGCCGACACAAACACCTGGCCCATCTAGGAGTGGCACTGCAGTGTCACGCAGGATGGCCCTTCCAAAAAATACTCCCCAAACAGCACATGACGCAAAGAAAAAAAGAGGCGCAATGAGGTAGCTGTGTGACGACTAAGCTTAGCGACCCTAGTGGCCGACACAAACACCTGGCCCATCTAGGAGTGGCACTGCAGTGTCAGACAGGATGGCACTTAAAAAAATACTCCCCAAACAGCACATGAGGCAAAGAAAAATGAAAGAAAAAAGAGGTGCAAGATGGAATTGTCCTTGGGACCTCCCACCCACCCTTATGTTGTAATAACAGGACATGCACACTTTAACGAACCCATCATTTCAGCGACAGGGTCTGCCACACGACTGTGACTGAAATGACTGGTTGGTTTGGGCCCCCACCAAAAAACAAGCAATCAATCTCTCCTTGCACAAACTGGCTCTACAGAGGCAAGATGTCCACCTCATCATCATCGTCCGATTCATCACCCCTTTCACTGTGTACATCCCCCTCCTCACAGATTATTAATTCGTCCCCACTGGAATCCACCATCTCAGGTCCCCGTGTACTTTCTGGAGGCAATTGCTGCTGGTGAATGTCTCCATGGAGGAATTGATTATAATTCATTTTAATGAACATCATCTTCTCCACATTTTCTGGAAGTAACCTCGTACGCCGATTGCTGACAAGGTGAGCGGCGGCACTAAACACTCTTTCGGAGTACACACTGGAGGGAGGGCAACTTAGGTAGAATAAAGCCAGTTTGTGCAAGGGCCTCCAAATTGCCTCTTTTTCCTGCCAGTATACGTACGGACTGTCTGACGTGCCTACTTGGATGCGGTCACTCATATAATCCTCCACCATTCTTTCAATGGTGAGAGAATCATATGCAGTGACAGTAGACGACATGTCAGTAATCGTTGGCAGGTCCTTCAGTCCGGACCAGATGTCAGCATCAGCAGTCGCTCCAGACTGCCCTGCATCACCGCCAGCGGGTGGGCTCGGAATTCGTAGCCTTTTCCTCGCACCCCCAGTTGCGGGAGAATGTGAAGGAGGAGATGTTGACGGGTCGCGTTCCGCTTGACTTGACAATTTTCTCACCAGCAGTTCTTTGAACCTCTGCAGACTTGTGTCTGCCGGAAAGAGAGATCCAACGTAGGTTTTAAATCTAGGGTCGAGCACGGTGGCCAAAATGTAGTGCTCTGATTTCAACAGATTGACCACCCGTGAATCCTGGTTAAGCGAATGAAGGGCTCCATCCACAAGTCCCACATGCCTAGCGGAATCGCTCTGTTTTAGCTCCTCCTTCAATGCCTCCAGCTTCTTCTGCAAAAGCCTGATGAGGGGAATGACCTGACTCAGGCTGGCAGTGTCTGAACTGACTTCACGTGTGGCAAGTTCAAAAGGTTGCAGAACCTTGCACAACGTTGAAATCAATCTCCACTGCGCTTGAGACAGGTGCATTCCACCTCCTTTGCCTATATCGTGGCCAGATGTATAGGCTTGAATGGCCTTTTGCTGCTCCTCCATCCTCTGAAGCATATAGAGGGTTGAATTCCACCTCGTTACCACCTCTTGCTTCAGATGATGGCAGGGCAGGTTCAGGTGTTTTTGGTGGTGCTCCAGTCTTCTGTACGCGGTGCCTGTACGCCGAAAGTGGCCCGCAATTCTTCTGGCCACCGACAGCATCTCTTGCACGCCTCTGTCGTTTTTTAAATAATTCTGCACCACCAAATTCAAGGTATGTGCAAAACATGGGACGTGCTGGAATTTGCCCCGATGTAATGCACGCACAATATTGCTGGCGTTGTCCGATGCCACAAATCCCCAGGAGAGTCCAATTGGGGTAAGCCATTCTGCGATGATCTTCCTCAGTTGCCGTTAGAGGTTTTCAGCTGTGTGCATATTCTGGAAAGCGGTGATACAAAGCGTAGCCTGCCTAGGAACGAGTTGGCGTTTGCGAGATGCTGCTACTGGTGCCGCCGCTGCTGTTCTTGCAGCGGGAGGCAATACATCTACCCAGTGGGCTGTCACAGTCATGTAGTCCTGAGTCTGCCCTGCTCCACTTGTCCACATGTCCGTGGTTAAGTGGACATTGGGTACAACTGCATTTTTTAGGACACTGGTGAGTCTTTTTCTGACGTCCGTGTACATTCTCGGTATCGCCTGCCTAGAGAAGTGGAACCTAGATGGTATTTGGTAACGGGGGCACACTACCTCAAGCAATTGTCTAGTTCCCTGTGAACTAACGGCGGATACTGGACGCACGTCTAATACCAACATAGTTGTCAAGGCCTCAGTTATCCGCTTTGCAACAGGATGACTGCTGTGATATTTCATCTTCCTCGCAAAGGACTGTTGGACAGTCAATTGCTTACTGGAAGTAGTGCAAGTGGTCTTCCGACTTCCCCTCTGGGATGACGATCGACTCCCAGCAGCAACAACAGCAGCGCCAGCAGCAGTAGGCGTTACACTCAAGGATGCATCGGAGGAATCCCAGGCAGGAGAGGACTCGTCACACTTGCCAGTGACATGGCCTGCAGGACTATTGGCTTTCCTGGGTAAGGAGGAAATTGACACTGAGGGAGTTGGTGGTGTGGTTTGCGCGAGCTTGGTTACAAGAGGAAGGGATTTACTGGTCAGTAGACTGCTTCCGCTGTCGCCCAAAGTTTTTGAACTTGTCACTGACTTATTATGAATGCGCTGCAGGTGACGTATAAGGGAGGATGTTCCGAGGTGGTTAACGTCCTTACCCCTACTTATTACAGCTTGACAAAGGCAACACACGGCTTGACACCAGTTGTCCGCATTTCTGTTGAAATAATTCCACACTGAAGAGCTGATTTTTTTTGTATTTTGACCAGGCATGTCAATGGCCATATTCCTCCCACGGACAACAGGTGTCTCCCCCGGTGCCTGACTTAAACAAACCACCTCACCATCAGAATCCTCCTGGTCAATTTCCTCCCCAGCGCCAGCAACACCCATATCCTCATCCTGGTGTACTTCAACAGTGACATCTTCAATTTGACTATCAGGAACTGGACTGCGGGTGCTCCTTTCAGCACTTGCAGGGGGTGTGCAAATGGTGGAAGGCGCAAGCTCTTCCCGTCCAGTGTTGGGAAGGTCAGGCATCGCAACCGACACAATTGGACTCTCCTTTGGGATTTGTGATTTCGAAGAACGCACAGTTCTTTGCTGTGCTTTTGCCGCAAGTCTTTTCTTTTTTCTAGCGAGAGGATGAGTGCTTCCATCCTCATGTGAAGCTGAACCACTAGCCATGAACATAGGCCAGGGCCTCAGCCGTTCCTTGCCACTCCGTGTCGTAAATGGCATATTGGCAAGTTTACGCTTCTCCTCAGACGCTTTTAATTTTGATTTTTGGGTCATTTTTTTACTGATCTTTTGTGTTTTGGATTTTACATGCTCTGTACTATGACATTGGGCATCGTCCTTGGCAGACGACGTTGATGGCATTTCATCGTCTCGGCCATGACTAGTGGCAGCAGCTTCAGCACGAGGTGGAAGTGGATCTTGATCTTTCCCTATTTTTTTAACCTCCACATTTCTGTTCTCCATATTTTAATGCGCACAACTAAAAGCCACCACAGGTATACAATGTAGATGGATGGATAGTATAGTATTATATTAATTATGGAGGACGAGTGACTGACGACACAGAGGTAGGTACAGCCGTGGCCTACCGTACTGCTTATATATATAATATACTGTATATAACGGACCTGGTGGACACTGTCAGCAGACTGCTAAACTAGTATGAAGAAGAAAAAAACCCACCACAGGTAGTTATACAATGTAGATGGATGGATAGTAAGTATAGTATTATATTACTTATGGACGACGAGTGCACTAACGACACAGAGGTAGGTACAGCCGTGGCCTACCGTACTGCTTATATATATAATATACTGTATATAACGGACCTGGTGGACACTGTCAGCAGACTGCTAAACTAGTATGAAGAAAAAAAAAACCCACCACAGGTAGGTATACAATGTAGATGGATGGATAGTATAGTATTATATTACTTATGGACGACGAGTGCACTGACGACACAGAGGTAGGTACAGCCGTGGCCTACCGTACTGCTTATATATATAATATACTGTATATAACGGACCTGGTGGACACTGTCAGCAGACTGCTAAACTAGTATGAAGAAAAAAAAACCCACCACAGGTAGGTATACAATGTAGATGGATGGATAGTAAGTATAGTATTATATTACTTATGGACGACGAGTGCACTGACGACACAGAGGTAGGTACAGCCGTGGCCTACCGTACTGCTTATATATTTAATATACTGTATATAACGGACCTGGTGGACACTGTCAGCAGACTGCTAAACTAGTATGAAGAAAAAAAAAAACACCACAGGTAGGTATACAATACAATGTAGATGGATGGATAGTAAGTATAGTATTATATTACTTATGGACGACGAGTGCACTGACGACACAGAGGTAGGTACAGCCGTGGCCTACCGTACTGCTTATATATATAATATACTGTATATAACGGACCTGGTGGACACTGTCAGCAGACTGCTAAACTAGTATGAAGAAAAAAAAAACACCACAGGTAGGTATACAATGTAGATGGATGGATAGTAAGTATAGTATTATATTACTTATGAACGACGAGTGCACTGACGACACAGAGGTAGGTACAGCTGTGGCCTACCGTACTGCTTATATATATA
The DNA here is from genome assembly GCF_028390025.1 of Pseudophryne corroboree. Classification (NCBI taxonomy): domain Eukaryota; kingdom Metazoa; phylum Chordata; class Amphibia; order Anura; family Myobatrachidae; genus Pseudophryne; species Pseudophryne corroboree. Next base: position 769,244,891 of record NC_086448.1, read on the forward strand.
ATATACTGTATATAACGGACCTGGTGGACACTGTCAGCAGACTGCTAAACTAGTATGAAGAAAAAAAAAACCACCACAGGTAGGTATACAATGTAGATGGATGGATAGTATAGTATTATATTACTTATGGACGACGAGTGCACTGATGACACAGAGGTAGGTACAGCCGTGGCCTACCGTACTGCTTATATATATAATATACTGTATATAACGGACCTGGTGGACACTGTCAGCAGACTGCTAAACTAGTATGAAGAAAAAAAAAACCACCACAGGTAGGTATACAATGTAGATGGATGGACAGTATAGTATTATATTACTTATGGACGACGAGTGCACTGACGAAACAGAGGTAGGTACAGCCGTGGCCTACCGTACTGCTTATATATATAATATACTGTATATAACGGACCTGGTGGACACTGTCAGCAGACTGCTAAACTAGTATGAAGAAAAAAAAAACCACCACAGGTAGGTATACAATACAATGTAGATGGATGGATAGTAAGTATAGTATTATATTACTTATGGACGACGAGTGCACTGACGACACAGAGGTAGGTACAGCCGTGGCCTACCGTACTGCTTATATATATAATATACTGTATATAACGGACCTGGTGGACACTGTCAGCAGACTGCTAAACTAGTATGAAGAAGAAAAAAAACACCACAGGTAGGTATACAATAATGTAGATGGATGGATAGTAAGTATAGTATTATATTACTTATGGACGACGAGTGCACTGACGACACAGAGGTAGGTACAGCCGTGGCCTACCGTACTGCTTATATATATAATATACTGTATATAACGGACCTGGTGGACACTGTCAGCAGACTGCTAAACTAGTATGAAGAAGAAGAAAAAACACCACAGGAGTGTTTTTCAGGCAGACAAACGTATACTGGACTGGTGGTCATTGTCAGCAAAACTGTGCACTGTACTCCTGCTATAACTGCTCCCCAGTCCCCACAATTAGGCAGTGTGAGCAGTGCACTCAGCACAGATATATCATGCAGCAGTGTAGCACACTGAGCACAGATATGGTGGAGCGTTTTTTTTAAGGCAGAGAAACAAAGGATTAAACTAACTCACTGGTGGTAAACCCTGCACTGTACTCCCTAACAGCTGCTCCCCGTCCCCAATCCTCCCCACATAACTAAGTCACTCAGTTTACTCTGTTCTTTTCTAATATAACGGAGAGGACGCCAGCCACGTCCTCTCCCTATCAATCTCAATGCACGTGTGAAAATGGCGGCGACGCGCGGCTCCTTATATAGAATCCGAATCTCGCGAGAATCCGACAGCGGGATGATGACGTTCGGGCGCGCTCGGGTTAACCGAGCAAGGCGGGAGGATCCAAGTCGCTCGGACCCATGTAAAAAAAAGGTGAAGTTCGGGCGGGTCGGATCCCGAGGATCCGAACCCGCTCATCACTAGTTGGTAGGACCCCAGGATCAGCGTATCACTTTCACCAAGGCTAGCATCAGAAAAAGGAAATCCACAAACCGGAACCCAACTCATCAATCACCAAAAATGTCATTTTATTGTTGTATGTACCGTTACATGTCTTCTGTTCATCTCTGTAGGGCTAGGTTAGTGAAACACACATTGTCATTAGATAATAGGGACACATAATTGCTCACACATATGGATCCCCACGATGTATCATCAGATAAATGTGCTCCCCATTTATCATATAGCTCGGTGGAGTTTGTTGGACCATGGAGGACATTCCGAGTCGTTCGCTCGGAAAATTTCTTCGCATCGCAGCGTTTTTCCACTTAGTGCGCATGCGCAATGTCCGCACTGCGACTGCGCCAAGTAAATTTGCTATGAAGGTAGGATTTTTACTCACGGCTTTTTCTTCGCTCAGGCGATCGTAGTGTGATTGACAGGAAATGGGTGGTTCTGGGCGGAAACAGGCCGTTTTATGGGCGTGTGGGAAAAAACGCTACCGTTTCCGGAAAAAACGCAGGAGTGGCTGGAGAAACGGGGGAGTGTCTGGGCGAACGCTGGGTGTGTTTGTGATGTCAAACCAGGAACGACAAGCACTGAACTGATCGCAGATGCCGAGTAAGTCTGAAGCTACTCAGAAACTGCTACGAGGTGTGTAATCGCAATATTGCGAATACGTCGTTCGCAATTTTAAGATGCTAAGATTCACTCCCAGTAGGCGGCGGCTTAGCGTGAGCAACTCTGCTAAAATCGCCTTGCGAGCGAACAACTCGGAATGACCTCCCATGTACAGACCCTTAATACGGGATGAGAAGGAATATAATGAATACTTCGCAAAGCCTAGAAGCTAGTGATGCACGATGATACATCCCCCTCAGGCAGTTACTCATACATACACGTTTTTTTTTCCTATCACACTAGGCCATCCATTTCTCACCTATGACCTTTTCTCCCTCTTCCAAGGTACATACTCGCCCATTGTAATGTATAGCATGTAAATATTTTTTTTTCTGTTATTAATATTAGTGGCAGTTATTGTTGACTGCCAAAGGGTGGACTGTCGAAGTCGGAAAATATTGCAATACACACACCACATGCAAACACCACACAGATGGCATCCATATATGTACTTAGTCTGGCGTGCGTGCAGCATACTCGCAAATTGCGTACAATCGCCTCCCACGGGAGTGCACGTACGGGCGTGGCCAACACAATGCCTTGGTATTCCAATGTTTGAACAGACCCCCTGGTCTGTGAAGAAAGATACACACAAACCAAACTGTCATTGTTTAATGGAAACCAGAACAATGGGAGACAAATATCCCAAATAGATACACACAAGCTTGTGGTTACAAATTATTAACTACAGGCAGCCTGCAGTAACACTTGTATATATATATATATATATATTTATTTTTGTGTGTATCTTGAGAATGGTTGGTCATTTCATGTGTAGGATCATGTTGCTTGAAGATAGCATGACAGGGTAATCTAATGAACATGGAAATATCTGTCACACATTGCATGTTTCCCAAACTTGGTGCACACATTGCACATAGTCTGCCCTTTCCCCTCATGCAACTTTTACTTATTTGCAAGGCACAACAAGGGAATTATACACCTTTACAGTATACGAGGGGACAGTAACTGATCAGAGCATCATGCATGGTATCTACGTGTTCGGATAATTATGAGTAATAATCCGGTGTTGGTTTGGAGAAGATCGCATGTCGTTGCGAATAGTTATTCGCAAACGCAGATTAAAGGTATATTTGTGTTTATTATGTACTTGGTATGCGGCTGGAATCCAGAGCTACACACCCCTGGATCAAGGCATCGCCCATCTCTTCAAACCGACCAATGACCTCTCCTGTACTGTAAATGACCATCCCTCCAACCAATCAGTGGAGAGCATACAACCCCATTGTATTGTATTTTGGGCAAGGGTATATAAACCTTGCACCTGGGCCGGTCACTCTCTCTCTCTGCTTTTTAAAAGACTCATAGGTCATCTTGCCAGATCGACTAGAGGACCGGATCCGGGTTGCGCAGGCGAACAAAGCATACGTATCATTGGGTGTGACTCTCTCTCTGTGATTGAATTGTATTGTGTTGTACCATTATATTTTAACTTATTGTAAACCCCTTTTACAAATATATTATTACTTGTTGCTGCTTTGGACCACAACATACAATCAAATACTGGTGTCGCATTCAGTTTCTGTTGAGCGTTTGTATAGTATAATTGCCACACCTAGAGCTGCCTCGTGCTCTCAGCGTGTGGTCTGTGTGTATGCACTGAGTATAAGCTGCACGGCTATTCCGGCGTGTGTACGCTAACTGGGGACAGAGCATTTATTACAGCAGCCGCAGCGGCTTCAGTTACAGTGTGCAATAGGGGTTAGTGGCTGTTTTTCCAAGAAGTCTATCGAACTTCTCACACCCAATGGTGAAAAAATAGGATTTTAATACCTACCGGTAAATCCTTTTCTCTTAGTCCGTAGAGGATGCTGGAGTCACTTCAAGAACCATGGGGTATAGACGGGATCCGCAGGAGACATGGTCTCTTTAAGACTTTCAAAGGGGTGTGAACTGGCTCCTCCCTCTATGCCCCTCCTTCAGACTCCAGTTATAGGAACTGTGCCCAGGGAGACGGACATTTCGAGGAAAAGGATTTATTGTTAAACTAAGGTGAGATACAGACCAGCTCACACCTCAAGCACGCCGTACAACATGGCATTAAACACAACGCAAGTCAACGGCATGAACCACATCAGCAACAGGCTGACTATAAGCGTAACACAACATGTGTGTAACCACAACTAATAACTGCAGATACAGTACGCACTGGGACGGGCGCCCAGCATCCTCTACGGACTAAGAGAAAAGGATTTACCAGTAGGTATTAAAATTCTATTTTCTCATACGTCTTAGAGGATGCTCGGGTCACTTCAAGAACCATGGGGTTTATACCAAAACTCTAGAACGGGCGGAGAGTGCAGATGACTCTGCAGCACCGATTGACCATACATGAGGTCCTCATCAGCCAGGGTATCAAACTTGTAGAACTTCGCAAAGGTGTTTGAATCCGACCAAGTAGCCGCTCGGCAAAGTTGTAATGCCGAGACCCCCCGGGCAGCCGCCCAGGACGAGCCCACCTTTCTGGTAGAATGGGCCTTCACCGATTTCGGTAACGGCAATCCAGCCGTAGAATGAGCCTGCTGAATCGTATGACAGATCCAGCGCGCAATAGTCTGCTTGGAAGCAGGAGCCCCAATTTTGTTGTGAGCATACAGGACAAACAGAGCCTCCGTTTTCCTAAACTGAGCCGTTCTGGCCACATACATATTCAAAGCTCTCACTACGTCAAGAAACTTCGATTTCAGCAAGGCGTCAGTAGCCACTGGCACCACAATAGGTTGGTATAAGTGGAACGACGAAACCACTTTCGGCAGAAACTGCTGATGAGTCCTCAACTCTGCTCCATCTTCATGAAAGATCAAATAAGGGCTCTTACGAGACAAGGCCGCCAATTCAGACACCCGCATGGCGGATGCCAAGGCCAACAGCATGACCACTTTCCAAGTGAGGAATTTCAACTCCACCTTTTGTAAAGGTTCAAACCAATGAGATTGAAGGAATTGCAACGCCACGTTAAGATCCCATGGTGCCACAGGGGGCACAAAGGGAGGTTGGATATGCAACACTCCTTTCACAAAGGTCTGAACTTCTGGAAGGGAAGCCAATTGTTTTTGGAAAAAAAACGATAATGCTGAAATTTGTACTTTAATGGAGCCCAACTTTAGGCCTGCATCCACACCGGCTTGCAGAAAATGGAGAAAACGTCCTAACTGAAATTCTTCCGTAGGAACCTTCTTGGATTCACACCAAGACACATATTTTTTCCAAATACGGTGGTAATGTTTAGACGTTACTCCTTTCCTGGCCTGAACAAGAGTGGGGATGACCTCCTCGGGAATACCCTTTTGGGCTAGGATAAGGTGTTCAACCTCCAAGCCATTAAACAAAGTTGCTGTAAGTCTTGGAACACGCATGGCCCCTGCTGTAATAGATCCTCCTTCAGAGGAAGAGGCCAGGGATCTCCTATGAGTAATTCCTTAAGATCCGGATTCCAAGCCCTCCTTTGCCAGTCTGGAACAATGAGGATCACTTGAACCTTTGTTCTTCTTATGATCTTTATCACTTTTGGAATGAGTGGAAGCGGAGGAAACATGTACACCAACTGAAACACCCACGGTGTCACTAGGGCGTCCACTGCTATTGCTTGAGGGTCTCTTGACCTGGAACAATATCTCTGAAGTTTCTTGTTGAGGCGAGATGCCATCATGTCTATTTGAGGAATTCCCCAAAGACTTGTCACTTCTGCAAAGACCTCTTGATGAAGACCCCACTCTCCTGGATGGAGATCGTGTCTGCTGAGGAAGTCTGCTTCCCAGTTGTCCACTCCTGGAATGAAGATTGCTGACAGAGCGCTTGTATGCCTTTCCGCCCAACGGAGCACCTTTGTGGCCTCTGCCATTGCCACTCTGCTTTTTGTTCCGCCCTGGCGGTTTATGTACGCTACTGCTGTTATGTTGTCCGACTGAATCAAGATGGGCCGATTGCAAAGAAGATGTTCCGCTTGTAGAAAGCCGTTGTAAATGGCCCTTAGCTCCAGAACGTTTATGTGTAGACATATTTCCTGGCTTGACCATCTTCCCTGGAAGCTTTCTCCCTGAGTGACTGCTCCCCAGCCTCGGAGACTCGCATCCGTGGTCACTAAGATCCAGTCCTGGATCCCAAACCTGCGTCCATCTAGGAGGTGAGAGCTGTGCAGCCACCACAGGAGTGAGATTCTGGTCCTGGAAGACAGGATTATCCTTCGGTGCATGTGCAGATGGGACCTGGACCACTTGTCCAACAGGTCCCACTGAAACACTCGCCTTTATCAGGAGATCGTCCAAGTACGGGATAATTGTGACCCCTTGCTTGCGCAGGAGAACCATCATTTCGGCCATTACATTGGTGAAAATCCTCGGAGCCGTGGACAGACCAAACGGCAACGTCTGAAATTGGTAATGACAATCCTGAACTGCAAACCTCAGGTAAGCCTGATGTGGAGGATAAATGGGAACATGTAAGTAGGCATCCTTTATGTATACCGACACCATAAAATCCCCCTCCTCCAGACTGGAAATCACTGCCCGGAGAGATTACATCTTGAATTTGAATTTCCTTAGGTAGAAATTTAGGGATTTGAGGTTCAGGATTGTTCTGACTGAGCCATCTGGCATCAGGACAACAAACAGGCTCGAGTAAAAGCCTTCTCCCTGTTGCGACGGGGGAACCCTGACAATGACTTGATTGTGACACAATTTTTGTATTGCGGCGCATACCACCTCCCTGTCCGGAAGAGAAGCTGGTAAGGCCGATTTGAAAAATCGGTGAGGGGGAACTTCTTGAAACTCCAGTTTGTACCCCTGGAACACTATTTCTAAAATCCATGGGTCCAGGGCCGACCGAGCCCAGAACTGACTGAAGAGTTTAGGACATGCCCCCACCGGTGTGGACTCCCGCAGAGGAGCCCCAGCGTCATGCGGTGGATTTGGCAGGACTTCTGTTCCTGGGAGCCAGACACGGCCTGTGATCTTTAACCTTTTCCCTTTCCTCTATTAGCAAGGAAGGAAGACCCTCAGCCTTTTCTGTATTTATTGGGCCGAAAGGACTGCATCTGATAGTGGTGTTTCTTTTGTGGTGCAGGCACATAAGGTAAAAATGATGACTTACCCACGGTAGCCGTAGATATCAAATCAGCGTGGCCGTCACCAAACAATACACCACCTTTATACGGTAGAGACTCCATAGTCAGCATCAGAATTCCATTGATGAATTCACAATGCTCTCCTAGCTGAGACTGCCATGGCATTGGCCCTTGATCCCAAGAGGCCAATATCCCTCGCAGCTTCCTTTAGGTAGACTGCAGCATCCCTGATATAATCTAGTGTCAAAAACGAGTTTTATGGTAAGAACTTACCTTTGTTAAAACTCTTTCTGCGAGGTACACTGGGCTCCGCAAGGATAGACATTGGGGTGTAGAGTAGGATCTTGATCCGAAGCACCAACAGGTTCAAAAGCTTTGACCTTCTTCCCAAGATGCATAGCGCTGCCTCCTATATCACCCCGCCTCCATGCACAGGAGCTCAGTTTTGTTAACCAGCCCAATGCAGTAGCAAGTAAAAGAGACGACAACTGCCAGTTGCCACAAACACCACACTCTCCCGACAGGAGAAGTGTCAGCGGCTAATGCCATACCAACCCAAAGAAGCTAAGTGCGTCAGGGTGGGTGCCTTGTGGAGCCCAGTGTACCTCGCAGAAAGAGTTTTAACAAAGGTAAGTTCTTACCATAAAACTCATTTTCTGCTGCGGGGTACACTGGGCTCCACAAGGATAGACATTGGGGATGTCCTAAAGCAGTTCCTTATGGGAGGGGACGCACAGTAGCGGGCACAAGAACCCGGCGTCCAAAGGAAGCATCCTGGGAAGCGGCGTTATCGAAGGCATAGAACCTAATGAACGTGTTCCCTGAGGACCACGTAGCCGCCATGCACAATTGTTCAAGGGTCGCACCACGGCGGGCCGCCCAAGAAGGTCCAACAGACCGAGTAGAATGGGCCGTAATGTGAGCAGGAGCTGACAGACCAGCCCTCACATAAGCATGTGCAATCACCATTCTAATCCATCTGGCCAAAGTCTGCTTGTGAGCAGGCCAGCCCCGTTTGTGAAATCCAAACAGAATAAAGAGAGAATCAGATTTCCTAACAGAAGCAGTTCTATTCACACAGATACGGAGAGCCCGTACCACATCCAAAGACCGCTCTTTGGGAGACAAATCAGGAGAGACAAAGGCAGGAACCACAATCTCCTGATTAAGGTGGAACAAAGAAACCACCTTAGGTAAATATCCGGGACGAGTTCTAAGAACCGCCCAGTCATGGTGAAAAATCAGATATGGGGAACTACAAGACAAGGCACCCAGATCCGATACTCTTCTAGCAGATGCAATAGCCAACAAGAACACCACCTTAAAGGAAAGCCACTTAAGGTCAGCTGAACCAAGGGGTTCAAATGGAGGCTCTTGCAACGCCTCCAAAACCACCGACAAGTCCCAAAGAGCCACAGGCGGGACATAGGGAGGTTGGATACGCAACACACCCTGAGTGAAAGTATGAACATCAGGCAAAGTCGCAATTTTTCTCTGAAACCACACCGACAAGGCAGAAATATGAACCTTGAGGGAGGCCAGACGCAGGCCTAACTCTAGACCTTGCTGCAGAAAAGCCAAAAGCTTGGCTGTACTAAACTTGGAAGCGTCATAATTGTTAGATGCGCACCAAACAAAGTAGGAATGCCAGACCCTATGGTAAATCCGAGGAGAAGCCGGTTTCCGGGCCCGCAACATAGTTTTAATGACCTCTTCAGAAAAACCCTTAGCCCTCAAGACGGAAGCTTCAAGAGCCACGCCGTCAAAGACAGCCTGGCTAGGTCCTGGTAGACACAGGGGCCCTGTACGAGGAGGTCTGGGCATGTGGAAGTAGAATTGGACGCTCTGACGATAGGCCCTGCAGGTCTGAGAACCAGTGCCGTCTGGGCCACGCCGGAGCTATGAGAAGCAGATTTCCTTTCTCTTGCTTGAACTTCCGAACTACCCTGGACAGGAGTGACACCGGAGGGAACACCTACGGCAGCCGAAACCTCCACGGCACCGCTAGCGCATCCATGAATGCTGCTTGAGGATCCCTTGTCCTTGCTCCGAAGACCGGAACCTTGTGATTGTGTCGAGACGCCATCAGATCCACATCTGGAAGACTCCATTTTTCCAAGAGGAGTTAAAACACTTCAGGATGGAGGCCCCACTCGCCGGCATGCACGCCCTGACGACTGAGAAAGTCCGCTTCCCAATTCAGGACACCAGGAATGAATATTGCTGATATTGCAGGTAGATGGCGTTCCGCCCAACGTAGAATCCGTGAGACTTCCTTCATTGCCAAACGGCTTTGAGTGCCGCCTTGATGATTTATGTAAGCCACTGTGGTGGCGTTGTCCGACTGTACTTGAACAGGACGGTTCTGAATTAAATGCTGGGCCAGGTTCAACGCATTGAAAACCGCCCGCAATTCCAGAATGTTGATCGAGAGGAGAGATTCCTCCTTGGTCCACCGACCCTGAAGGGAGTGCTGCTCCAGCACAGCACCCCAACCTCTTAGACTGGCATCTGTTGTCAACAGGATCCAGTTGGATATCCAGAAGGGACGGCCCCTGCACAATTGTTGGTCCTGGAGCCACCAGAGCAGCGACAGACGAACCTTCGGAGTCAATGAGATCATGTGAGACCTGATCCTGTGAGGCAGGCCATCCCACTTGGCTAGAATTAGCCTCTGGAGGGTGCGAGAATGGAATTGAGTATACTCCACCATGTCAAATGCTGATACCATGAGGCCCAGCACCTGCATTGCCGAATGTATCGACACTTGCGGACGAGAAAGGACTTTCTCCTGAGACAAGAACAACTTCTGGTTGTGAGTGTCCAACAGCGCTCCCAGGTGCACCATGCTCTGAGCAGGGACCAGGGAGGATTTCTTCCAGTTGATGAGCCACCCGTGGGCTTGTAGCAACCGGACCGTCATATCCAGATGACGTAGGAGAAGATCAGGGGAATTTGCCAGGATTAACAAGTCGTCCAGATACGGCAGTATCCTGACCCCTTGACGGCGGAGTATCACCGTCATCACCGCCATAACTTTGATGAAGACTCGCGGAGCTGTTGTTAAACCAAAAGGTAATGCCCGAAACTGGTAATGGATGTTGCCAATAGCAAACCTCAGGTATTGTTGATGTGACACTGCTATAGGAATAAGCAGGTAAGCATCCTGTATGTCCAAGGAGACCATGTAGTCCCCAGGTTCCAAGGCCAGAACTATAGAGCGAAGGGTTTCCATACGGAACTTAGAAATCTTCACAAACCTGTTCAATGCCTTGAGGTTGAGAATGGGCCGGGAGGACCCATTCGGTTTCGGGACTAGAAACAGCGGATAATAGTACCCCCGGCCCCTCTGAGCAAGGGGCACCTGTACTACGACTCCTGTATCCAGGAGGGTCTGTACCACCGAGTGTAGAGTTTTTGCCTTTGTCTGGTCCAAAGGGACGTCTGTTTGGCAAAATCGATGAGGGGGGTCGGTTTTTGAAGGCTATGGCGTAACCTCGAGTGACGACTTCCCGTACCCAGGCATCTGAAGTGGTCTTCAACCATTCCTGGGTTTACTCTAGAAGCCAGCCCCCCACCCTGGGATCCCCCAGGGGGAGGCCCGCCCCGTCATGTGGCAGGCTTATCGATCTTGGCAGCTGGCTGACGGGCAGCCCAGGCTCTTTTGGGCTTCGGCTTACCAGGTTTGGAAGTGCGGGCCTGCTTATGGTACGCCTGACCTTTTGCTTTACCTGGAGGACGAAAGGAGCGAAAGGACGTACCTTTAGCCTTCGACACAGAAAGAGCGGTATTAGGCAGTCAGGCAGTTTTTTGCAGTAGCCAAGTCAGCCACTATCTTAAGTCCTCCCCAAACAGAATATCTCCCTTGAAAGGGAGTACCTCCAGGGTTTTTCTAGAGTCCAGATCCACAGACCAGGATCTCAGCCACAATATCCGGCGAGCCAGGACTGACGTAGTAGAGGCCTTGGCTGCTAGGTTACCGGCATCAGAAGCCACCTCTTTAATATATCGAAAAGCTGTGACAATATATGACAAGCATTGTCTAGCATGGTCAGAGGAGATTTCAGCTTCTAACTCCAAGGCCCATGCTTCAATAGCCTCTGCAGCTCATGTAGCTGCAATAGTGGGCCTTTGTGCAGCACCCGTGAGGGTGTAAATCGCTTTCAGACAACCCTCCACACGTTTATCCGTAGGCTCTTTTAGAGACATGATGGTAGTGACAGATAGAGCTGAGGAAACCACCATCCTAGCCACATGTGAGTCCACTGGAGCAGGCGTTTCCCAATTCTTAGACAGCTCTGGCGCGAGGGGATAGCGAGCCAGCATCTTCTTTTGAGGCACAAACTTCGTACCCGGGTTTTCCCAGGGTTCCTGACGTATATCCACTAGGTGATCAGAGTGAGGTAAAACTTGTTTAACCACCTTCTGACGCTTGAACCTATCTGGTTTCTTAGGAGGGACGGATGGCTCGAGATCATCCGTAATCTGCAGAATTAATTTAATAGCCTCCAAAAGATCAGGAACATCCACATGTGAACTACCCTCCCCATCAGCCGTATCTGTCAGAACCTGTGGGGTCAGTGTAAGTGCCGTCTTCATCAGATGAGGTGTCAGTGACAGCAGTGGATTGTGAGGAAACAAGCGCTCGCATAGAGGACCTCTTGGACGTAGGCGAGCGTTGGTCAGACTTTTTAGTAGTCAAGGACTGGTTCAACTTCTTTAATTGAGCAGATAAATCGTCCGCCCACGGCGGGTTAGCTGCAGGGACCACATACGGTTGTACCGGCATTGGGGGTCCCATAGGGGGTGTTAGTTTATGAACTAGCATATGCATGATAATGTCGATATTATCTTAAACCGTAAAGCTATACCCCTAGATACACTTTTACCGTGGAGCCGCTAGACTGAATACACGTGCTACGCACTCTGTACGCTATTTGCGTACAGAGTCCCGTACGTGGTACGTACTTGGCGTACACACGTCGCGCTGAGTGTACAGAGTACGCACAGCGCACGCACACACACTTGATAACCTTTAAACCTCATACGTAATTCAATGCAATGTTATTCTTACACTCTAAACCATGTGCCGCAAAGCACTGTAAGGATGTTATACCTTAAACCTTAAGTAGCGCTGACGGTATAAAGTACCCGCAGTGCGTACACCTTATCAATACTTATAAACCTTTTACAGTTAAAATACGCTTTAAACCCTTGCAGGAAAGTGAGGACACAACACCGGTTTGTAGTTGAAACCACAGGGTTCTAAGGCCACAGTGGATTATTCCAAAAGGTAAAACAGTACAAATTATACACTACAGGCTAACAAGATAAATCTAAACAGAATAATGGCTACAGAGAATGTACATACGTGAGAAGGTTCGCAAGCGCAACCTGGACCAGTCCTCCGCTTATCAGGCAGAAAGCGTTCAGAGTCTTCTGACCGGCCAGGCAACAACGGGCTTTTTATACACAACTTACATACACAATACAATGGTCACTGTAATCTCATTGTCCATTGGACACAGAGGTGCGTCTCCTCATTACAGGAGACGTCATAGGTTGATTTGAAAAGGTGGGCGATGTCTTTCTCTAACTGCTCTTGTGGGTGGTATCCTCTGGATTCCCGCCGCATACATAATATACAGTAAATACAGTTAATATCTAAATTCTACTTTTGCACATAACTATACGCAGGAACATGCGATCTTTCTCTAACCAACACCGGAATGTTACCCTTACAATACCCTACAGCTGGATACTAGACATCACCTTCTAACCTTTGTCTGACCCTTCCTATCATGCAAAGGCGAATCCCTTAGTCCTGGAACTGTTTAAACTGTTGATACTTGCTGATGTGGTGCAGGGGAGCTATGTGTACAAAGTGCACTATTTGGGTTAAATATGTAATGTTCTAATAACCCTCTATGCGCTCACAATCTCCGCCGTAAATACCCATACCACGCGCAGGAACGCGGGAGCGATCATACGCAAATTGCGGATATGTGCACGCACGGCGGAACAAGTGCACGAGCAGCGGGCATGTGTGTGGGGTTAGTACATGGTGTATGCATTACAATATTTTTCGACTTTGACATGCAGAAGCGTGGAAAAAGCGGCCCGCGGTGGGTCTGTATGTGCCTCCGTTGCCACAGTCCCACTGGGGGGCAAGGAGCCCCCAGAACCAGAACCCACAGCTGCTATATTCTCCTCATATGTGCCTGTGGCTTCAGCAACACCAGCAGTGTGTTCCGCCCCAGAACCGTTACCCTCAGAAGCAGACATGATATAACTTGCAGTTATGGTGACTAAATCAGTGAGAAAAATTTTGTGAAAATCCTATACAGCTATTAGATAACACCTGACGCACCAAGCCCCCTCAGATTATGGAATATAGGGATAGCAAGTTGAGTGAAAGACACGAAATGGACACCACTCAGCTATCAAATGCACACACAGAAAGTCACAGTTTGTACAATGCAGAGGTTATTACTGACAATAATACTGCACTGGACTAGCTTACACAGCTATATAACAATAGATATAACAGTACGCCAGTAAGAACTGGATGTATATCACAGGGTAATTGTACTATAAAACCCTGACTAAACGCACTCTTTCTTAACTATCACTGTCTAAAAAGGCAGGTAGAATACTTAAGTGTCATGTAAAGGCACAGCACTGACAACCAGGTGGCTTTACATAGGAGGATTTGCCCAAGCAGTAAACTGAGGAATAATGGCGCCGCAGACACTGACAGGGAGTGAGGAAAAGACAGAAATGCAGCTCCAGGGCGGGAACACTTGCTGGAAATGGCGCCCTGGGGCTGGGGGAGGGGCTTCAAGTCTAAGCCTTATCCCCTCTGCTGGCAAAACCACTGGGTACTGTGGGCGATATAAAAGCCAGTTTAGAGAGAAAACCTGACCTGCGCCCATGCCCTGGTGATCTAGTGGGATCGCCTGTACTGCCACAGTGTCCACCGCCAGCGCGCGCGGCCCACCTCCCACTGACCGTGCCGGATCGCGGTAAAGACCGGGTCCTGCAAGCGGGACCCACTTACCACCTCCCGAAGCGCGGCCACGCGATCCTGGAGAGCCCCAGCCGTGTGTGTCTAGCGTGAAGAAAACCGGAGCCTCCGCTGTAGGTACCCAGCAACCAGGGCTCGGGAGTGTACAGCGCCACTGGGGGAGAGATGGAGCTGCAGCAGTGAATGTCTACTGACATCCAGCACAATCTGTGCTTCTGCTGCAGTCCTTGTAGTCTTCTTTTTTCCTCAGAAAAAGCTTTTATAGATCTGCTGTGAGCAGCTCTTCCTGTTACATGCTTGCACTGCAAGTACCAACTACAAACTGAGCTTCTGTGCACGGAGGCGGGGTGATATAGGAGGCGGCGCTATGCATCTTGGGAAGAAAGTCAAAGCTTTTGAGCCTGTTGGTGCTTCGGATCAAGATCCTACTCTACACCCCAATGTCTATCCTTGTGGAGCCCAGTGTACCCTGCAGCAGAAAGAATGCTATCCCTATCCAGGGTATCTATTTCAGATGACAAGTTATCTGCCCATTTTTCTATAGCGCTACTCACCCACGCAGATGCAATGGCTGGTCTGAGTAGCGTACCCGTGGTGACATAAATGGATTTCAATGTATTTTCCTGCCTACGATCCGCAGGATCTTTTAGGGCTGCCGTGTCAGGGGACAGAAGAGCCACCTTTTTGGACAGCCGAGATAGAGCTTTGTCCACTATGGGGGGTGACTCCCATTTTTCCCTATCCCCAGAGGGAAAAGGATACGCCACTGGAATCCTTTTGGGAATCTGAAACCTTTTGTCAGGATTTTCCCAAACCTTTTCACAAAGAGCGTTCAGTTCATGAGAGGGAGGAAACGTTACCTCAGGTTTCTTTCCTTTATACATACAGACCCTAGTATCAGGAACAGTAGGGTCCTCAGTGATATGTAATACGTCTTTTTTTGCCACAATCATGTACTGAATGCTCTTTGCCAGTTTTGGATCTAATCTGGCATCACTATAGTCGACACTTGAGTCAGTGTCCATGGCCCCCATTCCGAGTTGTTCGCTCGCAAGCTGCTTTTAGCAGCATTGCACACGCTAAGCCGCCGCCTACTGGGAGTGAATCTTAGCTTATCAAAATTGCGAACGAAAGATTCGCAATATTGCGAAAAGACTTCTTTGTGCAGTTTCTGAGTAGCTCGAGACTTACTCTGCCAGTGCGATCAGTTCAGCGCTTGTCGTTCCTTGTTTGACGTCACAAACACACCCAGCGTTCGCCCAGACACTCCTTCATTTCTCCAGCCACTCCCGCGTTTTTCCCAGAAACGGTAGCGTTTTTTCACACACTCCCATAAAACGTCCAGTTTCCGCCCAGAAACACCCACTTCCTGTCCATCACATTACGATCACCAGAACGAAGAAAAAACCTCGTAATGCCGTGAGTAAAATTCCTAACTGCATAGCAAATTTACTTGGCGCAGTCGCACTGCGGACATTGCGCATTAGCGACTAATCGCTCCGTTGCCAGAAAAAAATAACGAGCGAACAACTCGGAATGACCCCCCATGTCGGTATCCGTGTCAGCCAGCTGGGCAAATGAACGTTTTTGTGACCCCGAGGGGGTCTGGACTTGAAACAATACATCCTCTACGGATTTCTTCCATGCCTGGTTCTGAGACTCAGATTTATCCAATCTCTTATTAATCAGAGCCACATTAGCATTCAAAGCACTCAACACATTTACCTAATCAGGTGTCGGCGGTGCCGACAGGGTCACTCCCGCAGCTGTTTGTGTCCCTAACATAGTCTCCTCCTGGGAAGAGCACTCTGCTTCAGACATGCCGACACACGTGCACCCAACACACGCAGATACATTGGGCCTATAGGGGACAGACCCACAGTAAAGCCTGTCAGAGAGACACAGAGGGAGTTATTGCCAGCTCACACCCCAGCGCCCAATTCCGGTCTGAAAACACCGCAGAAAATGTCCCAGACCTGCAGCGCTTTTATAAGTTACATATAATGCACCAAAAGAGCTGTGCCCCCCCCTTTTTTTTCCACTCTGTTACTTGTACAGCAGTGTGAGGAAGGACCAGCGTCTCTGCAGCCTTGTGAAGAGAAAATGGCGCCGGGCTGTGTGCTGTGAGGGCTAAGCTCCGCCCCCGTAATGGCGCGCTTCAGACCCGCTCTTTTTAAAAAAAAGTTTTATACTGGCGGGGTCCGCTCTTGCCAGGTAGTTATTGAGGCTAGATATGCTGCCCAGGGCACCCCCCCCCCCCCAACCCCACCCCCCCCCCCCCCCCCCCGTGCCCTGCACCCTGTAGTGCCGCTGTGTAGTGAGAGCATGGCGCGCAGCGTGCGATCGCTGTGCGGTACCTCAACGCCGTCACTGAAGTCTTCTGATCTTCTTCTACTCACCCGTCTTCTGACTTCTGGCTCTGCAAGGGGGGTGACGGCGGGCTCTGGGAATGAGCATCTAGGGGTCCCTAGCGATAAGACCCTCAGGAGCTAATGGTGTCCTGTAGCCAAAGAAGCAGAGCCTTTAAACTCACAGAAGTAGGTCTGACTTCTCTCCCCTAAGTCCCACGAAGCAGGGAGACTGTTGCCAGCAGTTCTCCCTGAGCATAACAAAACTTAACATAAAGTATTTTCAGAGAAACTCAGTAGAGCTCCTCAGAGTGCATCCAGTCAGCCTGGGCACAGATTCTAAATTGGAGTCTGAAGGAGGAGCATAGAGGGAGGAGCCAGTTCACCAAGGCACGTGCCCCCCCTGTCATTTAGGAGGTGCTTTTTTTTTCAATGCTGCACTGCACAATGAGGCTGCCGGCTGTCAGTCCCTCCTTCCTGTAGCAGCTTAGCTATGAACGATCAGCCCAGCTCCGCCTCCTGCATTCTGATTCACGGGCTGGGCTTAATCCGGACTTTAGTGTCACCCTCTCCCTGGCTGCACTAGTCCACGGGGGAGGAGGGGCTCCGCGGAACGATGATTGCGGGGGAGTGAGAGCCGCCAATGCCGCCGCCTGTTAGATGGAGCAAGCCGCCGCCTGATGGAGCCAGCCGGACCCGCCACCAGGAGACAGAGCCCTGCACAGAGTTGGCAGTGCAGGGACACAGGAAGGGCTACTGAGTGAGTGTGCAGTGCTGCACTCGCATGTGCAGGGCCAGACAGAAACAGCAGCAGGCCAGTGCTCTCTCAGTGTCTGCCCCCTTCTCCAGCCTGGTGCCCCCACCATTACTGCCCCCAGCCCCAGTATCTCCCATCCTGCCAGCCCAATGTTTCCCCTTCCCTCCCCAACCAGCCCACTGTTCCCATCTCACTGCTCTCCCATCTAGAACCCCCCAGTGAGTCTAGACATACTGACCCCTCCTCACAAGCCCAGTGTTACCCCATGCACTGCCCCCTTCCCATCCTGCCAAGTGCCTCCCCATTCATAGTGCCCTGGGCCCCCCAATCCAGCCCAGTGTCCCCCACCATCACACTAACTCCCTTATCCCAGTATCTACCACCCTGCCTGCCCAGTGTCTCCCCTCTCCCAGCCCCCTGCCCCCATCTCACTGCCCCTAAGCAAGAACATCCCCTCATTCAGCCCAGTGTACCCCCTTCTACAGCCAAGTGTTTCCCCCTCCCTCCACCATCTCTCTGCCCCATTCCCATCTAGACCGGTGTCCCATATATAGATCCCACTGCCTGTCACCTACTGCCTTTCTGTCTCCTACTATCTCTCCTCATCACTTTTCTCTCCTGTCACCCATTGCCTTTTACTCTCTACCTGACATCACCCACTGCCTCTCCCCGTCACATTCTCCCTGTCACCCACTGCCTTTCTGTCTCCCACTATTTCTCCCCATCACTTCTCCCTCCTGTCTGCCTCTCCCTGTCACCCACTATCTTTCCCCGTCATCCACTATGTCACAAACAACCTCCCCATGTCACATTCTGTGGCGTCACCCACTGCCTCATGGATATGGCATTCTCTTTGAAGCCACACCTATTGTTGCAAGGCCACACCCACTTTTCTGGAGCACGTACATCTTATATGCGCTCTAAAGTACCTCCCCCTCATTTCCTCTGTCATGATGCCCCCCACTGTCATTTCGTTCTGGATCCGTCCCTGGGCATACATACCTACTTTTAAAAAAGCATTTCATGGAGATTGTTAAAACAACACCAATGAGCCCAGTGTTAAAGTGGACATGTACTGCTGTGCCTGAGAGCCGTGTCATAAATCTGACTTACATCCAAATGTAACGAGTCCCAAAGCAGTTAGTAACATCTACTTGTTGATGAAAATACAATGATACTTTTCAGGGTTTGCACAAGCATGTCGCCATAAGGATCACCTGTGCTGTATAACCAATGCAGGGAAATGGCATTGATGATCCCATTTGAATGTATATTAGAGATGAGCGCCTGAAATTTTTCGGGTTTTGTGTTTTGGTTTTGGGTTCGGTTCCGCGGCCGTGTTTTGGGTTCGAACGCGTTTTGGCAAAACCTCACCGAATTATTTTTGTCGGATTCGGGTGTGTTTTGGATTCGGGTGTTTTTTTCCAAAAACACTAAAAAACAGCTTAAATCATAGAATTTGGGGGTCATTTTGATCCCAAAGTATTATTAACCTCAAAAACCATAATTTACACTCATTTTCAGTCTATTCTGAATACCTCACACCTCACAATATTATTTTTAGTCCTAAAATTTGCACCGAGGTCGCTGTGTGAGTAAGATAAGCGACCCTAGTGGCCGACACAAACACCGGGCCCATCTAGGAGTGGCACTGCAGTGTCACGCAGGATGTCCCTTCCAAAAAACCCTCCCCAAACAGCACATGACGCAAAGAAAAAAAGAGGCGCAATGAGGTAGCTGTGTGAGTAAGATTAGCGACCCTAGTGGCCGACACAAACACCGGGCCCATCTAGGAGTGGCACTGCAGTGTCACGCAGGATGGCCCTTCCAAAAAACCCTCCCCAAACAGCACATGACGCAAAGAAAAAAAGAGGCGCAATGAGGTAGCTGACTGTGTGAGTAAGATTAGCGACCCTAGTGGCCGACACAAACACCGGGCCCATCTAGGAGTGGCACTGCAGTGTCACGCAGGATGGCCCTTCCAAAAAACCCTCCCCAAACAGCACATGACGCAAAGAAAAAAAGAGGCGCAATGAGGTAGCTGACTGTGTGAGTAAGATTAGCGACCCTAGTGGCCGACACAAACACCGGGCCCATCTAGGAGTGGCACTGCAGTGTCACGCAGGATGTCCCTTCCAAAAAACCCTCCCCAAACAGCACATGACGCAAAGAAAAAAAGAGGCGCAATGAGGTAGCTGTGTGAGTAAGATTAGCGACCCTAGTGGCCGACACAAACACCGGGCCCATCTAGGAGTGGCACTGCAGTGTCACGCAGGATGTCCCTTCCAAAAAACCCTCCCCAAACAGCACATGACGCAAAGAAAAAAAGAGGCGCAATGAGGTAGCTGTGTGAGTAAGATTAGCGACCCTAGTGGCCGACACAAACACCGGGCCCATCTAGGAGTGGCACTGCAGTGTCACGCAGGATGTCCCTTCCAAAAAACCCTCCCCAAACAGCACATGACGCAAAGAAAAAAAGAGGCGCAATGAGGTAGCTGACTGTGTGAGTAAGATTAGCGACCCTAGTGGCCGACACAAACACCGGGCCCATTTAGGAGTGGCACTGCAGTGTCACGCAGGATGTCCCTTCCAAAAAACCCTCCCCAATCAGCACATGATGCAAAGAAAAAGAAAAGAAAAAAGAGGTGCAAGATGGAATTATCCTTGGGCCCTCCCACCCACCCTTATGTTGTATAAACAAAACAGGACATGCACACTTTAACCAACCCATCATTTCAGTGACAGGGTCTGCCACACGACTGTGACTGATATGACGGGTTGGTTTGGACCCCCCCCAAAAAAGAAGCAATTAATCTCTCCTTGCACAAACTGGCTCTACAGAGGCAAGATGTCCACCTCATCTTCACCCTCCGATATATCACCGTGTACATCCCCCTCCTCACAGATTATCAATTCGTCCCCACTGGAATCCACCATCTCAGCTCCCTGTGTACTTTGTGGAGGCAATTGCTGCTGGTCAATGTCTCCGCGGAGGAATTGATTATAATTCATTTTAATGAACATCATCTTCTCCACATTTTCTGAATGTAACCTCGTACGCCGATTGCTGACAAGGTGAGCGGCGGCACTAAACACTCTTTCGGAGTACACACTTGTGGGAGGGCAACTTAGGTAGAATAAAGCCAGTTTGTGCAAGGGCCTCCAAATTGCCTCTTTTTCCTGCCAGTATAAGTACGGACTGTGTGACGTGCCTACTTGGATGCGGTCACTCATATAATCCTCCACCATTCTATCAATGTTGAGAGAATCATATGCAGTGACAGTAGACGACATGTCCGTAATCGTTGTCAGGTCCTTCAGTCCGGACCAGATGTCAGCATCAGCAGTCGCTCCAGACTGCCCTGCATCACCGCCAGCGGGTGGGCTCGGAATTCTGAGCCTTTTCCTCGCACCCCCAGTTGCGGGAGAATGTGAAGGAGGAGATGTTGACAGGTCGCGTTCCGCTTGACTTGACAATTTTGTCACCAGCAGGTCTTTCAACCCCAGCAGACCTGTGTCTGCCGGAAAGAGAGATCCAAGGTAGGCTTTAAATCTAGGATCGAGCACGGTGGCCAAAATGTAGTGCTCTGATTTCAACAGATTGACCACCCGTGAATCCTTGTTAAGCGAATTAAGGGCTGCATCCACAAGTCCCACATGCCTAGCGGAATCGCTCCCTTTTAGCTCCTTCTTCAATGCCTCCAGCTTCTTCTGCAAAAGCCTGATGAGGGGAATGACCTGACTCAGGCTGGCAGTGTCTGAACTGACTTCACGTGTGGCAAGTTCAAAGGGCATCAGAACCTTGCACAACGTTGAAATCATTCTCCACAGCACTTGAGACAGGTGCATTCCATCTCCTATATCGTGCTCAATTGTATAGGCTTGAATGGCCTTTTGCTGCTCCTCCAACCTCTGAAGCATATAGAGGGTTGAATTCCACCTCGTTACCACTTCTTGCTTCAGATGATGGCAGGGCAGGTTCAGTAGTTTTTGGTGGTGCTCCAGTCTTCTGTACGTGGTGCCTGTACGCCGAAAGTGTCCCGCAATTTTTCTGGCCACCGACAGCATCTCTTGCACGCCCCTGTCGTTTTTAAAAAAATTCTGCACCACCAAATTCAAGGTATGTGCAAAACATGGGACGTGCTGGAATTTGCCCATATTTAATGCACACACAATATTGCTGGCGTTGTCCGATGCCACAAATCCACAGGAGAGTCCAATTGGGGTAAGCCATTCCGCGATGATCTTCCTCAGTTGCCGTAAGAGGTTTTCAGCTGTGTGCGTATTCTGGAAAGCGGTGATACAAAGCGTAGCCTGCCTAGGAAAGAGTTGGCGTTTGCGAGATGCTGCTACTGGTGCCGCCGCTGCTGTTCTTGCGGCGGGAGTCCATACATCTACCCAGTGGGCTGTCACAGTCATATAGTCCTGACCCTGCCCTGCTCCACTTGTCCACATGTCCGTGGTTAAGTGGACATTGGGTACAACTGCATTTTTTAGGAGACTGGTGAGTCTTTTTCTGACGTCCGTGTACATTCTCGGTATCGCCTGCCTAGAGAAGTGGAACCTAGATGGTATTTGGTAACGGGGGCACACTGCCTCAATAAATTGTCTAGTTCCCTGTGAACTAACGGCGGATACCGGACGCACGTCTAACACCAACATAGTTGTCAAGGACTCAGTTATCCGCTTTGCAGTAGGATGACTGCTGTGATATTTCATCTTCCTCGCAAAGGACTGTTGAACAGTCAATTGCTTACTGGAAGTAGTACAAGTGGGCTTACGACTTCCCCTCTGGGATGACCATCGACTCCCAGCGGCAACAACAGCAGCGCCAGCAGCAGTAGGCGTTACACGCAAGGATGCATCGGAGGAATCCCAGGCAGGAGAGGACTCGTCAGACTTGCCAGTGACATGGCCTGCAGGACTATTGGCATTCCTGGGGAAGGAGGAAATTGACACTGAGGGAGTTGGTGGGGTGGTTTGCGTGAGCTTGGTTACAAGAGGAAGGGATTTACTGGTCAGTGGACTGCTTCCGCTGTCACCCAAAGTTTTTGAACTTGTCACTGACTTATTATGAATGCGCTGCAGGTGACGTATAAGGGAGGATGTTCCGAGATGGTTAACGTCCTTACCCCTACTTATTACAGCTTGACAAAGGGAACACACGGCTTGACACCTGTTGTCCGCATTTCTGGTGAAATACCTCCACACCGAAGAGCTGATTTTTTTGGTATTTTCACCTGGCATGTCAACGGCCATATTCCTCCCACGGACAACAGGTGTCTCCCCGGGTGCCTGACTTAAACAAACCACCTCACCATCAGAATCCTCCTGGTCAATTTCCTCCCCAGCGCCAGCAACACCCATATCCTCCTCATCCTGGTGTACTTCAACACTGACATCTTCAATCTGACTATCAGGAACTGGACTGCGGGTGCTCCTTCCAGCACTTGCAGGGGGCGTGCAAATGGTGGAAGGCGCATGCTCTTCACGTCCAGTGTTGGGAAGGTCAGGCATCGCAACCGACACAATTGGACTCTCCTTGTGGATTTGGGATTTCAAAGAACGCACAGTTCTTTGCGGTGCTTTTGCCAGCTTGAGTCTTTTCAGTTTTCTAGCGAGAGGCTGAGTGCTTCCATCCTCATGTGAAGCTGAACCACTAGCCATGAACATAGGCCAGGGCCTCAGCCGTTCCTTGCCACTCCGTGTGGTAAATGGCATATTGGCAAGTTTACGCTTCTCCTCCGACAATTTTATTTTAGGTTTTGGAGTCCTTTTTTTACTGATATTTGGTGTTTTGGTTTTGACATGCTCTGTACTATGCCATTGGGCATCGGCCTTGGCAGACGACGTTGCTGGCATTTCATCGTCTCGGCCATGACTAGTGGCAGCAGCTTCAGCACGAGGTGGAAGTGGATCTTGATCTTTCCCTAATTTTGGAACCTCAACATTTTTGTTCTCCATATTTTAATAGGCACAACTAAAAGGCACCTCAGGTAAACAATGCAGATGGATGGATTGGATACTAGTATACAATTATGGACGGGCTGCCGAGTGCCGACACAGAGGTAGCCACAGCCGTGAACTACCGCACTGTACTGTGTCTGCTGCTAATATATAGACTGGTTGATAAAGAGATAGTATACTCGTAACTAGTATGTATGTATAAAGAAAGAAAAAAAAACCACGGTTAGGTCACTGGTATATACAATTATGGACGGGCTGCCGAGTGCCGACACAGAGGTAGCCACAGCCGTGAACTACCGCACTGTACTGTGTCTGCTGCTAATATATAGACTGGTTGATAAAGAGATAGTATACTCGTAACTAGTATGTATGTATAAAGAAAGAAAAAAAAACCACGGTTAGGTCACTGGTATATACAATTATGGACGGGCTGCGGAGTGCCGACACAGAGGTAGCCACAGCCGTGAACTACCGCACTGTACTGTGTCTGCTGCTAATATATAGACTGGTTGATAAAGAGATAGTATACTCGTAACTAGTATGTATGTATAAAGAAAGAAAAAAAAACCACGGTTAGGTGGTATATACAATTATGGACGGGCTGCCGAGTGCCGACACAGAGGTAGCCACAGCCGTGAACTACCGCACTGTACTGTGTCTGCTGCTAATATATAGACTGGTTGATAAAGAGATAGTATACTCGTAACTAGTATGTATGTATAAAGAAAGAAAAAAAAAACACGGTTAGGTCACTGGTATATACAATTATGGACGGGCTGCCGAGTGCCGACACAGAGGTAGCCACAGCCGTGAACTACCGCACTGTACACTGGTTGATAAAGAGATAGTAGTATACTCGTAACAACTAGTATGACGACGGTATAAAGAATGAAAAAAAAACCACGGTTAGGTGGTATATAATACAATTATGGTTGGACGGACTGCCTGCCGAGTGCCGACACAGAGGTAGCCACAGCCGTGAACTACCGCACTGTACACTGGTTGATAAAGAGATAGTAGTATACTCGTAACAACTAGTATGACGACGGTATAAAGAATGAAAAAAAAACCACGGTTAGGTGGTATATAATACAATTATGGTTGGACGGACTGCCTGCCGAGTGCCGACACAGAGGTAGCCACAGCCGTGAACTACCGCACTGTACACTGGTTGATAAAGAGATAGTAGTATACTCGTAACAACTAGTATGACGACGGTATAAAGAACGAAAAAAAAACCACGGTTAGGTGGTATATATTATAATACAATTATGGATGGACGGACTGCCTGCCGAGTTCCGACACAGAGGTAGCCACAGCCGTGAACTACCGCACTGTACACTGGTTGATAAAGAGATAGTAGTATACTCGTAACAACTAGTATGACGACGGTATAAAGAACGAAAAAAAAACCACGGTTAGGTGGTATATATTATAATACAATTATGGATGGACGGACTGCCTGCCGAGTGCCGACACAGAGGTAGCCACAGCCGTGAACTACCGCACTGTACTGTGTCTGCTGCTAATATAGACTGGTTGATAAAGAGATAGTATACAATACTACTAATATACTGGTGGTCAGGCACTGGTCACCACTAGTCACACTGGCAGTGGCACTCCTGCAGCAAAAGTGTGCACTGTTTAATTTTAATATAATATTATTTATCATGTACTCCTGGCTCCTGCTATAACAACCTGCAGTGCTCCCCAGTCTCCCCCACAATTATAAGCTTTATATACAATACATTGATGTGCAGCACACTGGGCTGAGCAGTGCACACAGACTGAGTCACTGTGTGACTGTGTATCGTTTTTTTCAGGCAGAGAACGGATATATTAAATAAAACAAACAACTGCACTGTCTCTGGTGGTCACTGGTCACTGTGGTCGTCAGTCACTAAACTCTGTCTGCACTCTGCACTCTCTTCTAATCTACAGTATCACAGCAATCTCTCTCTCTCTCTCTCTTCTAAATCTAATCTAAATGGAGAGGACGCCAGCCACGTCCTCTCCCTATCAATCTCAATGCACGTGTGAAAATGGCGGCGACGCGCGGCTCCTTATATAGAATCCGAGTCTCGCGAGAATCCGACAGCGTCATGATGACGTTCGGGCGCGCTCGGGTTAACCGAGCAAGGCGGGAAGATCCGAGTCGCTCGGACCCGTGAAAAAAAAAGTGAAGTTCGTGCGGGTTCGGATTCAAAGAAACCGAACCCGCTCATCTCTAATGTATATGTATATATCTCTGATTTCTGTTTCTCCCTCAGAATAAAACAGCTTCATAACGGGGGTAAGGTGCAATCAGGGAGACTGCTGCTATTACAGGGAGCCTTCCTGATATTAAGGGAGAGTTGGCGGGTATGAACAGGAGTGGTGTTACAGTGGTGTTACAGGCTGGGCCGGATTAACAATGGGGCGGATGGAGCTGCAGCTCCAGGCCCCCCATTGAAAATAGGCCCACAGTAAACTGACAGCGTTGACAGGAGAAAAAACTTTCCTGTCACAGACTGCCAGCGGCCGTCCTTTCTCCCATGCCCCGCCTCCTCCGGCTCCAGCTCTCTCACCCGGGAGCCCTCCAGAGCCGGATTAAGACCATGGGGGGCCCGGGGCACTTAAGAGAGTGGGGCCCCTAATAGAGAAGGCAGAATATCTCCTATATAATAGCCCAGATCTGTGACTTTGTGACTCATTTGCTAACGCTGGGCGGAGTCACAACACTGGGCGGAGTTAGTCAAATGAGTCACAGATCTGGGCAAATCTATAGGAGACTAGGAGCAGAAGCAGATAGTATGGACATGGCACAGGCAGGGGTGCATATCTCCCAGCTTTCTTCAGGCAGACAGGGGTGCATACCTCCTAGCTTTCTTCAGGCAGAAGGAGGGACACATGCGCGGCGAAAAGAGGCGTGGCAAACAAAAGGGGGCGTGGCTTCACGGGAGGGCCCCCGTTTTCGTCAGTGAGGGGGCATGCCCAGCGCTCTGTGAGCTGCTGGCATGTCTCCAGGGGTGGATTATGAGTCCGGGGGGCCCAGGGCACTTGAGACAGGGGAGCCCTATCTCATTGCTGTGCCTGCTGTGGGGTTGGGGGCGTGGCCTAATCGTGGGATGCGAGGCCACGCCCCTTATGCAAATTCCGGGATTTTTGTTTTTATATGGAATTTTGGCCCCTCAGCTAGGGCTAAATCCAGAGGAGGTGGTTGCTCCCCCCTACACACCCGCACAGGCAGAAGAAAGCAGGGAGACTGCTGCCTCCCTGCAACACCACAGACCTGCCAACACGCAGCAGCGTGTGCTGACTGTAGCTCAATGCTGCCGCTATTGCTGGCAGGACGGGGGAGCTTCTGAGCTGGGACAGAGCTACTCCAGCCGGGGGGGCCCCTAACACTGTGGGGCCCATGGTACGTAACCCCTGACCCCCCCCCCCCCTTAATCCGGCTCTGCTGCCGGAACCCCGGGACAGTTGGGAGGTATGGGGGTGTGTGAGGGGGTATGCCGTACAGACAGACTGGCACTGGCTCACTGTGTGCTTGACCCTCCACATCAGCATACTCAGCAGGGTCTCTCTATCGCGGAGGAGTGTCACTTTCTAGCACACTCCATGCTTCTTAGCTGCAGTTCTCTAGGGCACCTGCCGCTGTGCAGTTTCCGTACTGCCTCTGTTATCTCCAGCCCCGGAAACCCCACCGCTAGCTGCAGCGCTGCCGCACGCAGTGAGGTGCGCCCAGCTCCTTCACACACTTTAGCCAGCGGGTAGCGCTGCAGAAGTCCGAGCTGCTTGCAGGCTCCGACCCCCTCCTCCCTCCAGCCGCAGCGTCTCCTGGGAGCTAACCAGTCACTCCCAGTCTATCCTTACCACAGTGCCCAGCAGCCGCGAGGTCCGCGCCGCGTGCATGCTATGACCCCCTCCTCCCTCCAGCAGCAGCGTCTCCTGGGGGCTAACCAGTCACTCCCAGTCTCCCCTTACCACAGTGCCCGGCAGCTGAGAGGGGGGAGGGATGCTGACGGGCAGAGGAAGCAGGACTCCAGCCTGAGAGAGTCAGCCACGCCAAGTCTCCATCAGCAGCAGATCCCAACAGGTTGGAGTGAAACAGCAGCAGCCAGCAGCAGTGACTCCGGTAAGACACATCTGTCTGTCACCCCTGGCCTTGCCCTGTCACTCTTATCCTGGCCCTTTCACCCTTATGCTGGCCCTGTCACCCCTGTCCTGGTCCTGCCGCCCCTACCCTGGCCCTGTCACCCCTATCCTGTCCCTGTCATTTCTGTCATAGCCCCGTCGCCCCTGTCCTGGCCCCGTCACCCCTGTCCTTGCCCCGTCACCCCTCTCCTGGCCCCGTCACCTCTGTCCTGGCCCCGTCACCCCTGTCCTGGCCCCGTCACCCCTGTTCTGACACTGTCACCCCTGTCCTGGCCCCGTCACTCCTGTTCTGACCCTGTCACTCCTGTCCTGGCCATGTTACTGCATGCCCTCCAACTACCTTTTTGGCAGGTACAGTACCCGCAGTGCCTCCAGACCCCCCCTCAATGCACCACACCTCCGCACCTTCCCCTCCACCACATGCGGCACTCCACCCCTCCCCCACACGCTGTGCCTCCAGACCCCCTACACCACCCGTGGCTCCCACTCCTACGCCCCTCCACCACCCACAGCACCTCCAGACCCCCTCCACCATCCACCCCCCATATATGTCTCCCCCCACACCTGCCCCCCTCCACCCGCAGCATCTGCAGTCCCCCCCTCACCCACCCCTCCCCAACCCATGGCACCCCCGCACCTGACGCGCCTCCGGACACCCTTCCCAACCCGCCGCACCACCCGTACCTGCCCCTCCCCTACCCACGGGGCCTCCAGACCCCCTACCCCACCCCTGGTACCCCCACCCCTTCCCATCCCACAGCACCTACGGAACCCTTCACCCATCCGCAACATCCCCGCAACTGCCCCTCTCCCACCCGTGGCACCCCTGCCACTCCCCCACCTACAGTGCCTCCGGACCCTTCCCCCATCTGCAGCCCCCACTCCTCTGCCCCTCCCCCACCCGCAGCACCTCCTGATCCTTCCCCATCCAGGCCCCCCCCCGCTTCCGCCCCCCCTCCACCCGCAGCATCTACAGACACCCTCCCCCATCCGCAGTCCCCCCCACACCCGCTACATTCTGTACATCGTGCCCTCCAGGTGCTGTTCACGCCGTCGCAAGGGGCTGCACCTCCTTCACCATCGCACGCCCTTTCATTGTGCAATATTTAACCACTAACAAAGAAATGCAGGTAATACTCCATATAATACAAATATTGAACCCCAGAAAGGTATGCAAGGGTTAAGGGGGCGATGAAGCACCTAGTATATATATATATATATATATACACACACACACACCCAGAGCCTCGCAGGGACTAGTAGGGTACAACACAAGCCTAGAGCCGGCTGTATACCATGCCTCTTGTCAGCCTCACATACCCACTCCCCTGTGCCTCCTGTACCTGACACCCCTTTGGTCCACGTCCCTCCACTGTATATCCCAGAGGAGGTCCCTTCCCAGGTGCGGGTGCGGGGGTTAGGAGGGAGTTTATGGGGTGTGAATGTGGGAGACAGTGGGAGTAGGATGTGTGGTGGGGTTAGAGAATTTGGGTGTATGTGGGGTGAACACGGGGACTAGGCTGTGGGGTGTAGAGGATTATGGGGTGTATGTGGGGGAATAGGGTGTGTGACAGGGGTAGAGGGTTATGGGGTGTATTGTATGGGGGGACTGGAGTAGGGTATGTTGGGAGGTAGAGCGCTATGGGATGTATGTGCCCTGCACTCCCGTCCCCCCTGCCACACCGCAGATCGGATCTCTCTTCCGATCCGATCTGCGGTGCTGTGCTCCCCGGCTCCCGTCCTCACTGCAGCAGCAGCTGCGCACAGACAGGACAGCTGAGCTGAGCGACGGCTCAGCTGTCCAATAAAGTATGAATGAAGCAGCCTGCCACTTAGTCATTGGCTGGGCACGCAGGCTGTTTCATTGATACATTATTGGACAGCTGAGCCGTCGCTCAGCTCAGCTGTCCTGTCTGTGCGCAGCTGCTGCTGCAGTGAGGACGGGAGCCGTATCCCCCGGGCCCCCCCCCTTAATCCGGCTCTGGATCAATCACAGAGAGCCATGCAGGGAGTGTGGTGGCCGCCCCTCCCCTCATGTCTCTCCTTCACCGGGGTCCTGAGCCTGTCACTCTCAGTCACAAGCTCCACCCCAAGACTACACAAAGAGTTGCTGCTGCGTAAAGCCTGGTACTGTAAGCTGTTCTATAATGGCTTCTTCATGAGTATCACGGATTAGTGTGTGTGTATACTGTACTGTATGTGTGGTGTATGTACTGTATATCAGGGACGTGCAGTCAGGGGAGGCAGTGCCTCCCCTGTCATTAATGATTAAAATAATATAAAGAAGATACCAATGACACATATTCTGTGTCATAAGTATCTGCTTTATATTAATCTAATCATTATCCCTGCCTAAATGTGTTTGGGAGGCACCGATCATGGTGCCTCCAGTTGTGAATAGGGAAAGGTAAGAGAGGGGGGGGGGGGGCTAGCAATGGGCATTAAAAGCCCATTGAAAATACATGGGAAAGCGGCACCATTAGAGGTGCCGCTTTCATACAGGGTAGTGCTTTCAACCCGTGAAAGCACGCCCCTGTCAGTGAGGCCACAGTGATTGGCCAGCGGATCCGTCACTGGATCTGCTGTCAATCACTGTGTGGGCGCGGCGGAGGTGCGGGCATCGGCGGAGTTGCTAGCGGCGGCGGTGCTTGCGGCGGAGGAGCGGGCGGCAGAGGAGCAGGCGGCGGGAGGCAGCGAAAGTGTGGGCGGTGGTGCAGAGTTTGGCAGCGGAGTGGTACCAATTTAAAAAATGGTGCCTCAGCGTCATTTTTGAAATTTAAGATGGCCACCGCGAGCCAATCACGGCTCGCTACGTAATCGCCCCGCCCCCTCCGGCTAACTTATATAAGTCAGCGCGAGGCAACGGCGCGTCAGTCCGACGGAAGAGGAGGAGCAGAGAAGAGCTCCTGAAGGCAGAAGACGCCGGAAGTCCTGGATGGGCGGCGGCTGTGCAAAAGAGCTTAGCAGCCGCCGCCCGCCAGGTGAAGACTCTGGAAGCCCTGGGTAAGGTGGCGGCCGTGCAAAAGAGCTTAAAGCCCACCGCCTCCCAGGTGAAGACGCCGGAGGAAGACCCTGGAATCCCTGGGGAGGTAGCGGCCGTGCAAAAGAGCTTAAAGGCCGCCGCCCCCAGGTGAAGACACTGACTAATAAACTTTATTTTAAAGATAGTGTGGTGTTTTTATTTTAATATTTTCTTTACAGGTGGACTATAGGTGCCAGCGGGCCATTTATGTCCGGGCATGCTGGCACTTGTGGTTCTCCAAGTGCCAGCAGGCTTGCTGGGACCTGTAGGCCACCTGTACATAACAATATTACTATTCTTTACAGGTGGACTACAGGTGCCAGCGGGCCATTTATGTCCGGGCAAACTGGCACTTGTGGTTCTCCAAGTGCAGCATGCTGGGGCAGGCTTGCTGGGACCTGTAGGCCACCTGGAAAGAACAATATGAACAATCAACCCGGCACCCACCGCCACCAGGGGTGCGGGGCATAGCACTGGGCTATCAGCCCAGTGCTGGTTATTGCTTGGGAGGGAGACCCCATCTTTATTTTTTGGGGTCCCCACTTTTGAGGAATTCCAGCTCTGGGCTGACTTGTTTAGGGGGGGCAGATTAATGTTATAGCATTATCCCCCATGGCTGCTTCTGCCTGGTACTGGTTTTACTAATGTATGGGGGGGGGGGGGGGACACTACACTTTTTCCCCCCACTCTATGGGGGGGGGGGGGGGGGGGTTTAGCTGCTTGTGCCTCCCCAGCCACTGACCTCACCGTACGCCTCTGCTGTATATGCATACCTCCCAACATCTTTATAAAGGGGAAACGTGACCTTATCCCCCATAAGGGAGCGTGGCATATAGAGGAAGGGGCGTGGCTTCACAGGAGTGCCGCAATCACTATTCACGCCCCCGTTTTCGTCACTGAGGGGGCATGCCCAGCGCTGTCCTGTGAATAGATGCTATGCACATGCGCACAGTGCCTATTCACTGTTGCTGTTCACTGATGCACAGTGACAGGAATCTCCCAACTGCTCCCCCCACCACCACGGGACACTATGGCCTGCGAGTGGGACAGTCCAGGGGCGGATTGGTATGGCGGGAGACCGGGCAAGGTCCCGGCCGGCCGGCACATTTGGGTCAGAACAAGGCCGCTCACAGTGATTCTGGGGCCGCCGGCCCGCCGCTACCGCGAACGCACCTTCAGCGGCAGCAGCAGCTTGTGCGCATGCGCAAACGGGTATTATGCCCTTAGTCAAAATGGCCGCGGGAGCGCTACTGCGCATGCGCGCCCGCAGCAGCTCTTCCCAAGGGCCTTTGCGGAGCTCGTCGTGAGTGACGTCTCACGGCTCCGCTTCTAATCTCTCCTCTTCACAGTCACAGTGTGCTGTTCAGCCGGGAAAACTGCATGGGCCGCGCCGGCGGTGGCAGCTTTATAAAAGTAAGCTATTTAACTACAGGCAGCAGTGCAGCACACAGCACTGGAATATACTCAGCTCCTAGAGAGTGACCCTCATAGACTGTATGTGTACGCTGACTGCATTTAGGGATTGTGTGTAATGATAATCCTCCTCATTATAATTATGTATGTGCCAGTGCCTTACAGCTGGGGTGGAGGGTGCTATGTGTGTATGTTGCATCGGATTTGAACATGTAAGGTACCCTGATGTGAGGTCATCCTGCTGCCAGGTGTAGCATGCAGCACTTGCTGGTACTGGGGAGAGAGATCTAGTACAGTGGTTCCCAAGCATTCTCAATCACCTGCATGATCCGCCCTACTATTACAGAACAGGTGCTAGTACCCACTGATCTAGTGGAAACCGAGAGCATGGATTATGATTTGTATGTGGAAGAAGTTTTCTGTCTATTTTCTATGACCCCCCCGCCTCATAGAGTAACTGCCGCTTTCTGTGTAATTACGGTGTAGTAGTTGGGACACGCTCATGCATGTATGTAAAAGGGGAGGATCTCATCCTAAAATAGCTTACGTTCTGTAAGTGTATAAAAAAAAAAGATATTTTTTTTTATGCTCCATCTGTGTTAAGGGTTTTGAGCAGTGGTGTGCAGTGAGGTCAGTGGCTGGTGAGGCACTACAGCCATAATGTCCGCCGGATCCTGCCGATGACCCCTACCGCCGCCGAGCCAATGCCCGCTACTGCCTCTGAGCTGATGCCCGCTGCCACCGCCAATGGCTTACAAACTTGGCCACCATCAACTGACCCAGCCCTCCGCTACTAATTTGCATCTCAGTCCGATGCCGCCAATGCCCACTGCCTGCCTGCTCATCATACTTGTGATATATTGTACATTTTTATCGAAAATAAAAATAAAAATTTGTGTTTGGGACTGGGAAGAGAGTGGGAGGAGGACATGTGTGCAATTTTGTTGTCCAGGGCTTCCATTAACTTAATGGAGAAGGGTCTGAATGGGTTAAAAAATTTAAAAAAAAAAATGCGTGAGGTCCCCCCTCCTAAGTATAACCAGCCTCGGGCTCTTTGAGCCGGTCCTGGTTGTTTAAATACTGGGAAAAAATTGGACAGGGGTTCCCCGTATTTAGACAACCAGCACCGGGCTCTTAGTCCGGTCCTGGTTCCAAAAATACGGGGGACAAAAGATGTAGGGGTCCCCC
This sequence comes from Pseudophryne corroboree, assembly GCF_028390025.1. NCBI lineage: Eukaryota > Metazoa > Chordata > Amphibia > Anura > Myobatrachidae > Pseudophryne > Pseudophryne corroboree. Next base: position 769,277,973 of record NC_086448.1, read on the forward strand.
GTATTTTTAAAACCAGCACCGGGCTCCACTAGCCAGGGATATAATGCCACAGCCAGGGGACACATTTATGTAGGTCCCTGCGGCCGTGGCATTACCCCCCCAACTAGTCACCCCTGGCCGGGGTTCCCTGGAGGAGTGGGGATCCCTTAAATCAAGGGGTCCCCCTCCAGGCACCCAAGGGCCAGGGGTGAAGCCCGAGGCTGTCCCCAGCACCCCTGGGCGGTGGGTGCCGGGCTGATAGCCATAAGTGTGTAAAAAAAGAATATTGTTTTTTGTTGTGGAACTACAAGGCCCAGCAAGCCTCCCCCGCTTGCTGGTACTTGGAGAACCTCATGTACCAGCATGTGGGGAAATAACGGGCCCGCTGGTACCTGTAGTTCTACAACAACAAAAATACCCAAATAAAAACACAACACACACACAGTGAAAGTAAAAATGTATTAAAACACACTTACACACTCACACATACTTACCTACATCCAACGCTGAGATTCACGTCCACTTGTCCAGTAGAATCCAATAGGGGTACCTGTAAAAATGAGAGAGATTACTTACCTACATCCCACGCCGGTCACGTCCACTTGTCCAGTAGAATCCAATAGGGCCGGTACCTGTAAAAATAAACATTAAACTTACAAACAAAGTAATCCACAGGAGGGAGGGAGGGGGGGGGGGGGGGAGAGAGAGAGAAATTAATGAATATTATGCACTCGCTGACGCGGGAAATGTTAGCACAGACAGGGGAGAGTGCTGCTGCTGGCTGGGAGGATGGAGCAGGCGCCCCCAATAGTTGTGACCCCTCTAGCTGTGCCCCTAGTAGCAGTGCCTGAGTAGTTGTGCCCGCTGTCGCTGTGCCCCCTGTCGCTGTGCCCCGAGTAGTTGTGACCCCTGTAGCTTTGCCCCCAGTAGCAGTGCCCCCAGTAGTTGTGACCCCTGTAATTGTGCCCCCAGTCGCTGAGCCCCCAGTCGCTGTGCCCCGAGTAGCAGTGCTCCCAGTCGCTGTGCCCCGTCGCTGTGCCCCTTGTAGCAGTGCCCCTGTAGTTGTGCCCCCAGTCGCTGTGCCTCGAGTAGCAGTGCCCAGAGAAGCAGTACCCCCAGTCGCTGTGCCCCCAGTCGCTGTGCCCCCTGTAGCTGTGCCCCCTGTAGTTGTGCCCCTTGTGGCTGTGCCCCCAGTAGTTGTGACCCCTGTAATTGTGCCCCCAGTCGCTGTGCCCCGAGCAGCAGTGCCCCCAGTCGCTGTGCCCCCTGTAGCTGTGCCCCTTGTAGTTGTGCCCCCAGTCGCTGTGCCCCTTGTAGTTGTGCCCCCAGTCACTGTGTCCCTTGTAGCTCTGCCCCCAGTAGTTGTGACCCCTGTAGCTTTGCCCCCAGTAGCTGTGCCCCTTGTGGCTGTGCCCCCAGTAGTTGTGACCCCTGTAATTGTGCCCCCAGTCGCTGTGCCCCCAGTCTCAGTGCCCCGAGTAGCAGTGCCCCCAGTCGCTGTGCCCCCTGTAGCTGTGCCCCCTGTAGTTGTGCCCCTTGTGGCTGTGCCCCCAGTAGTTGTGACCCCTGTAATTGTGCCCCCAGTCGCTGTGCCTCCAGTCGCTGTGCCCCGAGTAGCAGTGCTCCCAGTCGCTGTACCCCGTCGCTGTGCCCCTTGTAGCAGTGCCCCCAGTAGTTGTGACCCCTGTAATTGTGCCCCCAGTCGCTGTGCCCCCAGTCGCTGTGCCCCGAGTAGCAGTGCCCCCAGTCGCTGTGCCCCCTGTAGTTGTGCCCCCAGTCACTGTGCCCCTTGTAGCTCTGCCCCCAATAGCTATGCCCCCAGTCACTGTGCCCATTGTAGTTATCCCCCAGTCGCTGTGCCCCTTGTAGTTGTGCTCCCAGTCGCTATGCCCCCTGTAGTTGTGCCCCAAGTCACTGTGCTCTTTGTAGCAGTACCCCTTGTGGCTGTGCCCCAAAGCCCAAACACATAAAAAAAACCACACACACACACACATACTTACCGCTCCAAAAACAGATAGTAGAACCTAAGTTTATCTAAATCTGTCTCTGTTAAGGGCCCATGAAGCTCCGATTTAGAGAAACTTTATTTCAGACTGTAGTTTGAAAGCTTTTTTTAAGCAACCCCACTGATGTCTGTGTGCTGACATGTTACAGTAATATAGTACATCTTAATGGAAGTCTGACTCTGGGGGTTTATGATTTGTTTAGGGGTTGGGTTTCAGTACTGTTTCAGCTGTTGAGTTTTACGGCTTGTTAGCCGGGGTTTGCCTTGTTTGTGTGAGCTGGTATGAATCTCACCACTATCTGTGTATTTCCTTCTCTCGAAGTATGTTGACTCCTCGGGCACAGTTTCTAGACTGAGTCTAGTAGGAGGGGCACAGAGGGAGGAGCCAGCCCACACTATTAAACTCTTAAAGTGCCAATGGCTCCTGGTGGACCCGTCTATACCCCATGGTACTAATATGGACCCCAGTATCCTCTACGGACTACGAGAAAAGGATTTACCAGTAGGTAACCAAAATCCTATTTTCTGCAAAGCAATATCAGATTTGCTGGAAGAATAAATGTTTTATAAAATGCTCTTTTTAAGTTGGTTTAAAGTCTAAATTCCCACGTAAAATGTAGTCAACCTCAAATGAACATACTAAAATGTTTTTTGGAGTGCAGGAGGAAGCTACTCCAAATCGTGTAGACTCCAAGTGAGGAGCTTAGCGATTATCGGCAGGCACAGAGCAAAGTCAGCAGGCCAGGAGTAGAACAAACAAATCTCTTGCTGGAGAACAAGGCCTATTATAATATTTCCTTCCTTCTCAACCAGTAAAGGTATTTTCATATATATAAGTAATTGGCTATGGTATAAATGTATTAAATATGGAGACAGCTGGTGGCTTATTATTATTATTATTATTATCTTTTATTTATATGGCACTACAAGTGTTCCACAGCACCTTACACTGGGGGTGATTCAGACCTGATCGCTGCTGTGCGTTTCGCACAGCGGGCGATCAGGTCATAACTGCGCATTCATATGCATCGCAATGCACACGCATGTCGGACAACAACAACGTGCATCGCCGGTCAGGACAGGATGGTGCGAACATTCTGATCGCACGGGCGTTCGCAAGGTGAATGACAGGAAGAGGCCGTTTGTGGGTGGTAACTGACCGTTTACTGGGAGTGTCCGGAAAAACGCAGGCGAGTCCAAGCATTTTCTGGGAGGGTGTGTCACGTCAGCTCCGGCCCCGATCAGCCTGTTCTCATCGCACTGGAAGAGTAAGTCCTGGGCTGCGCAAACAGTGGATTTTAGCAGCTCTGCATACACATAGGATCGCACACTTGCACGGCAAATTTACTCTCCCCCTGGGGGTGGCGACTATCTGAATGCAGGACAGCAAAGTTAGCAGCCCAGCGATCCGGTCTGATTCACCCCCAAAGTACACAAACAAATGAGCAAGACAAGAAAACTGTGACTAACAGTACAAGACAATGTAGGACAAGTACATGGTGTATAAACATTGTTGCCAGCAGTCATCAGAATCAGCTTTATTGGCCAGGTATACTTGCGTATACTAGGAACTTGTCTTCGGTTTGCTATACAACAGCCAAGTAGGTAACAGATAAGCAGGTGGTGGGGGGCAACTAAAGTCATACACATAGGTATACCGTAGGGACACAAGTGAGTTACATGTACGTCTGGTCAGTCATAACACGTCATAACACTCAAATAAGCAGCAGTGCATCAGTAACCAAGGGTTAGGTGCTGTTGTAGGGAGAATGGCGTAGATTATACTAAAAGTACCCTAAGGGAAGGAGAATCACATGAGGGAAGAGGACACTGCTCATAAGAGTTTACATTCTGTAGGGGAGGGGCAGACAGACAGAGGTGACACAGATGGGTTAGACAGTGAGCATGGAACAGAGGGTTAGGATGAGAGCTGGTTTGGTTTAATGATGAAGGGTTTCTTGAGAGCCCATCTGAAGCTTTGTAAAGAGGTGAAGAGTCTGATAGGGAGAGGTAGAGAGATTTCCAGAGATAGGGAGCAGCATATGCAAAATATTGGAGGCGGCAATGAGAGGAAGTAATCAAATGGCAGGAGAGTCGGCATGCATTTGTGGAGTGAAGAGGGTGGGCGGTAGTGTGAAGATCATATGTATGTAACAGATCTCTACATTTTCTATTATTATCAGGAATTGTACATCCTCTTTGATGACCTGTTTGCAGTGTGCTGGGGGGAATTTTGCTTTATCTTGATACTGAGTAATACTCTCGGGGGGGATGACTTGGGCTTGTTTTAGAATTCAGTGTTGCCTTTTTTCCTTTATACAGTTGCCAACTAAACTGACCGTGAAGTGTCAGCGATTCAGTGGCAATGGTGAGTCTACTGAATATTTACTTTTTTCAGAATAAATTGCTGTGCACATGGTTCAGCACACAGTTTTGTACTGTACATGTAACACGAACATAGATGTCTCAAAACTACATCTCTTTAACATCTATGTTCATCCTGTCCGTAAGCTATGTGAAGGCAGCCATATGCACAAACATAGCCAGATTAAGGGGGGGATGCAGGGCATACTGTACCCTGGGACCCCCTTTGTAAGGGGGCCCTGCCAGCCAGAGCACACAGACATCACTAGCTTTCCCTCTTAAGCAGCAGCAGAACCAGCAGCCAGAATGTGAGCAGGACAGTAAGCTGTGAAGGCATAGACACAGAAGTATCACGTTTCATGAGCCACCGATTGAGCTTTCCGACCAGTGGACAGATAGGAGGATGGAGAGAGCTGTAAGTGACACAGGGATCCCAGCTTATCCTCTTCCCTACTTAGGTGTCTGAGTCTTGTGTAAACTGTTATGCAACTAAACCATTTGAGTCTAGAGATAGAGATATACAGAGAAAGTCCTCCAGAGTCCTGTCCCAGTGTGTAAGTAGTACAGAGGTTGTTTGCTATTCTTGTATGTGACAAGATAAATTATTTTATTTTTCTAAGTGTATTTTAAGGTTAAGTTGTCTGAAAATTGTATATAGTAGTTGTCTTTCAATTAGGTGAAGCTATAAAAAGTACCCAGCCATTATTAAACTATTAGTTTAAAACAATGTATCACAGGGAAGTTTGACTGGCATTCTCAGGACACTCCCAGCCCCTGTAGCCCTCTATCCAGCCCATCAGATATATCTCATGGTACAATTGTATGCCGTACGATATATTGCATGCAATGTATAGCGGCTTCATCAATCGCATGCTATATATCTTATGCAAAAATAGCACAAAAGTACCAAATCGTATGGAATCACTCCCGGGAAGGTCCCGGGGGAGTTCAAAGGAAATTACATCCGAATTCAGCCTCAGACATATCGTTGTAGTGTATGACAGCATTTTAGATGGCCTATTGTAGCTACCTTGTCCTTTTGCCAAAATTAATCTGCTGCTTTATTTACACACACTTATAGGATAGTATGCACCTTATAGTAAATTATTAAATATTGAATGTTCATTGTATAAAAAAATTATTTAAAACATTTCTTCAAAGGAATCAAAGAAAGTTAAAGGGGGAGCAGAAAAAGAACGAGAAAAAAAAAGAAGGAAGTTGCTAGAAGCTGCTAGTCAGTGTGTTAAGTTGGATCGTTTTACTGTAAAACAACCTAGCGCTACTCAGTCTGTTCCGTCAGTAGAAGTGGAATGTGTACAGCCAGGTGAGCTACAGCCGTCAACTGGCCCTGTTGCTGCTTCATTGCTTGAACATTCTGAATCTGAAACACCAAGTAGCTCCGCATCTCTGTTAGATATCTATGTGCATCCTGATAAACCTGGCCACTCAACAGTTCATAGTGATATTATGTTATCTGTAGGCTCTGCTGAGCCTGTAATGGGGAGCGGGGAGAAAGTTAAAAGTTCTGCCATGGCAGTAGAATGTGTAGGTAGTGTGGAAGATGTTGAGGCTGTCTGTAATCTTTTTGCAAGACCACGGGTAGGTGAGAGGCCATTCTTTTTTGAAAAACATCCTATTCAACCATTTGACAGCTCTGATTTGCCATTTGCAGCTAAGAAAGTGTTTAAAAGAAAAGATGGCTCACAACGTTTTTGGGTTACTTATGACAAAACTTCAAATGCTCTGTATTGTTCTGTATGTTTAGCATATAGCAAAGATACAGAAAGCAATGCGTTCATTCTAGGTATGAAGTCTTGGACACATGTTTATCAAAGAATTGATGAACATGAAAACTCTAAGCATCACAATAAATGTGCTGAGGCCCATATGTATACTGTAATGCACAAAGATGTTGGAGAGCTGGTATTCTCTGTACAGAAAAAGAAACATAGAGAAGAGGTCATAGGTAACAGACAAGTTGTGGAACGAGTGATTGATGTCATTAAGCTTATAGGTAAACGAGGTTTGAGCTACCGTGGTAAGACTGCAGAAGCCGCGTATACCTTAGATGATCCTGTTTTAGATAATGGTAACTTTCTAGAGCTAATTATTCTGCTTAGCAAGTGTGACCCACTGCTGAAAACCCATCTAGATAAGGTTATTAAAAGCAGTCAAAAGGCACGTGCTGCAGGCAGCAAAGGCAGAGGAAATCTTGTGACATTTCTATCAAAGACCACAGTGAACCAGATCATAGTTACTGTTTCAACTTTAATCAAACAGTTTATCTCTAATGAAGTCCAAGAAGCTGGAATGTATTCTGTACAGTTAGACACTACCCAGGACATTTCTGTGAAGGACCAGTGTTCTGTGATTATTCGTTACGTCACTGATCAAGTACATGAGCGACTTCTGTCTTTAGTCAGCTGCACAGATTCTTCTGGGAAGGGATTTTTGGAATTGTTTAAAAAAGTCCTTGGAGAAAATGGATTAGATATTAAGAAGTGTGTGGCAAATGTGACAGATGGTGCAGCAAATATACAGGGCACATACAAGGGTTTTTCAGCTTGGCTAGGCAAAGAGTCGCCAAATCAAGTTCACATTTGGTGTTACAGTCATGTTTTAAACCTAGTCATTGGTGATGCAACTCGTTCCCCCTTAGCTGCTGCATCATTCTTCTCCTTGCTTAATGCAGTTGGTGCCTTTTTTAGGGAATCCTATCTCCGTATGGACATACTAGAAAGCTTCATGACTGATAAAAGTGGAAACCAAATGCGATTACAGACCATAGGCCAGACACGATGGTGGGCTAAAGATGCAGCTTTATCCAAAATTTTTGGTTCCTATAAAAACATAGAAAAAGCACTCTTTGTGGATGTCATACTAGCCTTGACCAAAGTTGAGGAGTCAGAGAAATTTCACCTGATCTACGTGCCAAAGCCAAAACACAAAAAGAAGCCCTGTTAAAATATGAAACCATCATGACTGCATTTATGTATTTACGAATATTTCAAATTACAACACCCTTATCTAAGTATTTGCAAACAAGTGGCCTTGATTTGTTGAAGGCTCAACAAATGGTTACCTCTTCTCTAGAGCAACTGGTAGTGATTCAGCGAGACCTTGCTAATATCAAACTTGTTGTTGACAACTTTATCACACACGTAAAAGAAGAACTAGTTAGACGATTACCTGAAAACATAATAGAAGTTCAGGAGGATTTCCCTGAGAAGAGAATCCGAAAGAAAAAAAGGATGCCTGGAGAACAGATTCCAGATGATGTCATTACTGATCCTCTGAAGGATTTTGAGGTTGGCATTTACAACAGGGTCTTAGATGCAGCAATTGAAAGCCTGAAAAGCAGGTTTGCGAAGAATAGTGCAATTTACAGAGATCTAGCTTGTTTATCTCCTACACAGTTTGATGAAGTGAAAGTGCATTTGCCAGACGATGCCTTGGAGAAACTGGGAGATATTCTGACACAATATGATGAGGAAGCAACCAAAGCCAATCTGCAGTTAGAATTAGTTAGTTTAGCTAAAAACTGGGATCGATTAAAACTTACGCTACCAGAAGAGTATTGTCTCACCAGGCTTGATGAGGAGGTAGATGAAATTGAAGAACTGTCATCCACACATAGATCTGAAGTTACTTCTGATCAGCAACAGGTAAATTGCAGGAGATGCCTAAACTGTGCTATATGTGTATATGACACTCTGAAACGCTACAGTTTATACTCACTGGCCTACAAGAATATAGGCCTAGCTTATAAATACTTGCTAACACTCTCGGCAACACAGGTAGCTTGTGAGAGATCTTTTTCAACATTAAAAGTAGTTAAAAACAGGCTACGGTCCACTCTTGGAGCAACACATTTGGAAGCTTTTATGCTGATGGCTGTTGAGAGAGATGTTTTGATGAACAATGTGGACAGTGAAACTGTCATTGACAAATTGGCTTCCCAGAGTGCATTATTACGAAAAGAATTGTTTTTGGATTGAGCTAATGGAGACCAGGAGGTATATATTTTTGTTGGCTGTTCTTCATTGGTTTCTAAATCCGCTGCTTAGTAAATACAGGATTATAATTCTGAAACATTGCTGGTTAGCCGATGTTCAATTGTATTCTAATGCCGGGATACGCACATTTTTCTGTCAATTTGGGTTTCATTAAATCTATGGCATATAATCACACAAATAAATTGCCTAAAGCCAAAAGCGATGCATAGTAAATATACCCCTAGGTAAGACTTGTTTCTTTAATTTGCTACTAAAAGGCTGAAAATGGGTTGGGTTTTCATTTTTTGGCACTTTTTTTTATTAAAAATATTGCTGTTTTGAGGTTTAAAATAGTAATTTTTTGTTGATTTTAGTTACTATGCACAGTGTTTACATTTTTCTGCACTTTATTGGTATTTTAATATTGCTGTTTTGAAGTTTGAAATGTTTGTTTTTTATTACTATGCACAGTGCGTTTTCAGTAATTACCAACTGTTATTTATATATTGTTATGCGTTATGTTTAACCTACATGCAAATAAATTATTTTATCTGATATCCATGTCTGGGCAATAATTATAAGAAATATAGTGTTGATGTAGATCAGAATAGCTATTGATAAAGATTATTGTGTACAGTTTGTACCACTGATGCACCCTACATGGGGGAACACATATGTATACCATCAGATTCCAGGAAAACAAACAGTGGAAGTTTCACTTTTGACAAAGCTTTTGCTTCTGAGAAGAGAGCATCCTGCCTTGTCACCAGGCCCCGCCCCTCAACAGACTCCTCCCCTCAGCAGACTCCACCCGCATTAGGGCTGCTTTGAGAAATTTCCCGGGCTGATTTTCCAACCCAATCCGCCCCTGGGACAGTCCCAGAAAAATGGGTCTGTCCCACGAAAATATCGGCACAGTTGGGAGGTATGGTATATGTACTGTGTGTACTGTATGTGTGTGTATTGCGTATATCAGTGGCATGCGATGAGGTCAGTGGCTGGTGAGGCATTACAGCCATAATGTCTGTCGAATCCTGCCGATGACCTCTACCGCCGCCGAGCCAATGCCCGCTACTGCCCCTGAGCCGATGCCCGCTGCCACTGCCAATGGCTTACATTCTCGCCCACCATCAACTGACCCAGGCCTCCGCCACTAATTTGCATCTCAGTCCAATGCCGCCAATGCCGGCCGCCTGCCTGCTCATCATACTTGTGATATATTGTATATTTTTATAGAAAAATAAATAAAAATTAATGTTTGGGACTGGGAATGGAGTGGGAGGAGGTCATGAATGCAATTTTGTTGTCCAGGGATTCCATTAACTTAATGGAAAAGGGTTTGAATGGGTTAAAAAATGTAAAAAAAAAATATGTGTGAGGTCCCCCCTCCTAAGTATAACCAGCCTTGAGCCGGTCCTGGTTGTTTAAATACTGTGGAAAATATTGGACAGGGGTATTTAGACAACCAGCACCGGGCTCTTAGACCAGTCCTGGTTCCAAAAATACGGGGGACAAAAGATGTAGGGGTCCCCCGTATTTTTAAAACCAGAACCGGGCTCCACTAGCCAGGGACATAATGCCACAGCCGGGGACACATTTATGTAGGTCCCTGTGGTTGCGGCATTACCCCCCCAACTAGTCACTCCTGGCTGGGGTTCCCTGGAGGAGTGGGGACCCCTTAAGTCAAGGGGTCACCCCCCCTCCAGGCACCCAAGGGCCAGGGGTGAAGCCCGAGGCTGTCCCCAGCACCCCTGGGTGGTGGGTGCCAGGCTGACAGCCATAAGTGTGTAAAAAAAAAAGAATATTGTTTTTTGTTGTGGAACTACAAGGCCCAGCAAGCCTCCCCCACTTGCTGGTACTTGGAGAACCTCAAGTACCAGCATGCGGGGAAATAACGGGCCCGCTGGTACCTGTAGTTCTACAACAACAAAAATACCCAAATAAAAACACAACACACACACCTTGAAAATAAAAATGTATTAAAACACACTTACACACTCACACATACTTACCTACATCCCACGCCGATAACGTCCACTTGTCCAGTAGAATCCAATAGGGGTACCTGTAAAAATGAAAATAAATACTTACAAACTTCGTTCTTGAAGCAATACACAGGGGGGGGGGGGGGAGAGAGAGAGAGAGAGAAACTTAGAAGATGCAAGCCCCCCTGTAGCAGATCAGGGTGTAGAATAAGCCCGGCTCGCTCAGTCACTGACAGCAGAGCCGCCTTGCTTAGTAACGAGACGCCTGGCAACATTAGTCTGAGCACCCCGGCACCGCATCGGGGATCACAAGATGCCACCCAAGAAGAAGAAGCGGAAGGGGAGCGCCGCCACCAGGATGGAGGGGAAACCGGGGCTACCTGCTGCAGATCCAGGATCTAGAGGGCCAGGTGGAGAGGTGAGCACCCTGTCCAAGGAGAGAGAGAGAGAGAGAGAGAGAGAGAGAGAGAGAGAGAGGAAAGTGGAGAGAAGGGGGGAAGAGGGAGGAGAGGGGGATATCTGAGTGGCAATACCCACACTACAGTATTCAGGGATCTGCAGACAAGTACAAGGAGGGTTGACCATCGGTCTATCACTGTCAGTCATGTATAGCGCTTTCACTTCAGTACAAACCAGTATATGACTCCAAGATCCAGCATTTCCATACAGTAGACAGATAATGTAAATGCACATATTACAACAACTATAGAGACATGGCTACTATGAAGTCACACGGAGAGCAGCACTAGCCACAAGGTAGGAAGAAAGTGCAATTAGATGATCCACGGCTGCTTACTGTATACAATGTCTGCTGGTCTCAGGAGAGGGGACAGGCAGGAAATAATCTGTACCCCGTACAGGGTGATTGATGATCAGGGAGAACTCTGGCCGCCCCCAGTACAACATTCGCCGCACTCACCCCTCAATCCCGCTTCAGGGCCGTCACTGCTGTAGCTCCAACGCCAGTCACAGCCGCTGGGTCCCGCCGCCACTTTCGCCTCCAGTGTCGCGTGTGGGTGATTGGACAGCGGATCCCGCACTGTATCCGCTGTCCAATCACTGGTGCCTCGCTGACATGGGGGTGGTGTCCCTGTCAGCGAGGCACTTGGATTAGTGCCGCTTTCCCTATCTTTTTTTCATGGGCTTTTACAGCCCAGTGCTTGGCCCCGCCCCCTCGCTCTGCCCCCGTTCCCATTATCTATGGGAGGCACTGCTATCAGTGCCTCCCAAAGTAATTTAAACACATACAATTATTACAGTTAAATAAAGAAGATACTTATGACACAGACTACAGTATGTGTCATAAGTATCTTTTTGTATGATTTCAATACTTAATCACAGGGGATGCACTGCCTCCCCTGAGTGCACGTCCCTGGCATATATGTGTGTGTGTGTGTGTGTGTGTGTGTGTGTGTGTGTGTGTGTGTGTGTGTGTATATGTGGTGGTGGTGTGTGTACTGTATATATGCTGTGTGTACAGTATGTGTGTAGTGTGTACTGTGTGTAACTGTGGTGGTGGTGGTGGTGGTGGTGGTGGTGGTGTGTGTGTGTGTGTGTGTGTGTGTGTGTGTGTGTGTGTGTGTGTGTGTGTACTGTATGTGTGTGTAGTGTGTACTATGTGTGTGTGTGTAATGTGGTGGTGGGTGTGCGCACTATGGGGGTAATTCCAAGTTGATCGCAGCAGGAAATTTTTTAGCAGTTGGGCAAAACCATGTGCACTGCAGGGGAGGCAGATATAACATGTGCAGAGAGAGTTAGATTTGGGTGGGGTGTGTTCAATCTGAAATCTAAATTGCAGTGTAAAAATAAAGCAGCCAGTATTTACCCTGCACAGAAACAAAATAACCCACCCAAATCTAACTCTCTATGCAAATGTTATATCTGCCCCCCCTGCAGTGAACATGGTTTTGCCCAACTGTTAAAAAATGTCCTGCTGCGATCAACTTGGAATTACCCCCTATGTGTGTGTATATGTGGTAGTGGTGGTGGTGTGTGTCTATGTCATAGTGATGTCATAGTGCAGCTGATTGTGATGTCATAATGATGTCATAATGCAGCTGATGGGTATAGAACAGGCAGCTGGCTGCTTCCTGGCTCATATCTGATATTGCTGGACTAGTGCCAACACACAGATAATTTTCTTACGCTTTTCTGATATTAGAATCGAGAGATGAATACTGAACAGAAGAACGCTATAGACCATCAGGTGACTGTGGCTCTGCGCATCCGTCCATTTAATTTGATGGAGACTAAGAATCGAGCCCAGTGCATCACACACCAACTTGGTCCGCAGACGCTGCTACTGAAGGACCCTGGCGAGGATCCTTATGACGTACTGCGCTCGAGCAGGACAAGAGAAACAACATTCACCTTTAACCACGTGTTCGATCAGGCAGCTACTCAGGAAAATGTATATGATTCCACGATGAAGAACATAGTGGATGACATCCTAGCTGGGTACAATGCTGCCATATTCGCCTACGGCCCAACAGGCACAGGGAAGACCTATACTATGATGGGTAAGCCTCGCGAGCCCGGAGTGATTTATCGCACCCTGAAGGACCTGTATAAGACGATTGAGGAGACCGGAAGGAGAGATAATTTCTCTGTATCATTGTCATATGCTGAGATCTACAATGAAACAATCCGGGACCTATTAAGACCGTCTTCTGGATCTTTGGCCCTCAGAGAGGATCCTTATGGTAACACCAAAATACTAGGGATTACTGCGTTCTCCCCTAGCACTCCTGAGGAGGCCATGAATCTGCTGAAGATGGGAAACAAAAGGCGCTCTGAAACAACAACAGCAGCTAATAAGACCTCATCACGCTCCCATGCCATATTACAAATCACCGTAAAACAAACAGGCAGTGATGGGGTTAGCACAGGCCGCCTGTACATGGTGGACCTGGCAGGATCAGAGCGAGCAAGCCAGACTACCAACAGCGGCAAGACCATGAAAGAAGGAGGTTACATCAACCGCTCCCTCCTCGCCCTCAAGAAGTGCATCATGGCACTGCGCGAGAAACCAGGCAGCCATATAAACTATCGGGACAGTAAACTGACCTGGCTGCTAAAGGGCGCACTGAGCGGGAAAAGCAGAATGGTTATGATTGCACACGTCAGCCCTGCAGATAGTGCCTTTGAAGAGTCACGCAGCACAATGACCTATGGGAGCAAGGCCAAATTCATCCAGACACGGGTGGAGAGAAACAGTGTCCCCCATGGTACTGCTGAGAGGGGCAGGGGGGACAAAGTGCTGCAGAAAGACATGCAGTTTATTATGAGACGCACTATGGCACCGCTGATGAATTTGCCCCGTGTAGTCCCTATGGCAAAGAATTTACAGTCTGCACATGAGATCAGTGCTACAGCTCGTGCCAGTGCAAATTCTTACACATATCTAGAATTAGCACGTAGATGGCTGTAGAAACACCACTTGGGCCGGTAGAAACACCACTTGGGCCGGCAGGAACACCACTTGGGCCGGCAAGAACACCGTGGTGGTAAAGGTGATTATAAAAAAAAAAAATGAGAGCTGGGGATTAGGGCTACTGGCGACACCCCAAGAAAAGAAAAAACGACACTGGGCAGCCACCTCATTGGTGTGTTGGAAGAGCTGCTAATTATTTGTAAAATATTGACAGTTCCATCTAACTCCTTGATACGTTAATAACTTTAACATTTAAACCTGGGCAATGTCGGGTACAGATGGAGCCGCGCTCATCTGAGGCGGCTCCATCGCAGGCGCGCACTCCCGGCGTGACTGGGCGATACGTCCGCCTGGTCACTCCTGGAGTGCACAGAGACGCTCCCATTGTGAGAGTCTCTATTCGGGCGCATGGACTGAAACGCTCTCCATTCAAGTGAACGGGATGCGTCGCCGTCATGCGCGCCCGGCCGGGTGGAGACGTTGTCAGCGATAGGAGCGCCCCTAGTTACAGACGGAACCGCGACTAGCATGGCTCCATCTGTACTTCAGCTGCTTATACATCATTTGTGATGTTCCTGGTTTCAGTTCATTATGTGTCACAATGACATTTTCTTGCATCCTTATGTATTGTATTCTTGTTTTGTGGCATGGGGGCATATTCATTATGAAAAAAACTGAGAAATAAGAATTTTTAGTTTTTAATTCTCACCCTCACATTTCACAATTTTTGATCATGATTCCCTTATAAAAATATCACTTCCGAAAAACTGCTATTTTTGCGAAGCAGCTTTTCGGGAAAATAAGATGATATTTATCACCCTGCAGCTGAGGTGTCTGTATGGACTTCCTCACACTGCGCATGCCACCACCGGCATCCGTAGCGCCTGCCCCCCCCCCCCCCCCGCCACTAATCCAGCAGCTGTAACTACATAGGCCACCCCCAGCAGCCGTTGTATGTCACCCATGTGCAGATTCCCCCACTTCCCCCACATACTCTTACAGGTTGTCCCCCACCCTGCTTGACCCCAACATAACATTATGCCGGCAATTGTGTAATATTAATAAAAACCACTGTGTGTGTACTATGTGTGTGTATATGGTGGTGGTGGTGGTGGTGGTGGTGGTGGTGGCGGTGGGGTGTGTGTGTGTGTGTGTGTGTGTGTGTGTGTGTGTGTGTGTGTGTGTGTGTGTGTACTGCATGCTTGTGTAGTGTCAGGGGCATATTGGAATGCTGGGAAACCAGGCCGGTCCATGCTGGTCCACTACCGTTGTCTCATCAGTGGCCGGCCGTCACCCCTCCGCTGGGCCGGCTGCCACGATCGGAGCCCAGCTCAGATTTGGCAGCATGAACTAACAGCTTCACCACGCATGCACAGAAACACATTGAAGCCAAATAAAAATGGCTGATGGGGGAGCTGCTGCACATTCCCAGCCTTAGCAACTCCTTCCATGAGCCTTTGCGGAAGCCATCAGTCACCACTGTTATAGTGGTGTTACAGGAATGGTGTTACAGTGGTGTTATAGAGTGGTGTTACAGTAGTGGTTAGGAGTGGTGTTATAGTGGTGTTATAGAGTGGCGTTACCGTAGTGGTTAGGAGTGGTGTTATAGAGTGGTGTTATAGAGTGGCGTTACAGTAGTGGTTAGGAGTGGTGTTATAGTGGTGTTATAGAGTGGCGTTACCGTAGTGGTTAGGAGTGGTGTTATAGAGTGGTGTTATAGAGTGGCGTTACAGTAGTGGTTAGGAGTGGTGTTATAGAGTGGCGTTCCAGTGGGGTTTAGGAGTGGTGTTATAGAGTGGCATTACAGTAGTGGTTAGGAGTGGTGTTATAGAGTGGCGTTCCAGTGGGGTTTAGGAGTGGTGTTATAGAGTGGCATTACAGTAGTGGTTAGGAGTGGTGTTATAGAGTGGCGTTCCAGTGGGGGTTAGGAGTGGTGTTACAGAGTGGCATTACAGTAGTGGTTAGGTGTAGTGTTATAGTGGTGTTATAGAGTGGCGTTACAGTAGTGGTTAGGAGTGGCGTTATAGAGTGGTGTTATTGAGTGGCGTTACAGGAGTGGTTAGGAGTGGTGTTATAGAGTAGCGTTCCAGTGGGGGTTAGGAGTGGTGTTATAATGGTGTTAAAGAGTTGTGTTATTGTGCTGTTACAGGAGTAAATATTGCGAACAAAAATCAACGAGTCTGGAGCTACCAATAATGTGGCATATAGCAGTACTAACTTGCCCGGACTCGTGAAGGCGAGCATGTTGAATTGATCCCCAGGTGTTCCTCAGAAAGTGCCTCAAGATTATGCAACCCATACATTTGAAATGAAACCTGGGACACTCATATGACCAGAATGCTCAGGCCATAAAATTCCAAAGAAAGTGGAAAACGGGAAGCCTCACTCATCATGTCAGCAGTCCTCATGAGGCTATTTTGTGGCCTCATGAATGCCACAAAATGGCTTCTTCACATGTGGATAGGTTCCTGGCGCTTCTTCAGTGACTATTTGCTCATATTCACAGGGAGTGTTTTTAATCTGAATTAGGGAGGCCAATCCCAGAACGTATTTTCAATCTCGGGACGCGGGATTGAAAAACGGTCAATCCTGGGATTCCTGGGATACCCGGGATTTGTTAGGGTTAAAAAAATAATCATACTTAGCCTCCTTAGGTCTGGCCGTTGGCGGGTCCGGGCGGCAGGCGGTGGTGCTTTCAGCGGTTTTGGGCAACAGGCGGCGGTTTCGGCAGGCGGAGAGTATCGGCGGTAGGAGGCGGGTGCGGGCATTCCGGGACATCGCGAGGCTTGCGTTGTGCTGCACACCATGACCTCTAACACCATGTCACGCTGCGCAGTGCATACAGCCGCACAGCTGGGAGCAATCGGAGCCAGGCTGCATCTGAGCCATGTGCTGAACAGGCTCAATCGCTGCCCAGTATTCAAAACAAGCTTTGGCCCAAATTCCAGGATTGCAAACTCCAATCCCGGAAATCAATCCCTGACAATTTTAGGCCAAAATCCCGGGATCCTGCCTATCCCGGGATTGGCCACAATAGTCTCAATGGAAATTGCGTTGGAGGTATTCAGTTAGCAGGGGAATACTCCACATGTGAGTCCCCGCAATTGGAACGAAGTCCACCTAAAAAAATACACAAAATCGGGTTGCGCGTGTTTACGCAGAATGGGTGGGTTTCTGTGCCTGAATCCCAATTTTTGGAAATGGGTAAAACCTATTTAATTGATCACCCGTTCCCCTCGCCGCAGGGATTTTTGCCGGCAATAAGTTGCGGGGTAAACACCACGGCTAGTGTGTCTCACTCAGGATGTGCTCACGCACATATGAAAACTCAGGTTTATGTTTGAATGCTAGCAGCAATTAGCCCCAGATCATATATACTAGTAGCCCCAATATGGCTTACAGCGCAATATGCTGCATAAATGGCACACATAGAAAGGGTTAAAAGATACCGTCACAGGGATCCTGGCGATCGCAATTCCAACATCGGAATCCCGCACAGCGGTACAATGTTGGCACCATAATACCGGCGACACATTCTCCCTCTCTGGGGGCGGGAAGTACTAAAGGAAAAATGCGGTAAAACTCACGAAAACGGGGGTTTTACCGCATTTTCAAATTTACTAAGACCCTACCGCCGCATTTTCGCCATCCAGGATTGGCGATACCCTATAGAAGCCTATGGGCTTCTTATCGCCGACCGCCGCAACCCGCCGACACTGCAGCCCCCGCCGCAGACGCCTCCCCCCCCCGGCTTACCTTCCTCTAGGCTGCCCTGGACCCGGAAGGTAATCTCCTCCTCCCCCTAGCAACGCAGCCGGAGGTCCTTCCGGCTGCAGGGGGGAGGAGGAGGCGCCAGGGGCAGCCTGTATCTGCTTCCCGGCGTCCAGGCAGTGTGGGGACCCCTGGGAGGTGACGGAGACCCCCGCAGACCACCTCACAGGTATCGCGGGGGGCCTCCATCACCGCATTGCGATATTGATCGCATATGTTAGTACATATGCGATAAACATCGCTGCGGTAAGCGGCGAGGGGCGGCGATGTATCTTAATACATCCCGCCCTGGGTGTCCATGACACCCACAGAGGGAGAATATAAGCTGTAGCGAGTGCAATGAACCACCGTGCCCGAGCGTAGCGAGCCCGCAAGGGGCTTTCTAGCGCTCGCCCCACTGCAGGAATACTGGTGGCCAGGATGCCGCTGTCGGTATTTCATAATGAACCCCATAGAAAGCACCATATATCCCTATTTAAGTGCCTACAGCCCCTATCTTACATGATAACTACGTACTACTCGCATGATTTACATAACACAACTTACATTGAGAATTGCACTTTACCTTTAGATTTCGGGGTCAATCCAATTACCCACGATTTACTCGCAGGTGAAAGTATGCACTTACTTTAAAGCCGGACTCATAGATTTTTGCGTGCGGGGGCGGGTTAATTGGATTGACCCATCAGAGAGCAGCTTTGTGCAGTTGGTACAGTTATACAATCGGGGACTTTACTAAGGATCTATTTGTTCAGAGACACATGAAGAAAGTATTTGGACAACCAGGAACATGTGCAAACTTCTTATTCTGTATGATGCTGATATATGACCTGCACTTTTGTCTCATACACCTCTGTGTGCACAGGGCAGTCACAGATCCGTACAGTTCGGGGTTACACAGGGTAAATAGTTACTTTCAGCAATCTATTGCTTTGCATGTACTCAGTGCTGCCCCTGGTGGCACTATTCCTGCAAAGCAGCACAAGGCCGCAAGCACACAGACCTCTGGCAGATGCAGGGCAGAAGGAAGGTGTTACACTATTACTATATTAGCAGGCAGTGGGGCAGATGTGTAAGGTATGACATGTATGATGTTACTGGTTAACAGGGTAAAATTACTGGCACAGGAGGCTTTGACTTCATCAGCCTGCCAGGTTAAGTGGATGGAACTGATACATATGATTCCTCTGCAATTGCTTTGCAGTCAGGAAGCATGTGTATTTCATGTGTCTTGTTTTATTTAGACTGGTCATGTCTGCATGCTGTGGAGTTTTAGGCAAAAGTTATATAAAGCCTAGAATGAATTAGTAGCTTGTCACATCACTGAGGCAAGAGGTGCAAGTGTCTCATAGTAAAGTTGCTAGAGAACTGTACGTTGGACCGGCCTGCACTGTGCACTGCAGACAATGCATACAGACTAGTTGAGGGGAGGATTCTATAGTATGCTAGTAGTCTGGTCTTACAGTAATACCCCTTTTACACTCGCAGAAAAATCCCGGGATATTGCACGTGAACGCGCATCATCCCGGGATTTTTCTCAGTGTGAATGGGTACAGGGTCCATTTCCCGGGACGAGCATCCCGGGATTTCATCCCAGGTCTCGACCAGGGTTGAACCCGGGACCAGTCCGGGAAGCTGGCAGTGTAAACGGGTATACCAGGTCAAGGCGACCCGGCACCCGTTCTCTTCATAGGAGGAGGCGATGCTCGGAGAAGATTATCTCCAAGCACCGCCTCTGGGAGACTCAGCGGTGACGTCACTGACTCGGCAATATGCCGGGTCAGCCCGCTAATGTGAAAGGGTCATTCCCGGGAATGAACTTCACTGCGAGTGTAAAAGGGGTATAAATGGCAGCAAGGGGACCCCTATATACACAATTCAATTTCAGGTGCTTTTTAATTGGGAATTAAATGTGACTGAGGGATGTGTAAGTGTTATATGCTGTACCTGTATCTCATATATAATGTAATGGCACACTGGTGTTTTCACTGGATACTCACACACATACAGTATATAGGCTTACCATACTATACATTTACACCAGGACACTCATGAATCACACAGGTTACACAGCCTGCATTTCACCTGGTTTTAAATTAATTAGCCACAGAACCTGTGTAATTCATGAGCGTTCCGGTTTAATGGGATGGTATGGTAAGACTACACATATACATACATGTATGTTCCATGTGTAAAAAAAAAATATATATATATATATATTTATTTATTTATTTAAATACACACTCCTTTCTCCTTTTATGTTTTGTATTTTTTTACTTGGCAATCCATTTGCTGCAGCTTTTATCTGTATACCGCACTTACGCTGCCTCTGGAATCTCTGGGGGGTATTCAATTGTTAGGAAAAAACAGACACCCAAGCGACTTTTCAAACAGTTGAATTCCCCCCACTGAATTTTGTTTGTTTGGCTGCGTACAAAAATCTGCAAGTCCGTGGTGAGATCAGGCCTTTAGGTGGGGAGATACAGCGGCACTGGCCCCCACGCTGCTTATAAAATTGACCCCTGCATGTGAAATGGAATTTACAAAGAGACAACAGAATAGATTAAAATATTTTGGATCCAAAACCTGATGCATTTTTCTTCCAATTTATTTATTTTATTAAGTTATTTATATAGCGCACATACATTCTGCGGCCCTTTAATGTAATGCTCATTGCTTATGTTATTAAGACAAGACTGTAACATAACCTGTCTGATTCTGATTATATACATGTGATAAGTGATATTGTGGTAACACCTTTTAATATTGTTTTGCAGCCAATTGAAGACAGGTTTGAGGAGGCAGGAAAACTACAGAGATATCAGTTTCAGGTACATTTTGTAAAGATTAATCAGAAGCAGCAATAAAACAAAGCAATTGAATAAGACAGTGTTGCGACCACAGGTTTTTGACCATCTGCAATGTGTCTTCACTCATTTTTCCTCATGTCCCATATAATTGCACAGGAAAGTGAGCAAAGAATCCTTATTGGGAATAAGAAGGTGGCGCAGATTATGACCGGAGGATTCCTTGGGGTCAGTTCAATTAGCCACGAGGGGAGCGAAACTCAGACAATGGCAGCTGAACTCTCCCCCGTCTCACTGCCCTATCTTGCTGCCCTATCTCACCTCGTACTTGTGTATATTTATAGACCTATGGGTGAGATTCAATAGTTTTCCCCCCTCACACACCCGTCCACGCACGCCAGCAGCTATTCAATAGTTTCTGCGATAACATCATTTGAGCTCGCTACCACCCAGGGGTGATGAGCTGAAATGTGCGAAAAAAGTGACCCGTTTGGATGCGATATGCGCGATAAAATAGAATAATTGAATATCGCCCCACGATCTCCCATCACTTTAGACGGGAGATCAGGTGGTGCGATATAACAATTGAATCTCGCCCTATGGGTCTGCGAACAAATAATCCATGAGTCCTTGAGCATATAGCTGCACTCATGGATGCGACTGTGTTGCGCCTAACTGAATTGACCCTCTAGTTTGTGAATCCTTTCCTATCGCACCCACAGGATAGAAACTGAAAAACAATTCATTAATTTTGACAGTAATATTTTCTATTCCATCTCTCTTCCAGAACCAGATTATTCATTAAGCAGTTTAGAGCTAAATTAGCTATGCAGCACTCTTCAGAAACACAGCATCTTCAGTGGTCTTGGCAGTTACAACACAAAACGCGACAGACTTTCTATTGAAAATAGCTGCCCCTTTAAATTCCAAAACCACTGAAGGCGCTGCAGCTTTAAAAATCACTGTATAGTAAATTTAGCACCTCATCTCTTGTCTACAGGGCCGTAACTAGGGGGGGGGATAAGGGGGCATGCGCCCCGGGTGCAGGATTTGAGGGGGCGTCAAGAAGTTACAGAGAAACAGGGTGTTTTTTTGTTTTTTTACCGGCAGTGCTGTGCTGCTCCAGTGAGGCAGCAGACAGCACCCTTGGCAATGTCTCTGACCCACCTGTCTCCCCACAGCTAACTCCAACGCTGTGCGGGTGAGCTCCAGTGCCTGGGATCTCTTCTATGCCGGCTACTGTCGTAAACTCTCTTCTTTGCCACGCAGTGCTGCGACTAGCGTGCGGTGCACTGTACAAGCTATAGAAGCACACTGTGCTCTCAGTTAGCAGTATCAAGCTCCGCTTTGCCTCCCAGATGGGGGGGATTTGGTATAGCTTATAGGTGGATGTAGTGTAGTGATGTAGTGTACCATATAGGGTATGTAGTGTAGTAATGTATTGCAGTATATAGGGGCATGTAGTGCACTGATGTGGTGTAGCATATAAGGGGATGTAGTGTAGTGATGTAGTGTAACATATAGGGTATGTAGTGCAGTGCATAGGGGCATGTAGTGTAGTGATGTAGTTCAGCGTGTAGGGGATGTAGTATAGTGATGTAGTGCAGTGGATAGGAGAATGTAGTGCAGTGACGAAGTGTTATGATATAGTGCAATGTATGGGGACACACAGTGGAGCATGTAGTTGAACACGCTGGCAGGACATGTGATGCATACTGTAGGGCATTTGAGGCACATAGGGGAATATTGTCCAATAGTATCCGCTTTTTTCAAATTTCCTGGTAATCTGATATTTTAGTCTGACAGAGTTTGTTTTACTGTTGTTGTTGTTTTTTTTTTTTTTTTTGGGGGGGGGCGCAAACTATTGCCTTGCCCCGGGTGACGAAAATCCTAGTTTCGGACCTGTTGTCTAGGACCCAATGGACACACAGGGGCCCATATGGCTCTAACCCAATTTATATGTAATTTTTTTTTTTTACCTATGAAGGTGGGAAAAGGTCACAAAAAATGTTGCCTATAGCAACATATGGTCTTAATCAGTCTCACCCCATTACTGTGTTTTGTGGGTTATCTTCAGCATCCGGGACACAAATGGCATACGTGGTGTGGAACTTTCCTGTGACGTTAAGAACTTTTAGCTGCCAGAGTCTATTACATAGCATCTGGTGATGCGCACTGTACTGTAAATTAAACCTACGTAATGTGAATACGGTTAACACATGTAAGTATACAATTTTGGAAGGCTGCTGCAATTGCAGTGCATATGCAGGAGGCGGTGCATACCACCTCCTACCTGCATTTGTGAAGCAATCGCATCTCTGATGAACGTTGCGATGTTGACCTGCGACGGCAGGCTGAGTAATGCGACACAGTCCTTGGACTCGACGCTCCCGGAAAACGGGAGCCTGGCTGAACGATACAGAAGCATGTTAGTGGGTGAAAGGAAAACACTAGATGCTTTTGCTAAGCGTCAAATGGCTGATTTGCGCATTATTTTTAAAGTAACAAAACTGTTAAAAAACATACTTTTCATTTATTTTAAATGAAAGAACAAAATAATCCAAAAAAAAGGAGGAAAAAAGATGCTTTAGGGTAACTTTGAGGTGACTTATAAAAAAATGTAAAATTAAATGTAAAAAGCAATTTTTTAAGAAAAAAATATTGTAATTAAATTTGGGGTCCATAAAGCAACTAAAAAGTTGATTTTGGGGTAATTTGAGGCCATTTTTTTAACCCCCCCAACCAAACCTCCCCCCCCCCCCAAAAAAAAAAAAATACATGTAATTACTGAACTAATAAAGCTTATTGGAAACTTCCTGCTCTGACATTTTGGCCTTAAAATTAGGATTTTCCCTATCCTCTCACCCACAGGGAGGTTCAAACAGAAGAATATGAGTTTACTCTGGTTCAATGACAGTTTCTAATTGGATTGCAAAATGCGAATTTGCTGAGAAAATGGCAACTTGAATTCTGCAACTCACAACTATAATAGGATTGACCCCATAGTAGTAAAATAATGAAAAAAAATGCAATAGAATATAAAATCAGTTGGGTGACAGAATGGATTGTCATCTAAAACAACATATTCCGTAATGCAGGCTTCTTGCTGACAGGGCATTATTGCAGTTGTAGTTCCACAACAGCTGGAGGGCCGCCAATAAGGTATGTGCTCTCAGTAGTCTGACTTGCCATAAACAGGTGAAAGATGATCTCTGATTGGTGAGATAATGCCTGTCTTTTTTTCAGCCAGCGTTCGCAAATCACCCACGTTGCGCAGTGAAACAGACAGAAGCGAGCGCACTAAGGGGTCTATTTATTAAGGCTTGGAGAGAGATAAAATACCGGCTAGTCAGCGTCTAACTGCCATGTTACAGACTGGGGTACAGATGTATTAAGCCTGGAGAAGTGACAAAACAGTGATGAAGCAGTGATAAGTGGGAAGTGATAACTCACCAGCCCTTAACTGTCATTATTCAAACTGTAATGATTGGCTGGTGCGTTATCACCTTCCACTTATCACTCCTTTATCACCTTTCCAGGCTTAATACATCTGCCTGTGGGTTTGAAAAATGACAGTTAGGAGCTGAATGGTTGGTACTTTATCTGCACCGACTTTATCTCTCTCCAAGGCTTAGTAGATAGACCCTTTATTTTCACCATGAAAGCATTTTCTGTAAATAAACACAACATTCAGTTTTGGGAAATAATTTATTTTCCATTTCTGACCTCTCAGCATTTTTTAATCGAACTGTAATTTCTTTTCCTGCACTGGATGTGATCAGCTAGTTCCAGTGTGTATACATCTGCCTATCTCTAGTAGGAGCCATCTGGTCATCTGTGACTCACTCAACCCTCCTGTTCTTTAGTCTCCGGAAGAGGATATATATATTAATTCACCTCCTCCCCTTCCACCTAGCTGTGACAAACGCATGCTCAGCTCCCTCCACTAACAGCATCTCTGCCTCCTCCCCCATCTGTCTCCAGCTGCTGCTGCTGCTGCTGTCACAGAGCAGCTCTCTCCAGCCCCCTCAGCTCACGAGCAGGGACACCTTGCACCGTCTGTGGGGTGCAGGGGGGAGGGGGGAAATCCACGGGGGCATTCAATAGCACAAAGCTGGAATGTCCCTCCAAGAACAGCCATCCCTTTGGATCTATTGCTTTGCATTGCTGCTCCATTTGTAGCATTATGTTTGTGACCAGTTTATCCTCCTCCATCTAATTTATTGAGCCCAGCTCTCTTCGTACCTTGATGTCCATCCTGTCACTACGGATCCGTGAATTAAAGGCTCACTGCAGATCTGTGTAATTTATGCTCTATGTCTTGCCACCAACTTGCTTGAGATCCAGTATTTCCAATCGGTGTGTTGCTTTTCCACCAACATGTCTGCTCCTCTTGGGCCCAGGGGTGGCCCTCTGCCTCCTGCACAGCCACTCTTGCCTGAGATGCCAGATCTTAGCCATCTAACGGAGGATGAGAGGAAGACCATCCTTGCAGTTATGGACCGGCAGAAGAAAGAAGAAGAGAAGGAGCAGTCAGTACTCAAGTAAGCATGTCTCCTTTCTAACCTGTTCAGGCTCCTCCTGCACTCCTGTCTAATGAGTGCTGTCTGCACCAGCTCACCCTCACCTACATAGAAAGACCATAGTCTCAGTGTTTTCTTCTGTCTGCTCACGTTCAAGTTGAATATTCAGATTCTTGTCTTGGGGAAAGGGTTAAACATATCTCTATGCACTGAAAATTACAACCCCTCTTCTTCTTTCCTTCCTTATTAATCAATATGAGGGCCTGATATTCAGCAGACGGTGTTTTTTGTACATGTGTGTGATTTATTCACAGCAATATTTCTGTGTCTCTTTATGCCATAAATAGTCCTCAACAGTTTGTGCAGCCTGTAAGTGATCTGCCCACATAAGGGTTAATGTGTACCTGTTCGTTTTGGTGTATTTGGGGGTGAGCCGTATATAGAATCTGAGATGAGATGGAGACTGTTTTTTATATTTGATTTCCTTTTCTTTATCTGTTGTTCACTGTAAGATGATGTGGATACAAGTGTTTGTTTCTCCTTTCCACTCTATGAGGAATAGATGTGAACCTTTAACATGCAATGGCTGGGTTCTGAAATCCATCATGGCTGCATCCAGGTGCAAGACCAGTAATGCTTTTTTTGTTGTTGCTACATGCCTGCAGATCACTGCTCTGTGCTCAAGTGAACTAGGATGCAGCATGCCTTTGGGGTGCTGCGATTGAACAGGAAAGGCATCCTTCCACCCTGGGTGGCAATCTCAGTGCAAAACCTGCAATATTATCTAGATCTAGTCCCGGGGCCCACTTTAAACAGGCTTTTGGGTGGGTTATAACAGCTGCCATCTTTCTCCATAAACACATCTCAACTCCTTCCTCCCCCCCTCCCCTCCCCTCCCCCTGTATTGCTTGAACTCTGAGATTAGGATACAGAAGGATGCTGCATGCTATAAGGGCAGGCACACAACAAATTATTTTGTACCACGGTCAGAGAGACGGAGATGGTTAGAGAAGCAATGTTGGGTGCATGGCTGTATGCACAGTAAGTTCAGCACTAGGCTGCTGTCCACCAGCGAGGTGCTGATCTGAGACTGCTGCTCATTCCAGCTGCAGCTTCTCTGCTATCTCTGTGACTATTGTCAGCTGGTGTCAGAGTCCATCCTCTGTCAGCTAATAAAATTGGTGTGTGTGCGGATAGAGGAGGGTGGGAAATATTGTACCGGCAATGGGATGGCTTCATGGAAACAGAATGAGTCATTTCAGGGTAAGGCTGTCTGAAGTAGGACATTGACGTGATAGATTCATTAAAGTGCAGGATATGTGTGAGAAAAGAACACATCAGTAGGGGAATTAGTTTTGTTTGGGATTGGGAACCATGCCAGTACCTTTAATATTAACAACATTGTTGCATAAGATACAATATTTCATATCCTTGTTTCATATGTATATGTGTTTTGACCTTTCCCCCTTTTTTTCAGGGGTAATATTGAGATCATTTTAGTAGTGAGAGGTTACAATCTTTTTGAGGTGATGACTGCGCAGTTTCAGATATAGATTTGTTTATATATTTGACCTAATAAAACTAATGATTTATAGTTTATGAGGTTGGTATTTGATGCACAATATTACATTTATGTGATAGATGTCAGATGGTACCAGTCTCACACTTGTAATAGAAGCTGTATATTTGTCTTCAGTTACATCTCACTTTATCCTCAGTTACCCAGCGGTGTATGAGAGGAGATGGTGGAAGCAGTGGCTAGGTGCAGGCTGTAACCAATTTAGCCATCATAATAATATTATACTCCTCCGTAACTGTAATAACATTATTTCTCGAATATTTGGAAATTATTTTCATGCTTCTGGTGAAAATAAAGCACATATTGTAAATGTCAAAAGTGTTTTTTTAACCTACATACTTGCATCTTAAAGAATTCTACTAAATTGTATTGATTGTGTTGGAGAATATACCGCTCTGGGCAGTCACATCCTGTTTATGGGCTGAACACAGCGTTATAGTGCTCCGTAGCAAAATTTGAGGGAGGAAATGGTGAGACCAGTCCATTCTCCATGGTGTCCGTCTGTTTAGGACGGCTACTTATGCTTCAAACAGGTGCCCGTTCTTCTCAGTATCTCCCCCCACCTCCAGGCCCGTAGAGGCCACACCACTGCTCTGGTGGTAGGTCATGTTCCCCTCGCTTTCCTAGTCACATTCATAGACATGGCAGGCAGTCACAACTGCGATCAGCTGTTAACTTCATTGAAACAATTTTGTTTAACTTTTGGTCAATTATTAATACTTAGGGCTCATTCATATGAAGTGTTTAGTTGCTGAGTGGTAAATTTCCCTAATGCATCTCTGACATCCAGCCTATCAATACCTAATAGCATGATGCACTTATCAATTTATTTATATAGCACCATCTTATTCTACAGCGCTGTACAAAGAATCAGTACATACGTCACTCCTTTGTTTGTACGCATAGAGAACTCATGCAAACAGTTGGGTACATAAAAACTGCACACAGAAAGAACCATGTTGTATTCAAGCCCATAACCCCCTGTGCTTTGAGGCAGACATGCTAACCACTGTGCTACCATGCAGTCACGATCAGACTACTGTAAAATGCTTCCTCTTGAACAAGCTCTGACCATTTAAACTTTTGCTCAGCCAAAAGGCAGCAGCAAAACTACTGCCGCGCTATACATTTACTTAAGGCAAACATTATACTCTATAGCTGCATGTTAAACTTGGTCTGTGTTTGTCTCCACTTCCCTGTTTACGTGTCTGCTCTGTTGATGTTGCAGAGACGAAGCTGGTGGGTTGTCTGAAATGCTTTAAGGGATGGCTTGCTGGGAAGGAATCTCAAGTGCCTTGAATAAAGCACGGCAGTGGGTGATAGCTGTTACAGTGACCTTAGTTGATTCAAGCAACAATAGTTGTACTTAAGATGCAATCCCTTTGGGAAGGTTTGGCAACCATAGGTTCCGTCTATGGCTATGAATGGCAGACTTTCAGCAACTGCTCTTAACACCTCCACTGTATTACGACTTTTCTAGAAGGCGCATGTTGTAAATCTTCTGTCTCTGTTGCAGAAACACTATAGAATAAGATAATGTTTGGCTGCCCTGGGCCTTGCAGTTGGTGACAGAAAATAAAAGTAAATGATTAGGGATTTATGTTCTACTACTACTACATTTAACCAGCAATGCTTCTTGTGCGGAAACATAATCTGTATCATATCGGTTCACATGCAGAGTTCTAGAGCAGTTTCATTATTGTTATTGGACCCTGAAATGTTTATTTCTTCATTGGCCATTGTCATCAGAATTTGACGTCCTAAATCCCACGTGGGTATTGTGTCGCAGGTGGAACTTCTGTTTATGATAGTGATCATGATTCTTAGAAGGTTCCTTCAAAAGCTGAAGTTTCTGAATCCTTTTGACGATCTGTGGGCTCGCGTAGAATTGGACGTAACTACAGTTTGCGCACGGAGAGGTGGTACAGAGGTGGGAGGGGGCATGTCAGTGTGGGCAAAAGAGCAGTGTGTTACAAGCTGACGATGAGGATGACGCACTTATCAAGCAGCAAATCATTTTTGAGACTGGTCTTCTGGTGCAAAATGAGATCTGATGATGATGATGATCGGCTGCTACATCTGATTGGCTGAGCACGTCTGATCACCTGCCAGTGGTACTTTTACTGTTAGTCGTGTGGCTGCTGCAATCTGTTCCTATTATTACATTGATATTTGCAATTGTCCGCTGAATAAAATAATTTTCCCACTTGAACGTTTGAAGGAAAATGCAACAGATGTTTGCATTTATATGTACTTAATTATTACTTTCATTTTCTTTTTGCATCTGCTTTTAATTGCCTTTTGCTTGGCAAAGCTGACTTTATTCGTTTTTAACACTGTCCAGATGTGGTGTCGTTGTGTATGAGTTTTGTACTGTAATTTTAACATTCACTGTTACCATTGTGTAGCCGCACCTCCTGGCGTGAACCCATACTTACTTACTAGAGGCTCACCAATTTTCGGGGAGTCCCTCAGGCTCCTGGATGAGTGTGGCAATCCCACATCCCACCCACTTCCTATTGAAGTGGTCAGGATGGGGAGAATAATACCAGGAATCATATGTCCATGGGGAGGGGGATGGGCCAGTTTGATGGGATTATACCATGATTGTGTCATATGGCCACGTTCCCTCTTCATAGACTTGTAATTCCTGCCATTTTGCCGTGAGGGGTGAGAACTAATTACGCAAACAGTCAGGCCCTGGTCCCAACAGTTGCCACCTGCATCTCTTCTTTGGGCTTCTCCTTAAAGTAGGTAAGCATGTGTAACTAGGTGCATAAGTCACTGTTTTCTTGTGTGCTCATTTGTGTAAGTACTTTGGGGCAGTATGAAGCCTGGTGAAGTGATAAAGTGGAAGGTGATAATTAGGAAGGTCAATCCCGGGATACCCGGGATTGGCTGCATTTCAGTGGCCCACCCCTGCGCCGCCCTGCCCAGCTCTGATGAAGCACAATAATCTCACCGGGGGGGGCACTTCTGATGCATTCCTGCGTCTGGGCGGCCAGTGCAGCGGTGAGGTCCTGCGGCTGCGCAGCGTGGCGTAAAGTCAGAGGTCATGCTGCGCAGCCGTCGGATCTCACCGCCGAGGCCAGGGGAGGTGAGCAGAAGGAGCCGGGCAGCGGCTGAGCGTCCTGAGGATGCTCAACGCTGCCCAACATATCCAAAAATAGGTTGCTGGCCATTCTTGAAATATCCGGGATTGGAAGGTCCAATCCCGGGATTGAATCCCGGCCAAATTTAGGTCAGGATCCCGGAATCCCGCCGATCCCGATCCCGGGATTGGCCACCCTAGTGATAACGCACAAGCCAGTCAGCTCCTGTCATATTTCAAACCCAGCCTGTAACTTGGTAGTTAGGAGCTGATGGGCTGGTGTATTATCACCTTCCTCTTTATCACTTCTCCAGGCTTAATACATCTGCCCCTTTGTTAGATGCTGCAGAACCTTTGTGGCACCAAATAAACGATAATAATAACTAGCTGATCTGCCCGGTTTCAATTGGGCAAAGGCTTGCTGGGCAGCACATTTTACCCCTATTTATACCTTTAGGAGGTTGGCAGCAAATAACTGTCACAGTTTCCAGACCACCCAGCAGGTCACATATTCCAGGTTACCCAGCAGGTGCACAGGGAGAGTTCACCAGCTGTCACATTTTCCAGAGCGCAGTGGTGATGCATTGTGAAGGACAGGCGGACGTTTTGCCACAGAACACTGAAACGAAGCAACCAATTACCAATATCTTTCTGGAAAACTACGGACCAAGGGGGTCATTCCGAGTTGATCGCACGCTGCCAAGTTTTGCTGCGCTGCGATCAGGTCTCTACTGCGCATGCGTATGCACCGCAATGCGCACGCGCATTGTACGGGTACAATGCGGATCGTATCTGAGCTTTGGATTTAACGAAGAATCCATACACACAGCCGTTCGCAAAGAGATTGCCAGAAAGAGGGCGTTTAGGGGTGTTAACTAACCGTTTTCTGGGAGTGGTAGGGAAAACGCAGGCGTGTCCTGGCGTTTGGAGGGCGGGTGTGTGAAGTCAATTCTGGCATCAAAAAGACTGAAGTGATCGCAAGGGCTGCGTAAGTTCAGACCTACTCTGAAACTGCACAAAATGTTTTTGTAGAGCTCGGCTGCACAAGCGTTCACACACTTGCAAAGCGAACATACACTCCCACGTGGGCGGCGACTATGCGTTTGCATGGCTGCAAAAAGTAGCTAGCGAGCGATCAACTCGGAATGAGGGCCCAAGACCTTTAACTCGGTATAAGATGTGCCCTGCTCAGACAACGGCATCATAGAAATATTTCACTTATAAAAGTCGTCCTTCTGCTATTAATATATAGATGACGACAATAATAATAATAATAATAATAATAAACTACTATTTCCTCCAGCAGTAAAGCAGGCACATGCTACCCTTGCTGGGAGGGACACATCTTGCCATATGGGTAACTCCGCAAGCTAAGCAGTATGTGCTTTTGGGGCACATTTTACACTTGCGATATAGATGCAAATTTCTTTCAAATCTACCTTAGC